>NC_051288.1:21222728-21538085 GCF_015220745.1 Sebastes umbrosus | reverse complement strand
TAAAATGTATACTGTTAGATACTTGCCAAAAGTATGTTCGTACCAAATTTGAAGACTTTTGACCAATCAGAAAAAATGTTTGGACATTTTTCCTTATCATACTAAATATCGTCTTTGGGCACCAGGATTTTTGACCATCAACAATGGTTATTATTATTATTATTGCTGCTTTGTTAGCTGCCACCCCGCCCTCTCTCTTCTAACTATTTAATCTTTGTGAGAATATCATGTTAAAATAACAAAAATCATGAATGCTGTAAGCAAAAAATGTGCAACTTGTACTTGTTTGCTACAATGACGTGCCATGACCGATTGTCCTGCAGAGTACAGGGCCTAATATGACAGTAAACAGGCGCGGGGCGCAGTACATAGCAGCCCTGCTCACTGCCCATTGCCTGCGAGCCCCTTCATAACAAAATATCCAGTCCTAACACCCATCCAACAAGGCTTCTGGCGTAAGAGTTTCTGTGTGCAGTGATGTAAATAAAACCCTTGTTTGCCCCCGTAACCTAAACTTAGACTTTATTATACAGCTCAGCATTTAGAGAATGTTTCCGTAACTCCAGCCTTATAATCATGCTGCTCCCCCAGCCCACTTTTCAACCTCCTCTTTTATGCACTTTCTCTCATTCTTTCCTGTGACCCGGGTATACTTGCACAATAACCTATACCGCGGCCTGATCACAAATAATACTTAAATTGAAAACTCATTAATGAAAGATTATGGCTCCTCTGAATAGCCACAGTGGGCTTTTATTCTGTGCCCATATACAGCACAAAGAGCCAAACACAAAAGGAACAGGCATTGACCCCTGCAGGAGTACAAAGGCTACAGCAGAGCTTTTGTGCCGATATTTAAATACACACTCCTTGGCCAGAATGTATGACCCCTTTACCGGAATAAACAACCATTTATAGCGAGACGTATCGGAAGAAAAATAGAGAAAAAACATAGCTTGACAGCATTTAGTCCACTCAACTACTGCACTTGTGCTCCTTCCTGCTGCTCCATTTTAGATCTCCAAACACTTATAAATAGGTACACAGTGGAAGCAATCAGACGGGAAAGGAAAGCAGGGGGTAAACCAACCATGATTACTGTGAGAGAACACGGCAGGAGGTCAAAGAAAAATGTATGGCAGAAGGTAAGAAGGAGCTAATTGGCTCGCTGAGCAGCGAAACCAACCCCATCCATTCCCCTGGCTTTATTAAGACATGCCCTTCATTAGGTGAGCACAAAAGGGGGACAGAGCAATGATCACATTTATCCCGGGGAGGAAGGTGGAGGGGGCGCGTACAGTGTGTGTGTGTGTGTGTTTGTGTGTGTGTTGGGTCGACAGAGGGGGGTCTCCTTGTTTATATGTATATGCCTTTGTGCGAGGCGTGAGGATGAGCAGAAAGCCGCCAGCAGAGACGGGGATGAGATGGATGAGGTGGGCGACGTGTGTGCGCATGCAGCTCCGTCTGTGTGGAGACTTTGTCAAGATCCCAGCGGCACAACGTCTCTGTGTGTGTGTGTGTGTATGTGCGGAAAATGACATTCACTTGTGAGCAAACACCTGCTGTGAGCATTCAAACATGCATGACTGTACACAGATACATGCACATTCTTAAGCATACTGTATATATTCATGCACACACAGACAATCAGCAAACACGTTACATTTATTTACCTGACACTTTTTATCCAGAGCGACTTAATACAATAAGTGTATTCAACACTGCACACACGCACACTAACACAACCGACTGGTATCTTTTACTCCATCAACCTGCTCCTCACTCAGCGACTACAGATGGAAATGAGCTTTTAGGTGCAATAAATTTACTGTGCATTGCTCCACTTAAAGGGACTGTATGTAAGTTTTTACACGTATAAGCATTTTTTAATCGAAGAAATCTCCCCTGCGGTGATAATGATTGGCTCAACCGCGATATGCGGTGTTATTACCTTTTTTTTTGTAGCAAATTCTATAATTTATCCTGATTTTAGTGCTATATAAATAAGCTTTATCGTTAGGCTATTATTAGGTATATTGTTGCTTTTTAATTGACAAAGATGACCTTTTAAAAACTAATTAAATACTTATTGTTAAATGCAGAACCCAAAAGTGCAACGAGGGGCAGTGTTTTTTTTTTGTTTTTTTCATCTGGTTGCTATGATACGGAAGTAAAAATGTCCGCACAAGGTAGTGTACTTGATTGGATATATGCGGAAATATGCAGCGCACCCATTGTAAAGAATTTAAAAGTAAAAAATGTGAACGTAGCGGTTGTGGCGGTTGCTTGCCATCACTTGCGATTGGCTTGTCCATAGCGAGGTATTGCAATATTGCGGATATTGCAAAACAGGAATGCGAGCGACGTCGGGGGGGAAAACTAGGATCAACATCGGCCGAGCCTTCGATTCATGGAGGGCTCTTCGTTTGGTCACTTATTACTGCCAAGCTAGCAAAATATATAGTGATATGTGGTTTTAGCTGTCAATCACGTTTAGTCTCGTGTGTGTGCTCGCACGCATCTACGTAGTGCGAGCGCGAGCAACAGGACGCTGACTGTCGTTCACTTGACGGCCACAGGTGTCACTGTTAACAAGCAATTTCTGATTCCTACATAGAGCCCCTTTAAATGAACAATAAGATGAATTGATGCATGACATTCATCATGCAGGATACATTTTGTGTCGTCGTTACTGCAAGACTAAAAGACCAAAAGAGGAGAGATGCCACTTTGCGTGAAGAAGAGACCAAAAATGATCAGAAAGGAGTCGATGTTAAAACATTTATTGAGCCATCTTGACTGCTCTCCTTTTGTCCAACAAACAGCTGCTACGTGGCAACAACCGAGACTGACTAAAAAGCCCATTCTAGTACATTAAAAGCCTTCTAACAAGGCCATGAAGTGGAATTGTTTCCTGCCGTACTCCACGGCGAACAAGTGTTGAATCGGGAGAGATGCCGGATAATGGCCTCTCCGTCAAAGTACCTCTGCTATCAAAAGCTCTGCATATTGATCTACGCTAATCGCTAAGTGGCAATTTAGACAATTGTGCCCCCAGATTTTTAAAGCAAGTACTCTTTAAACAAAATTCATGTTATCCAGCGCAAACAGAAGTTTCCTTCTAATAAAGTGAATTGATGAGTGAACCATGCAATTTGGTTGGAAGCTCTGGAAAAAGCTAGGAATGTGTCGTGCATCACAGACGCACACTGTTTCACATTGAAGTACAACATTCAAGTAGAATATTACAGACAAACCGCTGCAGTGTGCGTCATTGTACAGCAGGTCTTTGTTATACGAGTACCTTTGATTGAATCGCTAATAATTTGCGTTTCATTCATACTTATTTTTATATGATTGGTCAGTGTAACCTTTTCTATCGAGGGGCATTTTTCATGATAATTTACTCCTTAAACAATCTGTTGTTTGTTGTGGCATGGCCTCATGACGAAACACCCTTGATGCTAATTTTCTTCATTCACTGACAAAAAGGACCGGCACGTCCACAGCACTATGAATAACACATTAGCTGCGGTCATGAACACTTTGAGTTGTTTCCTGTTTGTGGTCTGACTTTTTTCTCCTTCCCAGAATGGAAATCTGATATTTTAGCTTTGTCTGGCACCCTAAACAAACACTTGCCATGAAACCACAACAATAGTTGTTTACAAAAATTGCATTACAGGATGCGTAGTACCAATCTTATTACCTTACTTTCTACATTAGGAATTACATACTTAGAACTTTTACATGGAAAGCCTGCATGCCATTTCAGGTATAGTTTGAGTTGTTGTCAGTGGGCAACCTCCAGCTCTGAGAAGTGAAGCCAATGCGGAAATGCCTTAGATTTACATTCTTTCAAACAGCCAGCAGGGGGCGACTCCTCTGGTTGCAAAGAGAAGTCTGATTGTATAGAAGTCTATGAGAAAATGAGCCTACTTCTCTCCTGATTTATTACCTCAGTAAACATTGTAAACATGAGTTTATGGTCTCAATAACTAGTTTCAAGTCTTCTTCAATACAGCATGATGTTCATTTAGTAAATGATGGTCCCATTTAGAGTCAAATAGACCATAAAGCAGGGGATGCTTTAGGGCGATGCTACTTTGACAGGTCTCTACCACGGCGTTGTCCGTCAGATCAAGATGGTGACGGACATAAATCAAGATAGCAAGGGCCACATTGCTGAACTTGAGGCTTCAAATACATAGTCCCCAAACCAATGGGTGACGTCAAGGTAACTATACATCCTCTTTTTATCAGTCTGTATTAGTCTCTGCAGCATAAATTAAACGCACCCTTTGCAACAAGGCAGTGGTGTGCTCCAGTTCTTCCGTTGCTACAACACTGCTGCATCTACCTGCGAGCTCTGATTAAGTCCTCCTGCCTGGAGGAATTGCTATTTGGAATCTCTTCAAATATCAGTGATATTTGCACAGGAGTATTGTATTTGCGCAGAGTATTCACTGATAATACTGTGTTCACATAATAAATCAGTTCCACGTGATTTGGCTGACTGAAATGTAATGAACGGCGGCCAGGACGAGGGAGGAATGTGTCATTTTGCGGCTGACACATGATCAACACTCTTTCGATTTTCATTCTCGCGTCGAACTATAAACTCGGCTAAACGGTCGCGCACGCAGTTATGATGGACTCCAACTGACAGTTTGGTCAACACCTCGTTCACGCTTGTATTTGCTCATGTATGTGTGCACATTTACATTCCAGCAGAGGCAGAGAGCTGATAGGAAGAGTAGACTCCTCTTTTTGTCTGTGACTCTCCTGCTGTAACCTGCCCATACATTATTGAGCGCCGACGAACAATGTTCCACGCCGTTAATTTTTCAGCAGGCCAGGGGTGGACTGCAGACACACCCCATCCCTAAGCCGTGGGTTGGTCAGGTCACTGACGCGTACTGTCTCGCATATTGTGTGCGTGTCGACTGTGTGTTTGTTGATTTATTCCCTCTGACTGCACTTAATTCCTTGCCCTTACATGCCTCGCACGCTTTTACCCAATTCTTCACTTTACCTCATGTAGAAAACCTCCACTGACATAAATGAGTTTAAAATCTTACAGTACATTTTGAGTGGAAGACGTGGGCTTAAATCCTCCCTGTGCCAGAGCACAAGGACTTCAGCGGAGCATAGCGAAGGTTATCTGCAGGGATGTTTCATGCAGGCTTTTTTCGCCATATGATCCGGACACATGAGATGCTTCTCAGCTTTATTGTGTCCCGTAATACAGGAATTGATTCCATAAACATAATAGCGTAATATGCTCAGTGTACTGTGCACCACACTCCAGCACTAAGGAGATTTTTCTTTCTGGATCTTGTGGGAAATTAAACCAGCTCGCTCCTGAGCACACACATTCCTAAACACACACGTACACATTTTTTTGCGCGCGGAAGAAAACCGGGCAATTACACAAAACTAACAGGAATGGGGAAGCATGTATTGGCATACATTAAATCATCTTTTCTTCCATTTTTACAGTACATAATCTTCCCCACACCTGTGTATTAAAACTTTTTTTTTCTTTGTGTAGCTCGGTTTCACGGCATTAGCTGCTTAGTCTAGCTTTGCAAGTCATTATCGGAGGTGGGGAAAGGATTGCTGTGGGCGAAGTGATAAAGGTAAGCATGCAAGCTGAGAGCTTAGCCTGTCGTGGCTAAAGGTTAGCTCGCAGATTTACGGCTGCCGTCCCTCGTTGCCTCGGCTGTTTAAAGAGGTAGACACTTTTAATGTTTTCAGCCGCTCTGATTGATTGCGGGCAGACAGCGCTGTCTTATTCCTACACCAGAGGAGATGAGGACAGACATATGAGTGATATCACTTTTCAAACTTTTGAAGATGACTGATCATTTCATATCCGAGATTAATGGTTCCCAACCCGTTCGGCTTGTCAACTCTTTAAAGCAAAGTAAAGTCTTCTTTGCAACACCTCGTCAGAGTGCAGATTCATCCCAGATTCTTCCCTCTCACAGGGAGGTAGAGAATCTCGAATATCTGAAAAAGAAAAAAATCTTTTTTTTGTGAATCCACACCAGCGACAGCTGTGGCCGGAGGGGTTGTGTCTAGAAGGTAACCCATGAATTGCAAAAACTTGCAAAAACTCTCACAAGACTCGCAGCCCTACAACCTATACTGACCTTAACCATTCGAGATCAATGCCTAACCTTAAACCTGCAGTAGACAGAATATTTTTGGCATCATTGGGCAAAAATTTCCATAATACCCTTTCAGCATATTGTAATTCAAATGTTCTGAGAGAAAGACTTCTGCACCTCCTCATGGCTCTGTTCTCAGGCTTTAAAAAATCTAGCCTGTGACGGGAGACTTTGACCAATCACAGCTCATTTCAGAGAGAGAGAGAGCGTTCCTATTGGCTGTTCATTCAACGGAGGCAGCTGTCAATCACTCGCAAACTCCGACCAAACGGTCAAACTAGACAGCGCTGATCAAATATGAATCAATATTCTGTTACTGTAATGCCTATTGTTTGCCTCAAATGTTTTCAGAACATCTTATACTGTACTGTTTAGCTGTAAAATGAGAACGTTTGTGACCATAACTCAAGAATTCATATGCTAATTATACAGGATAAAATGATGAAGTGATGACACTTTGGACAGACGTGGATGTAAACTGCAACTTGACTGGTTGACAGAGGCATTCAACCGTGAGACGGTAATTCTAGTTTGTAGCAGAAACATGCTTTTTCTTTGTGTGTTTATCTTGTTAATCATCTTGGGAGTGCCTCATACTGAGCAATTTGACATTGAAATTACATGTAATAGATGTATATTATACGTCTATTTGTCAGTAGGCGTTTAGTTTAAGGTTATTCAAGGGTGATAAGTGAAAGCTTAACAGTAATACTGTAAACGCGGGGGTGTGCAGTGCTTATGTTACATATTTACAGGTTTTTATGCATTTCTAAAATATGTAATGATGTTTTTGAAATATGGTCTAAAACTGGGATATATATAGCCAAAAAAAAACTGTGGTCTATATCAGAGCTAAAGCATAGAGGCGATGAGGAAAAGACTATTGCTCAGTGGGCTCCTACTTTTTCTTCTGACCCCTTGGGGGAACCTGGCCCACAGGTTGGGAAATGACTAGAATGAAAATACCATAACACCATAGCAACAAATCTAATGTATGCTGGATGGGGATGTGGCATGTATTACAAGCTGAAGTCTGACCAGATTAATTCTTATACCGAAAAATAAATAAATATTCTATAAAGGACAAATGAATAAATGATAATCCCTAATGAACTTGTGACCGGGTCATCTTCTCCAACCCACTGAGCGTCAGGCTCGTGGTCAGTGCAGCGCTGTTTGGACCTGCAGCGCTGGAAGACCGGCAAGAGTAGAGATTAGTGGCTGCCAGCGTGGCCTCATGGGAAATGCAGTGCTACAGGCGAGGAGGAGGAGGAGGAGGAGGAGGCGTCACTGAGCCATGAATTGAACAAAAAGGGCCAACAGTAATACACTGGAGATGTGCCAAAAGCTGTGTGCTGAGGCACGACGTGTGTGTGTTTGTGGACATGTATGGATGTGTTATGGATATGTGTGTGTGAACAGAATAGTGAACAGCTGATTGGTTCGGTGTAATGCGCGTGTGCCATATATGTGTGTGTGTGTGTAGACGCGGGGTGGTGGAAATCAGCAGCTGGCCTTAGTTTGAGCGTCTCTTAGGGATGAGAGTCAGCGAACACACACACACACGCGCTTGCCAAACCACTCTCACGCGCACACAAAATGTACAGTACTGTGCTGACATACATACACAGGCACATTTTGGAGCTCATCCACACACACACACACTCGCTCAGCAAGAGGGCCAGACCAGTGTGCTAAATAAAGACAGACAGTAGAACAGATTTTCATACCCAGCAGGGCCATTAGCAGCTCAGTTAGACCACCAGCAAACTTCCATCCTCATCAGCAGCAGCACAAACACATGCATCCAGACACCTGCCATCAAAGAATGACACACACACACACACACAAGTTATGCAGAGTTAGACACACATTCATTAAACTCTTAGCAAGTTCTTGATATTCAGGTGTGAAAATATATAAGCACCTGTGTTTGTCTGTATGTGTGCGGCCCCCCAGGCTGCATCTGAAATATGTATGCTGTGTCCGGGAGCACCGGACCCCTGAGGATTTTGCTAGGAGGGAGGTTGCTGCTCACGGCTGCAACCGCAGCTCCACCACGGCCTTCTGGGAACTGGAGAGTGTGTGTGTGTGCGTCGACTGCCTGTGAAAACTCAGCTGTGTGGTTTTGCACTAACTAAAGCTGAGAAATGCGTCACCTGTAAAGCCTGTGAGCTTTCAGACATTTTTAGAAGATAGAAAGCGAGTGTTTTTTAATGAAAAGAGATATTTCTCTGGTCAATGGACAAGACAGACATTCGGCCGCTATTCTGCATCACCTTCAGTCCAGTGTGTTTTTATCCGTTGTGAAAGAAAATCCAGAGGCAATCTTGAGTACAGGGTCTGAGGTCATTGGTGCATTATCATGCAATTGGCATAAATCAGTCAACTGAAAAGATTCACCACAAAGTAAAGAATTCATGGTCCAACTGCGAGATACATGATTGAATTTCAAGTAGTTCTTGACATGTTGGCTTCATTATTTTCTTTAAAATATTCTCCATACCTGTTGTGTGCAGTCTTATTTTAAAAATATGTATTATATTAGCAATGTCAAGTGATTCTAATAGTTAATCGTGATTAATTGCAAATTTTTATCTGTTCAATATGTACCTTAAAGGAAGATTTTTCAAGTATTTAATACTCTTATCAACATGAGAGTGGACAAATATGCTGCTCTGTGTAAAGGTATGTATAAATTTAATATTGGATATCGATTTACAATACTAAACAATGACAAATATTGTCCAGAAACCCTCACAGGTACTGCATTTAGCATAAAAAATATGCTCAAATCATAACATGGCAAACTGCAGCCCAACAGGCAACAACAGCTGTCAGTGTGTCAGTGTGCTGACTTGACTATGACTTGCCCCCAAACTGTATGTGATTATCATAAAGTGGGCATGTCTGTAAAGGGGAGACTCGTGGGTAACCATAAAACCCATTTTCATTCACATATCTTGAGGTCAGAGGTCAAGGGACCCCTTTGAAAATGGACATACCAGTT
This sequence comes from Sebastes umbrosus, assembly GCF_015220745.1. Taxonomy (NCBI): domain Eukaryota; kingdom Metazoa; phylum Chordata; class Actinopteri; order Perciformes; family Sebastidae; genus Sebastes; species Sebastes umbrosus. The sequence continues at coordinate 21,528,899 of NC_051288.1, read as the reverse complement.
TTTCCTCGGCAAAATTTAGCTTAAGTTTGAAGCGTTATTTAGCCTCCTACAAGACAAGTTAGTATGCCATGGTTGGTACCAATGGATTCTTTAGGTTTTCTTGTTTCATATGATACCAGTATCTTCACTCTAGCTTTAAGACTGAGCCTGCTACGACCTAAGAATCACAACTTGCGTTAATGCGTTAAAGAAATGAGTGGCATTAAAAGAAAAATTTTGACAGCGTTAATTATATTTGATGTGTGACATTGGAGTTTAAAGACTGATGGTTTTAAGGAAGATTTAAAAGGGTTGTTTTTGACCTTTTTAAGAGTGTTTGGAGGGAAATGGGAGAAATGTCCCCGACTACAGCTCTTGTTATTTTAGAAATTAATTCTCCAAGTTCTTCTCAATTATGAATTCCCACCCCAGGGCAGGAATTTGTACCTGGCACGGTTCTCGTTAATGAGAGAGCTGATTTAATTGACTGTGCGCTGCAGACTGGGTTGTGAGCGTCCGTCTGACACACTAACCTGCACGCACACACACACACACACACACACACTCGCATGCCCCGGCGTTGAGTCGACCCGGGCCTTGGCCCCGGGGAGCATCCTCTGGCATGAGCTGTGCTGTATGCAAATGAGGGGCCTCCACCACACAATAATTGCTTTGTATTGCTCAGGCCTGAGCTGCATAGTGGAAGACTTATTTTTCAATTCTTGTTTGCAGTTTACAGTGTGAGCTGCACTTAGGATAAGGGGTGTTACACATTTATACTCTTCTGGTTGTGTGACATACTGTATATAGGGCTGCAACTAACGATTATTTTCATTGTCGATTAATCTGTTGATTATTTTCTCGATTAATTGATTAGTTGTTTGGTCTATAGAATATCAGAAAAAGGTGAAAAATGTCAATCAGTGTTTCCCAAAGCCCAAGATGACGTCCTCAAATGTTTTGTTTTGTCCACAACTCACAGATATTCAGTTTACAAACAGTCCCTTTAACATTTATTCCCTGCTGCAAAGCACTTTGTAAGTTTAGTCGCCAATTGCTTTAGAAGTTAAACACAACATTGGTATAATATCACCTTAGGAAGTTGTGGGGAATGTGTTAGCAAATAGTTGGCTGTTTACACACCCAGCAGCATTCATTTATAGTTGTGTTTCTAGCCACCTGGCAAATGTAAGCTCAATATTTACTTTAATTCTAGCTCTGCTTTGGTTCCTACAACCCTGAGGGAAATATGTGGATGTTAAGCAGCTAAATGCAGCTAAATAATGTTCCACTTTGTTTGCCAGATAGTCACTAACTTTGCCTTTACAGAGCTTTTTTTTTGCTGAAAAAAGGCTGCCTGCTGCGAATGAGGTTGAGAGCAACGAAGGTGAACCAAACAGTAAAGTTATGGGACATAAAACCAAAACAATAAGTTGAAAGCCACTAAAACGCTCCGTAGAACTGAGGGACACTGCAGAGTTTGATTATAAGTTCTGTTTGGGTTCATCACTATGAGTTTATTAGTCATTTGAACTATTGTTTTATAGAAAAGATATTGACTAGTGCAGCTTAAATTGTTTCTATAATAGTCCAGAACGGATGCAAATACCGAGACGGTTGCTAGAACGTTGGTTGCTATGGAACATTGATTTAAATATTTAGCTATATATTTATTTACATTACATAAACTGTCCAGCGTCAGTAGGATGACTTTGATAACTGCTTGTACTAGGCTTGACTTTTTTTTTTGGGTAGGTGGAGGTATGTTGCTTTCTCCGGTTCCCGAGTTTCATTTGCCAATACACTTTCGGCAATAATCTCTTTTGTCAAGACCATCAGATAGTTTCTGAATCGTGGTGCTGCGAAGGCAGTGGTTAGTGTATTTCTGCTGCGCTCCTGCTTTCTGTCATATTCTCGGCAACATTGTGGATGCATGTCGTTTAGCAGGTGTTTTTTTTTTACTTGAGATGGGCACTGCTCAATTAAATTTGTCCATTTTGTCGCAGGTTTTGGCAGCTAACTTTGTTTTTACTTTGTATATATAACCTGTGCCATGTTGTTGGAAGTAGAAGTATTTTTTAAAGCAATTTTTTTGCTATTTTTGGACTTACATAACAATTAATTGATTCATGGAAAACACAGACATATTAATCATTAATGAAAATAATCATTAGCTGCATCCCTAAGCTATTCTGTCAGCTCATGTCCCCAGAGTGTTTTTCTCCTTCTGCGTGTGCTGATTCCACAGTTAGATATCACTGATGAGCTCTCATGGACTTCCTAATGAGAGGGACTATTGGAGATACTCATCAGTGATCAATGTTTGCTTTGGCCTCACACCTTCCTGTGGATGACTGAGTATCTGTGTATGGCTGATACATGCTTGCGTTTTGTTTGCATGCCTCCCTCTCTCTCTCTCTCACTGCAGTGCTGTCTGTTCCTCTCTTCTCCTGCCTCTTCTCCTTCTTTCGCCTCCCCCCCAATCCTCTTTTATCTCCCCATCTCAGATAAAAGCAAAGCGCACGTCGCCAGGGAATAATTAGTCTCGGCCGTCTCAAATCACTATTGCACATCTCAATCTCCCTCGTTTTTGCAGCCTATCTTCCTCTGTGCCAGGCATAGTATTAACTCACACTGCTTTGGGCTTTGGGAGATGCCCAGGCACTCCAACTCTAAAGGTACCTCAGAGTCTGTTTTACATTTCATCTCCATTTTGCATCTGTTAAGCCCTCTGTCTGCCATGCTGCTCTCTCATACATCATTTTCACACATTTTTTTTTCTTGTATCGCTTAACCTAAGTTTTCCTTTTTACTTCTGGTTCATTGCATATTCTTTCTTTGCGCTGACTTCCCTTCACCGTGTGACTTTCTGATTAGCCGTGTCTGTTTTGGATTCGCTTTTTATGCCTCTGCTGTGCGGAGGCTTTCTTCATGTTTGACTAAAGGGATCAGACTTTAACAGAACACAGCGCCGTCAGGATGGCAAGGGGCACAGTTTCGAACTTGAAAAATCCAAGGTAGTGATGTGGGTTGAATCAGACAGGTCAATACAATGTGGCGCTTTATTGAGTCTCGTCTGTCTTCTTCTGTTTGTTATAAATATTTATTCATAACGGCCAGCCTACGGGTTAACGCTGCGCTCAGAAGTCAGAAAGGGCTGTTAATAAATATGCAACAAGAAGGGACTGGAATGTATGAATATTCATTATTGACTTATTCAGATATGTCATGCACCTTTGAGCTGCAAAGAACTTCTGTTCTTATGCTTATAATTTCTGTTGATGTTCCTCATTATGTACCTTCTGTGTGCACACTGTTTTATAGCCTTGGATTTTTTTTTATGTTCCTCAAAACGTCTTAAAGCATTTCAATCAATGCACTATTTTAGAATAAGATGCTTAGTCATCTGTATGTTTCATGACTTCTCTGAAATATACAGTTCTGTTAGAAAACTTTCCTCCATTAAGGTTATAACTTTTAAAAGTAAAAAAAAAAATGTGTATTGGAGGCTGTAGTTGGTGGTGCTGTTGAACTGTATTCTATAATACTGAGAGGTGTTTTTGATATTTTGTCCACCCCATTTATATCAGTGAGGACAGTAGAGCTGGTAAAATGAGTGTAAAAACGTTCAAACCGCTTTGATATTAAGCTGAAACACTGGACCGGACCGGTATACCGAATTGTACCACTAGGTGACGCACTTGACTCAGCAGCCGCTCCAACGAAACTTGGACAAGTGGCTTTGTCAGTAAAATGAGAATAGCTGGTCCACCTTAAATGAGCCTGGGCTGAAGTTGTCGCTAACTTCGGTGCTAACCCCCTTCACTTTAATCAGCAGGTGGCATCAAGACACAGGAACTTGGCTTGTGTCTTGAGGAGTTGTAGCATTTATTCACCGACAGCCTAAACTGTACACACACACTGCACTGCTACGTTCACAGCTATAACGTTACTGCTAACTTCATACACACCGTCACATGCTCGCTCCCTCTCTCTCCCGCACACTCGATAACGTTACGAGCCCAATAGGGTCCAGGGGCTTGCGATATACTGGCTGACGAAAGCCCGTCTTTTCTCGTCACCCTCACACCAACACCAACACTTGAACATTCCAGTAAACAAACACAACGTGCGGCTTGTGCCCCTTCTCCCCCTCCAACCTCTACTGAAATTTGATCTCCTTCATGTTGCTGTTGTTATGTTAAAGTCACCGGCCTCGGCTCGGCGGATGCGCACGGCCTCTCAGACACTAGTGGCTCCATCAGTGAGTTCATAAACAAACATTATATAATGTTAATCACGTTGTTATATTACTTATTAGGCCTAATAATGCAATACAAGCTGGATTTAGCACCGTGGCGCGTATCGGCTACTTTTTAATTTGCCGTAACTTGTCATAATAACAAATGACGGTTCAGCCGGTTGGAGTAAAATTAAACCAGTGGCAAAACAGGCAAAACTGGAAATCGACCCAACTCCAGAGGACAGACTTAATATTAGCATAAACAATAATTTCATAGATGATTACAAATATAGTCAAATGAGAGCATTTAGGAAACTAAAGATGTTTTACCATGTTGTCCACCTCCATGATAAGATATTATACCTCACGCTATACAGTAGTTTAACCACTACCTTGAGAGAAATCTTGTCATCACATTAAGCATATCAATCTAGAAGGCTCAGTAGAATGAAAGTGAAAAGCTTGTAAATCATCTTTACTCTCTCACCCTATTTTACTTTCATTCTATATTTTCCTCCCCGTTCTTCCTCTTATCAGTCTACCTCCGGTGGATTTGTCGAGCCGAAATTGAAGAACAAAATATCAGCACTATAGATCATTTTGACAGTTTAATTTCAATGCCTGATTATCAGTCAATTTGATAATTATATTATCCAACCATCCAATTAATGTGTTCTATATTTACAATGATCATCAAGTAAGCTCTCCATTTTTCCATCATTTATCACGGGATGAGATATTAGAACCACGAGGGACCTTGACGCTTTTTCTGTGCGAGGCTTTCTTGATTGAGATATAAAAATCAGTGTGCGTGTGTGTTGCCATGCTCAGTATGTGCATCACCCCGTGGAGAGGTTCTCGCTGGTGTTCCTCGATCCATTCCTTCACACTTCAACAGAGCGTGTTCGAGAAACACAGAAGGAGCGAAAGACAGAGCGAAACGGAGTGGAGGCGAACGAATGATGAAAGGATTTCATGCCTCCTCCTCGGCTTCACTCCGCTCCTGTCTGCTCCGTCTAGCTTGGAGGGAAAGTGGTGCCCCGTGCCAATGAGTTACTGACACACAAACACACAGCAGGAGAATGCAGGAGCAATCCTTCTTGACTCGATGCCTCTGCTTCCACTTTCCAGTTAGCCAGACAACTCCGACAGTCCCGGAGAAACTCAAGATCACCCAACGCAAGCAACAGTGCCTCACACGAGATTAGGAAGCTCCAAATGGGACACGTTCAGAGAGGGTTTTCCATCTGGAGCGCGGCAGCTTGGTGTTTAGATGCAAGTGATAATCAAATACTGCAGAGTTTGCTTTGTCTTAGGTGAGATCCAAGCATCTGACCATCTACGATCTGTTACAGTCAGATAGATGTAAGCATCAACTGCGGTTGCTTCTTTGTTCAAGTCTTCCCATTCAAATGTTTCTCAGTAGTTTTATAACTCCATGTTTGCTCCTCATCTATGCCTTCCTTATTAAGATGAAAGATAAGTTCACAAGAAAATAAATTTGCTTCTCTCTCTATCTCTCTTATCCCTAAAGCTCACACTTTTTTTTTCTTTAGTCTGAGTTTTTATGCGCACATATGTGCCTCCGGGTTCATGGATTTAAGAGCGGGTGTTCTTTATTCGGATGCTTTTGAGGTATTTTCCGTTCGCAAGATGTCTCATGTAGAAAAAAAAACTTTAATTCCAAACGCTGTTCTTTATTCTTCACAGATGACGTGCCGCCCTACTTCAAGACGGAGCCGGTGCGTAGCCAGCTCCATCTGGAACGCAACAGGCTGGTGCTCACCTGTATGGCTGAGGGAAGCTGGCCGCTGGAGTTCAAATGGATCCACAACAGCACAGAGCTGACCCGCTTCTCACTGGAGTACAGGTGAGGACAAACTCAATAACTGTGATTAAGAGAGAAAACACGTGAGAAAGATGTGTGTAATACTGACTGATTGATTGAATTTGGTTGGAAAGCTGCCATAATTGTACCAGTCATACGAAGCCAAAACATTTTAGACTGAACTTGTTAAAAATCCAAAGCCAGTATAGCGACAAGATGAGTGCCTTCCATGCAGCGGTGTTATGGTTGAAGTGCCTAACAAGCCGCCTAGCTTGCAACAGTAAATTGATGCACAAACAGGTTAAATCCTTCATTTAACACCAGCTGCGGTGTACGCACAAAAGTCCCCAGTTTACCCATCTGGGAGAGTTAGCAGCCACGATTTTGCGTGTATTGTCGTGGACACATGCAGACACTTTTCCAGTAAGTCTCCCAGTTTAGCTGTGAGGTTGACAGTTGTGTGTGTCTGCCTGGCATTTGGGTTTCCTCTAGTGTATTGCAAGCTCGGCATAACGTAAGCGAGTGTCCGGTCGAGAGAGCGTGTTTGACGATGTGTACGAAGTTAGCAGTAACATTATAACTGTGAACGCAGCAGCGCAGTGTGTGTACAGTTCAGGCTGTTTGTCGAAGAATAAATGATACAACTCCTCAAGACCCAAGCCATTAATTGGTCAAAATTCTTATTGTGAGTTAACGGTTAAATGTTAACATCCCTAGAATATACAGAGCCAATGATTACAGCGATCAATAAGTCTGTAACGTACATGTGGCATGCTGTAGATTTGAACTTGACTTTAGACATACCCCCTGAGGTTAAGCTAATATCCGAATACGCAAAAATTTCCCCCTACAGTAGCTATTTCCCATGCTTAGATCAATTTTTTAAATAAGCTCATAATATTAATTCAGTACCACAGAAATGAGGTGGTAGCTAAATCAAATTCTGATGAAGAAAAGAAAGGAATCTAAATTAGTCTTCCTAAAACATTAGACGAGGTGATTTAGTGTCACTAAGCTACCTTGAAATCATACATTTAAACACATCTAAGTATAATTTATTACACTTATTTATTAGTCCAAATGGATGAGAAAGATGAAAGAACACATTTTGTTTGTAGTTGTGTGGTCCAAAGGCAGAATACCTGCATTTTTTTAGGTCTTACGTGACAATGATTTTTTCCTAGAGCCAGTTAAAGTTTCATCACAGAATAGCCTTGCCTTTGCTGTTTTGCTTTTTCACTCTTTCTCTTTTTTTTTTTTGCTTCTGCCTCTCTCCTTTCCCCTCGTGGCTCCCTGACCTCCATCACTCTCTCTAGAGAGGCAGCGTACAAGCGAAAGGCGTGAATGAGAGTTAGGGCAGGAGATAAACCGCCTTTAATGGTAACTTTAAGATCTGGAATGTGGCAAACATTGCTCTTATCTCAGAGAGCAGTGTGTCTGTGTGTGTACGCCTGTGTGCAGACGGCAGTGTAAAGGAAGCACTAGAGGATTGAAAGAAAGCCCGTTGACACACACTTTGCTGATCTTGGCTGAACTGCGGAGTTCACATGTGAGTGTGTATGTGAAAACAACAGTGGGTGAACGTACAGTACGAGCAACATCAGCCCCGTTGATTGGAGCTAGGCCTTTCTCCTGACAATCTCTGGAGACAGATAAGACCAGAGTGGGAACAGCGGGGTAGGAAGGGCAGGAGAGACACACAGATGCTCCAGCAATTGATCAGAATGGACTGTACTTTAGAATTACACTGTCTGTTGGAGCTTCAAGGCCCCCTTGACTGTGGTATTGGATAAGTGATTGATCGAGTGGTAGAATGGGTGATTAAACAAACAGTCAAGCACAAAGCTGTGCAGGATTCTGCATGTGTGAGTGAGTGTGTCTATACTGTATAAAAGCATGATTTAAGACCAGGTGAAATGGCAGGCTGTTCTCATACATTGTTCGTAGCTATACCTACGAAAAGTAATGCACTGTAATTCGTATATATATCCCACAAAATCATTTCTTATTTAATCCATGTCATCGTGAAGCAGGAAGTATAAAGAGCGTCAAACGCCGCGTAGGGAGGAGGTCGAGGTGGATGGGTGGGTCAAAAAACACCGGACTTTCGCCCAGGAGATCGCTGTTCATGTCCCATGTGAAACCAAAAGTCAACGTTGATTTATTCGTCATGTAACTTTCGTACTTAAGTAACGTTTGCTCCGTAGTTATTTTAACTTCAACGTTGACTTATTTGTCACGTAACTTCCGTATTTAAGTAACGCCACTTCCGTAGTTGTGTCAACCCAGACGGTGACTTATTTTTCATGTAACTTCAGTACCTAAGTAACGCAGCTTCCATAGTTATTGTAACTCAAACGTTGACTTATCTGTCTCATAACTTCCGTATTTAAGTAACGCCACTTCCGTAGTTATTTCAGCCCAAACCACGATCTTTTTCTAAATCAAAACAAATAGTTCTGTTGCCTAAACCTAACCAAGTTTCCTGTGAAGATGGAAGTTTATTTTGAAAAGACTATGCATGTAACGAGCGGAAATTGACGAGTATTGCCGGACATTCGTAGGAGAACGTCCAAAAAATGAGGAATAACTTTTCGTAAGATATCGTACGAACTGTTTTATGAGGATGCGTTGGAAATAGACACTTCAGGTTTGCAGAAAATGTGTCATTCTCTCGAAAAACAAAGTTGTTGCACTTAAACACTAACAAATAAGGGAATCACAATTTCCCTCAAATCCCTTAATTGAATCAAACAATCTGTCTATGCTAAACTGACATCCCATTGGTTTACAGTTCAGAAGGGTTCGTCACTGTGTTATGTACCTCGGCAAAATCCTGTTTCAATAGGAAATACATAAAGGAAGTAGAGATACCACGTACGTTTGTGTGATTTGCATAGCCATTCATTTCCGTATTTTGACAGCTTTCTGCATGTGAAAGAGTAGTGTGTGTGTGTGTGTGTGTGTGTGCGTGTGCGTGTGTTGTTTGCGTGTGGGTATGCAGTCCTCCTCATTCCTCAAGTCGACCTTTCTCTGTGCCAGGAGAGTATTTGAGCAGAGCAGACCCCCATATTAATGAGGTGATGGTAGAGGTCCCCAGTGCTGAGTGCTGGTTTAAATATTGACACCGTGCGACTTGACCTTGTGTCCTCTGGCAACCGATCAATACTGCAAGGTGTGTGTGTGTGTGTGTGTGTGTGTGAGCATTACTATTCAACATCTAGATGGGAGTGTGTGTGTGTGAGTACTGGAAGCGGTAAGAGAGTGGCACTGTTTTAGTGATCTGCTGTGGGGAGTGCCACAGGCTCAGCATTGACTGCTGTCACATAGCAGCAACATCACCTACTGTACACCCGAGTGCCAATTTAAAGCACCTGGCCGGCACCCTGCTCCCTCTGTTCCCAAATTATCATTTAAAAGATTTATCTCCACATTAAAATGCAACTTAATTAAGATTATATCCAACACAATTAAGGATTTTGAACCCATCAGCCAGTGAATTATCCCGCACACAATGCTTCAGTAGCTCAATTAGTCTATAAACACACAGCATAGCACCACAACTTCCTATCACATGACCAAAACCTCAGGGGCGTTTACCTGGCATGCCACCAGTCTTTATGCCGCCAATTAACCTTGAAACTTAATTAAGAGAGTTAATTATTAATCAAACCTCAAGAGTCATTTTTGTTTGTCAATTGGTTCTCGGCTGGGTTGGTGGAGTGTGGCCTCTCTTTCCTGTTGGGAATAGTAAGCCTTTCTCCAATTTTCATGCTGTAATGAGACGGACGGACTGTGAAAAAAAACAACAATCTAATCAACAGTCACTCACAGCAGTTAAAGGATAGCATGGTAGGAGAAGACGTGTCAGTTCCAGCAACACAAGTTCATGCTGATTGACATCTCTTTCTACTTTTGAGGAGTGAAAATTAGTTTTCCCTACGACACATCTCGACTTAAAGAGTTGCGTTCTTGATGCTTCTCACAATCAAGACAGAAAAACAAACAGAAAATGAGATTAACATTTTGACAGCTAGCGTAATAGAGTGTCACTCCGATCGCTACAGTTTTGACTGCAAAATGTGACAATGTGTTCAGAAATAGGCAGTAGTACCGGTTTATTTTTGTGTATAAAAACATGTTTTTAAGCGATACGACAGGTACTACGGATAGATATATATTCGTGGATGAAGTTGCACTTGTGTATTTCCTGAAAATCCCCACTCCATCTTCCCGTGTCTCTTCACAGCCTCGATCTCTCTTTCATCCTTCCTCTTTGTTCATCCCGTCTGCCTCAGTTCGTTCCACTCATACGTGAACTACCGCTGAGCATCTTTGCTTTTTTTTTTTAACAGATATAATTTCATGGTGGCTCTGAACAAATTAACACAAGTTCAATACAATATAATTCCATGTCTGGGGAAAGAGATGACGAGCTCAGCTTGCTAACTAGATGGAGATGAAGGAAAAGCAGGGGTGCAAAGTAGCTGTAGATGACAACATGTTTAATGTGTGTGTGTGCGAAATGATATCTGCCTTTAGACTGATGTGATGATACACATGATTGAGTTTCAAAGCATTTAATTTAATGAATAAATGTTCCTAGCAGGATTGGTTTTATTGTTCTGATTCTATTTCTGAATGTTTGCTGGTTTCAGCTCTTATAGGGGCCGTTCACATGGAAAACTCCAGCCGTGCCGATTTCGTCCTTTTACCCAAGGTGCTTGGGAGGTTGCGTTCCTGTCGCACCTGCCGTTACTAAGCAACCAAAACCTGCACGCTGCGATGATGATGATGATGCAGTTGCGGTATAATAGCTGTAAGACTCACTGACTAAACGCATCAAAGATAAATGGATTTCCAGCACCGTAAATCCCTCACAGTAGCTTTACTGCTCGATTTGTCTGTGACAGTGTGGCTGACCGTTCAACCGGATGTCGTGATGTTCTTCGACGGAAAGGGTGAAGCAAGTAAAATAATCAGTGGGACAGATCATAAAACTCAGGGTAGCCCTGCACTAAAACGATTCACTTCTCCTCCATATATTTACCGTAGACTAATATCTGATATACACAGAAGATATCTAACGGCTATGATTGGTTGTTCCTCATGACATGCGGTGCGCGTTGCTGCATTCCAAAAGTTGAACACACAGCCGTTGCGCCCTGAAAATTAGGCACCTGGAAACATTTGCGCGCCGCAATGTCGTCGCTCTCGCTTTTGAGCGTGCCTTCTGTGTGTCTACGTTAACAACGATGGATTTGAGGGCGCAAAAAACATGGCATGTGAACTTTTTTTTATAATCTTAGTAACATATACAGTATATGTACTGTATATGATTAAGTGCAAATTAATTGCACAGTTTTTATCTGTTAAAAATGTACCTTAAAGGGAGATTTGTCAAGTATTTAACACTCTTATCAACATGGGAGTGGACAAATATGCTGCTTCATGCAAATGTATGTATATATTTATTATTGTAAATCAATTAACAACACAAAACAACGACAAAATATTGTCCAGAAACCCTCACAGGTACTGCATTTAGCATGAAAATATACTCACATCATAACATGGCAAACAATAGGCAACAACAGCTGTCAGTGTGTCAGTGTGCTGACTTGACTATGACTTGCCCCAAACTGCATGTGATTATCATAAAGTGGGCATGTCTGTAAAGGGGAGACTCGTGGGTACCCATAGAACCCATTTTCATTCACATATCAAGAGCTCAGAGGTCAAGGGACCCCTTTGAAAATGGCCATGCCAGTTTTTCCTCGCCAAAATACCGATGGATTCATTGTTTTCTAGTTTCATATGATACCAGGATTTTCACTCCAGCTTTGAGCTCGCTACAACCTAAAAATCGTCGCTTTGAATGTTTTCTTTTTAAATAATGTCAATAACATATATATACAGAGAAGTAAAACCACCTTTATTTTCAGATGATTTTGGCTACCTTAAACAGCAATTTGTCATAAACCAAACAGCTGGAGACTGTTAAAACGTCTTCCTTTCATATTTTTCTTTTTGCTTTCTCCATAAATAACTTAAACACACAGCCAAAACAGTTTGCTCGTTAGCAAGTTGCAACCAGTTGGATGTCCCCTGTGTCTGTGTTGACTTCAGGAGGAGGGTTAAGGTGCATGTGTGGAAAAATGAAATGGGATGAGGAACAAACAGAGCATCAAATAAGACCTTGAGAATCAAATTCGCCCTTTCACTCACTTTCACTTTCCATCTCGCATCCTCCCTGGATGTTGTTTTCTTGGTTTTGGCACCATTCAGCACGTCTCACAAATCAATGCATTGCTCTTACTGCTGCTGGTGCTATTGCTCACCTCAACACTCTCACACATTATTTTTGTTGGATTGTGACAATCTTTTTCTACCTAATCTTTACAAATTTCCTCCCCATCTGCTCGAATTTCCGCTCTTCAATGCCCCGCTATGAAGCTTTGAAGAGCCCTTACATTGTGAATAAAGGCAATGAATGAAAATAAAATAACATAAATAATAACACAAGTAGAGCCACTTCACTGGATGAAATGAAAGTATCCTTGAAAAAACTACCTGCTGATATATAGTCGTGTATCATCATTTTCCAGGCAAAAGGTAGACTTTAGCAGAATGTGAGATAACAGACTTTCCAATACATAAGAAAATAACAACACATCTTGTTCAACTAAGTAGTTCAAAAGATTGGTTGGACTCAAATATTAGACTATTCGGTTATTTGTTCGTAGGTTAGGTCATCAATTTCCAAATTTGGTATTCGGATATTCGTTGTTGTTGTTTTTTAAACCCCTCGGGGTTTCCAACCACGCATAAAACACACCAAAGCTTTTGGAAAATGCTTTTTATTCAATAGCAAATAACAATACAAACAACGATACTGTAGATTAACAGAATCCTTAAAAATGAATGCCTTTAATTAAACCAAAAGACACGTGTTGCAGCGCTATTTCAGCCAAGTACGGAGAAATGTCTGGCTGAGTCATGTCATAGAGAGGAGCCAAGAGCCCTCGTCGCCATTGCTTATGTCGGAGCAAAACACATGCGAGGCTCGGGTCGAAAGGGCCAAGAGGAAGCCTCCGCGGGCTGCATGGCGCATGGGCTTACTGCCGGGATTGGCGGTGCGTAATACGCGGCAAAAGCAGCCTCAAAACGCCGCTGTAGGAGGAGAAGACCCGCAAATGTGACTTTAAAGTATGTCTACATTCGCACACTCAGAGAGATCAGGAGAGGAGACCCTTAGCGCGGACACAGCAGCAGTACTAGAGTTGTTCCGATACCGATACCGGTATCGGAAATGTATCCAATACTACCCAAAATTCGGGATCGGGTATCGGTGAGTTCGCCAGTCTATGCACCGATCCAATAGCATAATTTATTAACCCAGAAAAAAATCAACTTGTTTAACTGGAAATGAATTATTTTTCACCGCGCCAAAACAGTACTTCACTGAGTAGTAGGTAGTAGTAGTAGTTTGTCATGTGATGATAGCAAACAACAACAGTGAGAGTCAGAGCGAGGAACATGCCAGCCATTTGGCAGTATTTCACACTGGAAAATGCAAAGATAGTCATGATATCACATCCGTACATGGTCAGTAGTAAACAGCTGTTAAATAGTCATGATAACTATATTTTATTTTATCATGCTGGTATCGGATCGGTACACGATATTGTCTGATACTGCAAGTTCAGGTATCGCAATCGGTATCGGGAAAAATGGTATCGGAACATTTCTATCCAAAACGCCACCGTATAGGGGGAAATTTCGGAAAGAAGGAGTGTGCGCCGTCCACACAAAGCATAAAAACAGCACTCGAGGGAAGCCTCTGATTGTGTGACAGAGAAATTGTGCTGCTTTAATGAGGAGTCTGTGCTGCCTACTAACCGAGAAGTTATAGCGCTCCTCCGGTCACGGCGGCCCCCGCAACCCCTTCAAATATTCGCTGTTGATTACAACCGAAGCCCCGGAGCCCAAAAAATGGTATTCAGGACAGCCCTTGTATTATCCTTGTTCTTTTTGTCTCCATGTTAGTTCTGATGAGATCGGTGATATTCTTGCTAAGGAGAAAAGAGGAGCACTAACATCCAATTACAGGCAGGAAACTTGGGCCTGTACTTGAATCCCATCATGTCAGTGACTGGCAGGGCTCGGACAGAGCCAGCCAGGCAGCATCTCTCTTTGGATGACCTTAATGGATTCCCCTCTGTAACTAAAAACATCCATTTTCTGTCTCCGCGGCATTCTCCTCTACAGCTCCCAGATACAATAGATTTTTTTTTTTTTTTACCTTTCTCTCTACCTCCTTGCACTCGCTCACTCCTTGTTTTCTGTGGCGAAGTGGAGTGAGTGAGTCTGAAAGTGTGAGAGCAAGAGAGAGAGAAAAAAAACAGACAGCATTCGTCTTATTATGCACGTTTACTGTGTTTCTGTCTTAATGAGTTTCAGTGTCATTGCACTGTTGGCAGGTATGGCTGCTTTTTCTAATTTATGATCCACTGCCAGCGTGATGAAACATTCCTGTATAAACACATGGACATCTAATTACATTAACAACTACACCGAACGATCACATTAAAGTACTTTTCTCTGATTCCACGAATACTTGAGGACGTACGCACCATTCACCAGCATGTATTATGTGCATATAATGTGCAATTATGTTTCCTTCAACTGTTAGCGTCATACTTACGACCGTGTTGATTCAGTATGGTATGATTTTGCATAACGCTATGCCTACAGTTTGATATGGTGTGATAGGAACATACTGGTGAGGTTCCCAAACGTTTAGTGTTGACCTACATTCAAAAGCGGGCTGGCAGGGCTGCTGGTGTCTGCAGGCTTCTCTCTCATTTAAACAGACCCTCACTGGAAAATGTGCTGCTGCTGGTATTGTATCATACGGTGATTGCGATACACCATATGTGTCACAGAATGGATGGAGAATCAGAAGGTATCAGAAATGCCTCCGATACGGCCTAAAATGCCGGATCGGGTATTGGCGAGTACGCGAGTCTATGCACCGATCCAATATCACATTATCATATCATTTCATAGCCGTGTGTGTGTGATACATATCATATCATAGCAACAACTATTTGCTATGTAAAAATATAGTGGAGTAATGGCTACCTGAGCAGAGAATGAAGTCACTCTCCCTCTGTGTGTGTTGTAATTCAAGATTCTCCGTGCTTTGTTGACATAGACGGGCCGGCCACGTGTGCTTTTAGTGCATGTGAGCGTGCCCCATTGGCTAGCTCACGGCCGACACTGTGCACTGTTCTCAGACTGCGATTACAGCTGATAACGCCGTCCTGACCGACAGCGTCGTCGTGGAAGCGTAGCACATGACATTTGATGACAACTTTTGATATCTGACACATATCGGTCTGTACTAAAGCATTGTGGTTCTATACACAGCTCTGCCAGTAAGTGGGTGTGATAAACTACACCACCTACTACCGTACATATTTATCATACAACAGTCATGTGTGCCTATACTTCAATCAACTAGCATAATGCCATATGTGTCACATGCAACATCAAAGAGATGCCTCACTGCTTTGAGGATCATATAGCGTTGTCTGTGCAACTTGGACGTAATTGGCTTTTATAGGGATCAAGGCTGGCAAATTCTACCGGGAACAAAACGATAAAGCAAACATATGAATTTACAGTATATAAAAAGGAAGTGACAAAATAGAGTTGGCAATAGTTTGTGTGAATTGTCTCCATCAGACAGTTGTCCATCTGTTTTCTCCTTAGAGGAGATAGAACATATGGATGGAGGCCGTCCCTCCGGGCCTGTAGACGAATTACCCGCTATTGATTTCCCGTAGCTTAAGCCAGAAAGTCCCTATTACCTGTCATGTGGTGTATGTGATGGGATCTTGTCTCCTAAGAAGAGAGAATGAAGATTCTCATCCTACAGAATTTAGAAGATGATCTTAATACATAAATCAATACTCTTTCAAAGGACACCTCCTCAAAAATATATAGTTCATTATTGATTTGCTGCCACCTGCTTTCAGAGACATCAGCGAGGGGCGTGTATGTTAGATCGTGTGTCTTGTATTTGTCGCATCATGGTAGTACATGATGATATTTTAAGTTATGATATACACACACATATAATTATCAGAATAACGGCACACTTTAATTCATCATGATCCCAAAAATAAATATGTAATTAGGCAGTCATAAGTAATAATTGTCCACTGCTATTGCTTTTGTTTATATAGCACTGAATGTACAAGCTGTTGAAGTCTCACAAGTGAACTCATTAACGCAAGTAAAGTGACATCAGAGTGTTGTAAAAGGGTGATGACCTTATCATAAACTTCAAACAATACGACGAGAGTGAAAAAAAAACACACATCATTACAAGTGAGCCGTGACGCTCCGCGCTATGTGTCTGCTTTTATTATGAGTTTTAAAAATAACTGTTGCATGACGTGGTGCAATCGCTAGAGACACCCTTTTAGGTCGGGTTTCAAATGATCCGCCGTGTTTAACAGCGAAATTACATAAAGCCTAATGACAGGAAGCATTTTTTCAAAATGATAGCAAATGCATTGATGCTACGGATAAAAAGACGTGTGTCATTACCGTCTCGTTTCAGATTTGTGTCCCTTTATGATTCACTGTCATGCAGTTAGGGGTATAATTATAATGTCCTTGTGCGTATGAGGGTTTATCATCTTGCTGTATAACTAGCAATTTAAGTAAAATGTTATTGGAGCTAACCTTGGTCACAGGTTTGATGATATTATGGGAACACTCACTATAAAGTGCAGCCATCTTCAATCAAGGATTATAGTTTTTGCCATCATCCTTCTCCCCCTCTTTCCGTCTTTCCGTTCTTCCATCTTTATCCACACTCTCTGCCTTCCTCCTTCTCCGAACCCGGTCCTCCCTCTTCCTCGTGTCCCTCTATCCGTCTCCCTGCCACTCCTCCATCTAATCATTTCTCCTGAGTGGGGCTAATTAAAGGGGATCTGACGGAGTGCGCTGACCACAGGAACATCAATCAATCTCTGTCCAACACAGCGAGCCCCCGCTGACTCCCCCAACCTGCCTGCCAACACACGCAGCTCCGCAAAGGTTAATTGTATTCATTATATAAGGGACAGAGCGAAAGAGGGAGACAGAGCGAGAGAGACTACTGTCTAAAGTCACCCTGAAGGTTCTGGCTCCGGGGTGAATTCTCGGTAGGCCTCGGCGAGGTTAAACTTAGAGCACCGACACCACCTGTCAGCTCTCTCTCTCTTAATGTCTGCTTCTTCTCCAACCCAAACTCCGACGCCACTATTCCATCATCTATTGACCTCATATTCCTTCCATCTATGCATAACACATATACGTAATTGTATTAATTTAGCTGATGGAACATATGAAAGGCGTCACACATCATTAATGGAGCCTCCTGATTAGTTGATTAAGTCTTAACAGACTTTGGGCGAAAACTCATTTAGTCCTTCGGGGTCCGACTGACGTTGCCGCTAATGAGATTTGATCCCACTTCATTTTTTTTTTTGTTATAGATTATTAGCAGCCTTCGAAACACACCCCGACCATTTGTTATTCCAGCAGCGACTTCCATTTGGTAGCAGCGACTTCTAAAAAGCAAGAAGACATTTTCAAAGCTATCGACATAACACAGGAGAAACTTTCACGTTAGTAATCTGGCATGAATTGCCAATTTAGTTTCACTGTATTCATCGAGCCTAATATCATGTTAATGTCTGGAACAGGGGTTGTCTTGTTTTGTGTTGCCCTAAACAATTAGTAGTGAGTGACATATCCATTTTCCATCAACACAAAAGTTGTTATCTTAACATTTTTCCCAACAAGTGTTGTAGAAATATGCAGATCGGTGTGTGCCCGACCACCGTCTAACACCGGTAACACCAACCACCACGGCAAGTCTATCTTACATGTTGAAATGTGGCCAGAAATAGTTTTTTTCCTAAAACATATAGGTCACATAAACTCACCGGCCACTTTATTGGGTACAAGGTGTACCCAATAAAGTGGCCGGTGCTAGTACCGGGTGGTCTTCTGCTGCTGTAGCCCATCTGCTTCAAGGTTGGACGTGTTGTGCGTTCAGAGATGGTATTCTGCATACCTTGGTTGTAATGAGTGGTTATTTGAGTTACTGTTGCCTTTCTATCATCTCTAACCACTCTGCCCATTCTCCTCTGACCTCTGACATCAATGAGGCATTTTCGTCCACACAACTGCCGCTCACTGGATATGTTCTCTTGTTCGGACCATTCTCTGTAAACCTTAGAGATGGTTGTGCGTGAAAATCCCAGTAGAGCAGCAGTTTTTGAAATACTCAGACCAGCCCGTCTGGCACCAACAACCATGCCACGTTCAAAGTCACTTAAATCCCCTTTCTTCCCCATTCTGATGCTCGGTTTGAACTTCAGCAAGTCGTCTTCACCACGTCTAGATGCCTAAATGCATTGAGTTGCTGCCATGTGATTGGCTGATTAGCTATTTGTGTTAACAAGCAATTGAACAGGTGTGCCTAATATAGAGGCAAGTGAGTGTATAGAGAAACCCAAATTAAGTGGATAAACAAAAGAAATGGTGCTTCCGTACAGGGCTTGATGGGAGGACTGAATGGTTTAATGCGTGAACGGCGGCGCTCTCCACCGCCATCATCAAAACACTAAATGAGAGGATATCTTTTGGAGGAATGGTGTTCCATCCAGTTCAGAGACTCGATGAATCTCCGCCACGGCACATTGAAGTTGTTCTGGCGGCTCCTAATTGGATGTTGGTTTTTCTTTTAATTTGTCACCCATCGTTATGTGCGTTTGATATTTAAGTAACTTTACATTCCTGAAGGGGATATAGACGCCTGGCCCTACTTTAAAGCAGGGTTTTTTTGTCAGCCTGATCAAATTCGCGAGGACTTCAAAAGATATTCTGGTTCTCTGTATTAGGCTTCATTCAGTAAACGTGTGTGTTTAGCTAATTTTACACAGCCTCTTAGAGAGTATCATTTTGCTTCTTTTTCTCTTAAGCCTTTGGCAGTCTGTGAAAACTCCTCTGTGAAAAACTCCTGAATACTTTTAGAATCTGTTCGTGTACTGTATATTTAGTCTGAGTACTGTTTGTTTAGGCAATAATAGCTGCTATTATGTGGCTCCCTAGTCCTCACCGTTTGAAGAACGTCTTTATTTTTGTTAACGTATCCAAACTTCCCTGCAAACAGCTTGTTGAAAGCACTTCTGAACTTTTCAATTGCTCTCTTTTACTTCTATTTCATTCACTTAAGCTCTTCCCAAACATGTATTCATGTAAAGAAAAACCTCTTCAATCAAAAGGTTAAATCACAAAAACAAACTTTTCAAACAAATTGCATGTATTACTATAAAAACGGGTACATCCCATCACTGAAGGTTACACTACGACATGCTGCCTGGCAGTGCGCTGAGTACTCTTGAGCACATAGCATGCAGGGATGTGACAGAAAGCTAGCAAGCACACTCCTAGTGATAAGTGTTTCACGTCCCACAAGAAGTATTTATTTTGACAAGAATGTGTTGCGCTAGAATGACTCAAATTAAGCATGTGCAACTCGCTGCGGGCTAACTCACAACTTCTACATGTTGTGCGGCCATCTAACATGCCATTAGAGACAGTTGGCCGCTCCGTGTATCTCCCACTGCACCGACATGTATTAGTTATTGGAAGGCTGTTAAGGAGATGATGCCTGGCGTTCTGAGCAGTCTGGATGGCTGATCTCTGCGATGTATTAGAAATGAAATGGATGAAATCCATTCTGTATGCCAGTGCCGTTGAGGTTATCTCGTGCAGATATACCCTGGTGTATTGCAGATATCAAAAAGACACATGCGCGCAGCCAAACAAACATTGATCACTGATGAGTATCTGCGGGAGTCTCTTCCTGAAGCCAGTAGACTGGTTGTTAGTTCACAAGCGATGCCGTCTAACAGCTGTTATACACACACACAGGACCATTAAGGCTGTTTTGAATGGCCACTTAAAATCATCATAGCCTCCTCCTGGATGCATCGCACTCCCGGATCGCTCTACAAGAGCTCTGTGTCTTATGCATGTTTTTGTAGTCTCAATGCATTGAATCGTGCAAATGGGGAGAACACTTTTTTGGAAAGTCCCTTCTCGAAGACGGAAGTTGTTGTGTGAGGAATGAAACAAGAGAGCCTAAGTGTGAAGTTCATACCATCTACTGCATGAAGTGGGTGTGATTGTCAGATTGTCACTTTCAGAAATCATTTGAGACTTGAATTGCAATTTTAGTATTTTAAAAGTCCCTGTGAAACGGAAGTTAGAGTGTCTTTAAAGGTATAATATGCAGGAATTTTCTATTCCTCTCAATCATCACTTATGCCCCACTAGAAGTGTGTGGTGGTGTCTGTTTCTGCAGAGACCCTGCAGCCCTCTGCCTGGATTTTCTCTATTCTCCTTATTTTGCCGTGTTCGGGACGTTTCTTGGCTTCAGCGATAACATTTAATTTGTTTTTGATTCACTGCTTTGTTCTCACCAACGCCGCTCACTCTCTTCATTCACTCTATAGCTCGACCATCGCTACTCCTCCCTCACCTGTTGTTAGAACCGGAGTAGAACGAGGGAGAGATGAGGGAAACTTTGCCAATTTTTAACCGGTAATGTGTTACTGCAGCGCCTGGAACCCCACCTGCCCGCTCCCGCCGGCAAAAGTCTGCCAATCGTTTTGCGTCATCATCCGGCGGTCTTTTGCCGTTCATCTGCATCTACTGCTGTTTTGCAGTGACACAGAGTTGGTTGAAAATTTTGCAAAGTTTCCCTTGAATGAATTCGATCTCAGCCACATTGTTTTGGAATTGAAAACGTTTTTGCCCACTGACATCCTAAAACACATCTCTTCCTATCTCCCCATATTGCAAACGGTGAAGTGTTGTTTTATGCGACCGGTGTGCCTCGGTAGGCGCCCGAAGTCTCATTTGATTGGATGAATTTTTGCTCCCGAGTGCAGGATGAGTCATGACACATTTCAAACCGTCTACAGGAAGACAAAAGAAAGTAAAAATACTATGATACTGATTTTATTTTACATATATTTGGCATATAACAAGAGATAAAAGAACAATCAACACAGGGACACAGGATTAAAAAGTCTATATTTGTAATTGTATGTATGTGTACCTTTCATAAGTGTATTGTTTCCTGTGTAAGTAGTATAGTGTAACCTAAGTCATATTTTTTACTGTGATTTATAGTATATTTATGGCAACTTATAAGGTATGTTTTAATTCTAGCTTTAGTGGAGGGTTTGCAAAAATAAATGAGAGCCAGCATTTTTTTTTAACATCATGAATTAGTTGCCACTTGTTCTTTTGGCATCAGCTGTATCACCAGATGTGGCTCAAGATCCAACATACATCAAGTGGGTAGTTAGTCTCCACACAGAACAGCAGCTTCATAAAGTATATGTTAGGCTGCCTCCACATGGCGGGGAGGCGGTACTGCCGCCACAGCTGGACGCTTAAGTCAAGGTCAGAGGGAGTTTGAGTGTCAACTGCTGGAGACATTACAGCTTCAACCTTTTGTCTCAGGGGGATTTTGCGCATACGTGTGTGTTTGCTTAGAGGAAATTTGAATGCAAGTGTTTGTTGTCTGTGCCTGTCTATGACGTACGTGTGTGTGTGTGTGTGTCTTGGGGGAGAGATTTGCTGTGGTAGCTGGGTTAGCCTCCCGAGCATCATTATCATTGGAATAAACAATAGCTAAGCTCCGATGTCCTCTGTGCCCTTGATCCTCTGTTAGATGCTCTTACGTTTGTGTGTGTGTGTGTTTACTCAGACGCTGATTTGTGCCTTCTCAGTACGTTCATGCTTACAAATTTGCAAATACCCGTGTTTGTGCACTTACATAAGTACCCTTTTGATTCCTGCTTTTGTCTTAATTAGTTTACCAGTTCATTGCAATTTAAGAGATTCCTCATGCGTGTCTTGTGTGTGTGTGTTTATTAAAGGTACCTAATCCCCTCGTTGGACCGCTCCCACGCTGGCTTCTACCGCTGCATCGTGAGGAATCGGGTGGGAGCCCTTCTGCAGAGGCGCACAGAAGTACAGGTGGCCTGTGAGTATCCGCTCGGGATGGAGGTGAAACACAGATGAATGGGCCTAATGGACGGATGATAGATAGACGCAGAGAGAGAGAGGGAGGGAGTGTGTGTGTGTGTGTGTGTGTGTGTGTGTGCGCTTGTGTTTGACTGCCTGCAGAGTACACAGTATGCCGACACTCTGTTTGGTTGCCTTTGTATCAAGGACTGACTAGGGAGGGACAGATGCTGGCAGGGTGAAAGATCTACCTGCATATCATTCGGGGTGTTATCAACCCGGACAGCTGTTCCACTCAGCATTCTCATTAGATTGATATTGTTGCCACGCTTGTTTTTAACTTTGCTTCATTTCAATATGACCGCCGCTTATTTCATTCTCTCTCCCTTTGTCAACAACATCTGTCGCTTCTCGCTGGAAATAGGGCTCGCGTTTCTGTAAATTTCCAGCGCCACTTCCAGGCAGCTTCAGCTCCCTCGTCTTGTTAACGAGCTATTACAAACGCACCGCAAGAGGTGTCAGGAGTGTTGTCACGTTAAATCCACCACCACCACCCCCCCAATAGGCACAACCGCCCTACGCCCATTATCCCACCTTCCCAGGGTGTGCCAGGTTCATTGGTTTCCCCTTGTTTCAGCGAAATTTGAGTGGATGTGACACGCCGATGTACCTGACTGAACAATGCAGCCAACCAGGCGTGCGAGAGGAAGAGATGGGAGGGAGACGGAGAGGGCCCGACGGTCCCGCCGGTCCACTTCTTTAGTATTGGGCAAACCTGCTGTTGCCGTGGCCAACTGCTTCCTTCTGCATCTCCTCTCTCTGCCTCTTTGTTGCTTCTATCACCGTTTCTTTTTGTTGTTTCTTCCCTCCCTCTCTTTGGACTCTGTCTGTTCTCTGACCACCACTGCTTTCTATTTATTTCTTGGCTTCCTCCCCACTGTTATTCTGTTCCTCTTTATTCCCACCTCTTCCCCATTTCCATAATTCTCTCCCCCCCCCTCATCAGTTGAAGGGATGCGGACGGTGAGACAGCGTAAAAAAGAAGAGTTAAGGACACCTGCAGAAGAAATGGATGAGATAGACGGGGAGAAAGAATGAAGATAGAAGGGGATAGATGGGGAGATCTCTTTTGCGAGCTATTCCATTGAGGCAGCACAATTAGGATTGCGGAGACACACCTCGGAGAAAGGGAAACATGCCGAGGCATTAGAGTTTAGGGAAGGGGAGGAGGACATCACATCGCCGAAACTGCAGATCAAAGTCAGGGGATTTGCACACTTCCCAGATTTTCATTTAAGCTAAGCACCACAGCTCCACCGCAAAGCCAGATTACCTTTTTTATTCTCTTTGAAAGAGAGCGAGAGAGAGAGAGAAAAATAAGATTGCCATCGATGCACAACCACTCCAACATCCCCAGTTCAAAGCCCCCCATACCTTGATCCCTACATTTCTCAAAGATATTATTATTTCTAAACTGTGTTGGAAGTTAATTGAGTGTTTGATGTAATGTTCAAATGATTTCAGCGGAGTTGTCTTTATTGTTTCCCTTGAATTGAAGAGACAAATATATGATCCTTTCCTCGTCTCTCATGGAGCTAAAAAAAACAATCTTCAAGGGTAATTTCAGTATTTTTCAACCTGGACCCTATTTTTCCATGTTTTTTGTGTCTAAATGACTAATGGGGACAACAATTTTTGAAATTGGTCCAGTATTGAGGGAGAACGCTGTAACCAGCAGCCACTAAACGAGCTGCGAGGTCAAGAGAGCAGCGTCGATGTAACCTTGTGTCCTCTAAAAGTGCTCGTCTTTGCCACTGAAAGGCTCAGATTGTTATTATAAGTGTCTGACGACATTATGGAAAGGACCCCACAGAGAAATAAAAGGTTTTTCTTAGCTTTGGCTTGTTAGTTATTGTATCCAAGTCCCGCTCGAGGAGATGTCTCATTGTGAAATCTGATTATCCGTATACTCTGGCTCAAATAAATACGGGCCTAAGCATCAGGGGGTTATGTATTTTTAAGATGTTTTTTAATCTAAAATGAGTTATACAAGTAGCAAACATTTCAGTGCGTAGGTTGTGTTCTTAACGTTATTAAGTGTCGGAGTTCAGGCTCGCCCACAATGAAAGGTTTTTCAAATCTTAACTTATGTTGAAAATGTGAGAGACCCCACACATAACGACATGTCATGTTGAATTTAACAGTTTTGTTCCTATAGTGTGTGGAGAGCAACGATTTGGCCAAAACATCACACCACACGCTAACAGATTCTCTTCATGAACAACAAGAATCCCAACGAAAAAAAACTGAAATCTCGCAAAAAAATCTCTCGCAATCAAACGTGACTTTAGTGTAAACAAACATGGTCGACAACAGGCAGGAATAATTAGCTATGTTAGTTTTGGCACTACTTTGTACTGAAGATTCACAAAGAAAAAAGAGAGATGAAGTCATGGAGACACGTTAAATAAACACGTGTGTTGTTGCCACGAATCAACAAGTTGGTCCTCCAATTCTGAGGTCTATCTTACTATTACTTTATGCTTCGCGTTTTGTATTAGCCGCCAAGACGGCAGTTGTTGTCTTTCCTTCTTTAGTCAGCTTGTTTCTCGGTTGGCTATCGTTCTTTCCCACGTGACTGCATCATCGGCTGTCCTCGGGGTTCCCCACACACAGCAGGATATCCAATCGTAAATATTGAATCCAAGCAGATTGGTGGATGTATAAATCGCTCTTAACATACCTCACACCACAGGAATATCTGGAAAGATAATCTTTAGAAGCAAAAAATCAGTGCTTTGCTGACCATTGTCAGGAGGGGGGAATCAGGCCCAAAATCGTCTTGATTCTCGTGTAGTGTGTACCCGGCATTAGACACAAAAACATGGGAAAAAAGGGTCCAGGTTGAAAAATACCGAAGCAACCCTTTAAGTTATTCAGCTGTCACAAAATCCAAAGTCTGCACTTTCTTCCTTCAGTCAGCGAAGGAGGAAGAAAAGACAAAGTCTGCTTGTTACTGCTGTCCTATGAAGGTTTACAGTCAGTATCAGCCAACATGATTGCATCAGAGAATAGCACAGCTGAGATCGAAACAACAATTGAAATTAGGGCCGATCAACATGAAATCCATCAAAAACTCCTAACCCTGCCCATAGATCTCACTTACAGATAGGCAGAAGCAGGAATATTAGCGCAGTATTTTTGTCAGCTTTTAAGATATAATGAGACAGGGGAGGAATAAAAGCGCTGTAACAAATGAAATATATTAGGAGATAATAGAATAGCGGCAGCGCTGGTCATCTACCATGTTGAGTAATGCACACATTTAGAGCGTGATCAAGATTGATTGCCCTTGATGTATCCGCACAGGAGGATACGGAATATGAATATGAGTCAATTTAGCGTCCCCTCTGTGTCCCTCTGTGAGTCATTACGTCTTGGTTCCTTTAGCCTTCCTCGGTGTACTGTCGAAACCATGGCAACAACACTGCGCTGTCCATCAAAGTGGCTCGATGTAACATTTCACAACAGAAAGCAGATGGCAAAATGCTCTGTGGGCACCAAAAGTCAGATTCAAGAAAGGAAAAAGTGATTTGTGTCTGTGACTTTACGCACCCTTTTCCTTTCTCACTCTCACCTGTGTGCTCTTTGTTTGTTTTCCTGCAGTTATGGGCAGTTTTGAGGAGGGTGAACGCACCCAATCGGTCTCTCAGGGAGAGGGTGCCGTTATCCCGGCGCCACGCATTCGCAGCTTCCCCCAGCCGCAAGTCACCTGGTTCAGAGATGGGCGTAAGATTCCACCCAGCAGTCGCATGTAAGTCCTCTTTTTTACTTGTTTCCTTTGTTCCCTTGGACTCTTTTCTGTGCTTTTACTTTGGATTTGTGTTTGATCCTGTGAATACGTCTTTGTGCCTTGTTTGTTCCTGGGGTCTTTGAGTGCTTTGGTTTGAGAGCGTCTGTTCTTGCCTGTCTTTTGTCATTCATCTCGCTACATTTTGTGCTAAAGGAGAAATTCTCCTGCAAAACGAGGGGCCGAGACCAAAGCAGTTTTGGCACCGTGTGAAATGAAATCACCGCTTTGTTCCACATTTTTTATTTTAAAAAGAAAAAACACTTTTATTTCAGCCTATCTATGTCTCTGTCTCTCTTCATTTCGGGCTCAAAAATGGGACGCTGTGTGTTTCTGAGGTCACCTATCAGCGCTTGCCAGCCAGCAGCGGTGGTGTTTCGTACGCCATCATCAGTACCCGGTGGGGCCAGTGGGCAGCTGCTGAAAGCCTCAAATGGGGTTTGCTTTCCCATTTTATCCACATAAAATGCAGAGGTGGATTGAGAAAGTTTCTCTACTTTTTGTACTTAAGTTATATGAGGTCTGATACTGTATGGTCCAATTTTAGAAACATGAAAAATTAACAAAACTGTTATTGATATATTCAGGCTTATATATTACTAATGTTGTTTTTGAAAGACTAAACTCCAACAAATTGGATTGAAGCAGAATATTTCGTTAGATGAAAACATTTTGTGAAATTATAACATCTATCTTTTTTCAATGAATTTAGACTTTTGGACTGAGGCAATTACAGAGACGGACTGAGCACCGCTTCGCTCGCTCTGTGTGTGTGTGTGTGTGTGTGTTTGAGAGAGAGAGGAAAGAGTAGGTGGAAGGTCTGTAAGTTATTGATAATAATCCGAATGTCAATGTTATGAACGAAGCTTCCGGGCTTTGAGACATTTGTTGAAGCCTTAATTTGTCATATTTTGTTTTGATTATTGTCAGCTGAGCATGTTGTCTTGTTCGTCTTGGAAGCATTGTCTGTTTTTCTTGTTGTCCCTGTCTAATGTCTGTCCATTCTGTAAACCTAAAGACTGTCTGCATGAACACCATTGCTATAGCCAAATTGTTTATCCCCCGGTCACGCACTTCCCACCTGTCATACCACACACTTTGAGAACCACTGGACTATACATACTGTACATCTCCAGTCAATGAGATAGTACTATTCCTTCAGTGATTGGCTTTGGGAGAGCATGTGCACTGGGTATTTTTTGACACACATCTCAGTGTTCCTGTCTTTGTGTGGTAATACTTTTTGGGTGTCTGCACACCTGCGCGGCATGTGTGTGTGTGTGTGTGTGTGTTAAAAAGGCACTTATCCCCATCTCATCACATCTGCATTTCTTCGCAGTGGGAGGTGACCTTGCCCTTGGTTAGAGTGAATCTTTCTTATCAGCTCCTCATCATCAGTAATCATACCCTGACCTAGAATGACAATGAGACGAGCGCCAAGACTGACTGAGAAGCCGAAGGCTGCGGACGGCCGTGGGTAGGCCGGTCGTTTCGATTTTGTTCCGTCTTGTTGCGGTAGATCTGGATTACTTTTGAGAAGTCCTTAAGAGGAAAAGGTGGCAGTGACGTGTGTGTGTTAAGTTGGCATTTAAAGAGGTTATTGTTATGAAAGTTTGATGAATGATCACACTTTGTCGACAGTTTTGGCGAGAAGGCTCTTTATTATTTCACATTCAACTCTCTCTTCTTGTCTCATTTATTTCTTGTGTTGATGTCTCCCTCTCTCTCTCTTCTCTCACTCCTTTTGTCTCCATTATGGGCCACCCACTGTGTGTACTTTGCTTCTCTTCATCCTCGCTACCTACCCTCTAGCTCTGAGAATGCTAATTCCGCGCGCACCACCAAGGTCACTGTGTGCAAATGAGCACCGTTGATAACAGCCAGCCTTTTTTTTTTTTTTTTTTT
Source organism: Sebastes umbrosus (assembly GCF_015220745.1). Classification (NCBI taxonomy): domain Eukaryota; kingdom Metazoa; phylum Chordata; class Actinopteri; order Perciformes; family Sebastidae; genus Sebastes; species Sebastes umbrosus. Next base: position 21,500,978 of record NC_051288.1, on the reverse strand, counting down.
ATTGAAAATCATTTAATTGAATTTGATTCGTGCCACTAGCGATGATTCTGTAGAGGCATCAAAGTCTCACTAGTGAGGGAGCGCCAGAGAGAGAGTTCTGCGCCGAAATGCACACTGTTACCTTGATGAAGGCTCTTTTTTTGAGGACTAGTGCTCTCCAGAGTCAGTTCCAGCTGTGTGGTCTCTTTAAACATCGTCACATGGGCTTTCTAGGTATAGTCTTTGTGAGACTGCTGGTTCCATAGTCACGAGTAAAATAGCAGTGAAGAGGATGAGAAAAACGATGCAACGGGGTACAACCACGGTGACCATTTTCTCTTTCATTTACAATATCTCTACTTCACCACTGTGTGCCTTTTTTACTCCTTTTTCTCCCCTCATTGTCCCCTGATCCTGCTATCCCTCCTCAGGTGTCATAACTTTAATTTGCAGGCTCTCCAGGGGTTCGTCTTGCTTCTTCTCTCTGCGCTCTGCTTAATCACACCTCAGCAATAGAGGAGGAGGAGGGGAGGGGGAAAAAAAAACATCCAGACCCAGAATAACTGTGGTAATCACCTCCAACCAGCAGCTAATAAAACACACGCTTCCTCTGCAGGCTGCTGTGCTTCAACTACATCATTTGTCGCATTGTGTTTACATTCACTTTGTGATCAGTTTGGCCCGAACTGTGTGGAAATGCGTGTCAGTTGCTTCTTTGAATTGTGTCACGCAGTAGGAGGAGGGGTGTTCTTGTCTTGTCTTGCTCTTTTGTTTTTGCAGTAGAAAGGTGACAGAAGTGTTGAAATCACTCCAGAGGTGACACTTGTTGATTGCAAGGACAGGTGAACTGTGTCTCAGGTCCCGTGCACGCTAAAAGCAAATACATCTCAGGTGATCCGATCACAAGTAGACGCCTCAAAATATACAGTAGGTATTACTGGAGCTGTGAGCATTAGCAGAATACCGGGATTAGGGTTTGATCGTATTTATTCAAATCCATTTATCAAATGCAAATCCTTTAAATACCCAGGGAGTTTGTTTAAAGGACAGGGAAGACAGTCTCTTTGTTTTATAGTGGCGTGGCTCTAGGGATGGTAATGAGTACGTTTACATGCACATTAGTGTGCTGGTTTTGATCATATTTGGGATATAGCGTTTACTTACCCTGTCTATGTTATCGGTCCACCTCTTTGGTTCTGGCTGACTTTGGTGCTCCCCTAACTTTTCCTATAGCACCGCCATGAGGTTAATATTTGGGGTTTTGAGTGAAATATTAGATGGTTTTTCATGAATATTGATCCTGACATTCATTTTCCCTTCAGTATGAATTGTAAGAGCTTTGCTCACTACAAGGAACTTTTATTTAGTTAATTTTGTACAAAAGCGGTAGTGTTTCCAAGCACCAGAGTCCCTTTAGAAAACCTCTCATTTTACAGCAGCAGTGTCCGGCAGTCTGACCCTGTTTTGTCCTGGTTCTCCGAGGCCTCCCTCCCCTCCAGCGGGCCAAGCAATAGGGCCTGTGCCTCCAGCAGCGTGGTGTCCATGTTGAATCCCAGCGGAGCAGCGAGGCGAAGCTCTGCTCCTGGCCGGAGGAGGAGTTCTCCACCTCCTGCTGGAGCTCCGACTGCGGGTCGAAAGGCACCAGCAAAGTCAGATCTGGGTCTGTCCGCGGTGGGCTGGTCGCTGCCGGCGGCCCCGCTGGAGTCTGAGCTGAATGACCTTCTGGTGAAACTGATGGGCCTCGTTTACTTATGTAGGTCATATAACAGCAAGACAGTAACTTTAGCTATCCATGTAGCACCATCATCAGGTCCAAATCGAAATTGTATACCTGCAAATCTAATCAGCCTCAGATGTACTTTGTGTTAGTGCAAATTAGCAAATTATGCCAACACGCCAAACTAAGTTTGTGAAGATTGAATACATTATACCTGCTGTACACCAGCTTGTTGGCATTGCCCTCAGGGTCACAGATGCATGTAAACTCAGACGTAGTATAGTGCGATCACAGCACACCACCAAGTCCCCTGCATGTGTAAAGAAACCCACAGAAACTTAGTGAAAACTGCATTTTTTTGCCTCCCTGCTGCCAGTTCCCCCCTGGCAAGGCAGCGTCTCACTGTGGCACTGAGACTGCTCTCCCTTTGCCATGTGGCCTCTGCAGCTGTTGTTCTTGGCGTAGCAGGCAAGTAAGACTCCTGTGCTGTCTCTCACAACACACACCCATAAACTTACGGATTCACTTATTGTGGTGTTTCTCTCTGACGGTCTTCTTGTTCACTGTCCAGGCTCAAGAAAGCGTGTCCTTGTTTGACTCAGCGCTGAAATGTGCGGCTAGAGATTGGTCTAGCTGCCCTGCAATGGATCGGTTCAACCTGGGTCCTCTCGTTGTTTGTTGTGTTGTGATGTAGAGCGCGATACGAGGAGAAAAAGAACTTATTTAGCACAAACAGTCGTTATTCTTCCCTTATTGAATGAGAATGCATTTGGCAGGGTCTTTTCCATTCAGCTGCCGTGATTTGTTGTGTTATTTTGGAGACTTAATGTGGTGTATAATCAGAGGCTCCTTCAGTAAACACATTTGCCAGGAATTGCAGGGCTGCTGGCTAGAAGGTGAGTCTGCCGCTGGATACAGCGGAGCCTCGTCCTCTCACTATTTCACCACTGACAACGACTTACCGCCCGCTACCTGGTTTTCTCTCCCAGAAACTTTCCATTGACATCTGGGCATGGATTTATCTGCATTACACTGAAAACAACCTTGTAGAGGTGTCCGTTAAGACAGAACACAGAGGAGCCTGACCTGGAGGAGTCAGTGGGAGGACATCCCTGACACACACACATTGCAGTTCCCTTGAGTAATCTGCTGTAGCTACTGATCAATTAATGGCCCCTGCCTGTGATGTCCGGGTCCTGTCAGTCTGCTATGGATTCCCCATTAGTCACGAGGGCCAGTGAATAGCCAGGCCCGTTCTCTGCATTTCCCTGTGACCAACTGCCCAGCATTAGTCATGAACTCAACAATCTGCAGGTCACAAGGGAACGAAGAAGCAGCTCTAACAACAGAGACCAACACATCATCATGTATGTGGATGCAGGAATGAATGAACGCATGTATGTCAGTGTTTCCCCTGGGTTGACTGCTTTGGGGCGGTGGATGGGTAATTTATCAGTTACTTTTCCAAATCCACATGAACCACTCTTCACATCGGCATAAAATAGATCCACCGCACAGCACTTATTTGAAAAGAAAATTTAACTTTTAAAGCCGGTTCGCCGGTCGCTCCTGTTATTTCCTTCTTCCAAAACAGTGATGAAGAACACCAGGAGCAAATGTCAGGAGTTGAGTTTGCACTAAAACAAAATCATGAGTGGTGTGTTAAAGTGATAGTTCGGGTGTTTTGAAGTGGGGTTGTATGAGGTACTTATTCATAGTAGGCGTATCACTTACAGTAGGTGATGGTCGGTGTGCCCCCAGCATCGAGAAACAGACCGGAGCAAAGCAATACAGTGCTGTGGACGGGACTGGCAGAAAAACGTATTTTAGTCACCTAAAAAAAATGATATTCGTTTAAGTGTACGCTATATTTATAATATTTTCCAACAGAAATAATTATAGTTTCTGATCTAAATTAGGAAACCTATCTAACTTAAGACTGTATTTTATATAGGCAGGTATATTTACCGCTGATGAGCAGTTGGGCATATGTTGTTGAATGAAAAAAAGGTTGGGTGAACATTTCTATGGAAGCTCAGTTGAGACATGTTTATATTCCCAAAATAAAGGTATAGAAAAAAGTATTTTTTTTAGTATTTGTACCAATATCATATTTTCATATGTATTCACGGATGTAAACATTAAGGGTGTAACTAACAATGATTTCATTTTTGATTAATCAGTTGATTATTTTGGCGATTAATTATTTAGTTGCTTTGTCACTAAAATGTCTTAATTTGTGTGGCCAGTAGTCTAAAATTATAATATTGAACCAACTGAGTACCCCTCCGCTCACTCCTCCCTTTCCAAGGCTGCAGTAACGTGAGCCGCCGAGTGAAAAACCCTGGTAATGCCGCTTGCCTCCCTCAGAGGTCATCCTTACCATAATAACACTACTTTAAGAGCAACGAAAGTCAGACAGCGGCTGGCGGTACCACGGTTTTTGCACTCTGCGGCTCACGTTAATACAGTTTCACGAGCGTGTCGGAGAGCTACTGTAGAAACATTGTGGAGCAACATGGTGTACTCCGTGAAGAGGACCCGCTCCCTATGTAGATAAGAAGAGACGAAAACACAACTACTCTTTGTTTCAGGTGATTATACACTAATGAAAATATAGTGATGAATATTATATACATGAATATTATTCCAACATGTTACACACTGTTCTTCAAAACAGAGAAAATCAGCATCCTCACACTGGAGAGGCTGGAACAAGCAAATGTTTGGCATTTTTGCTAAAAATATTCGTCAATCTGCTGTCCCATCAACTAATCGATTAATCAATAAATCATTCAGCTCTAGTGTAGATAGATGTATCACTGGATTCACTTGATGGATGGGTTTAGGGACAGCCTGTTGTGTTTGGTTAGTCTGCAGATCAAGGCTGATCAGAAATGGCCTCGAGTTCATTTCGATGTCCCCATTTGACCTTGCGTGGAATTTGGGACGTCCGCTTTTTCTTTCCCGTTTTGTGAACACTCAACCAACCGCGAGCAACAGGGAAGCAGAAAGTGAACAGTGGGCCACGAATCTGTAGTTCATGCCCCTGGTGAGAAAACAAGTGGCTGTTTTCATGAGCAACGCTCCCTTAACTCTTCTCATCTCTCTCTCTCTCCTCCATCTCTCCATCCCCAGGAGCTGAGGCTTTTTCATCACAGGTCTATGGAGCAGTAGGGCATGCAGCCTGCTGCTCGCTCTCACTCTTCGTGTCTCTCTCTCGCTTTATTTTTGCCTTCATCCGTCAACTGGCTGTAGTTTGTACTCGCACTGTAGCCGGCCATGTGAGCTGCTTGATCCCGTCGACCCCTCGCTCTCTCCTGTGGGAGGCCATCAGCCGACCGGGGCCATTTGTCTGCATGTAATGGAGGTCTGAGGCTGTGGAGCGAGGTTAGGCCCCTCACGGCCCGGCGAGAGGGACAGCCACGACAGATGCCTAAACACTCCCGAGTGTGTGCGTGTTAGAACAGGCACAGCTCTGTCACTCTGTGTCAGTGCTGGATTGACACGATAAGATATGCACACAGGCTGACAGAGTCGGTGGCTGAACGGGATACAAAGATGTGCTCTTAAGCTCAAAATGTAGAGTCCAGGGACGATGTGTTCTTAATTAAAGAGAGCAATCATGCATCATTGTTTATTAGTAATAATGAAAATAAGAAAAGGGAAGCAGCTAGTGCCTAAAGGCCAAGACACACCAACCTGACATCTAAAAAACTCTGACACGGGTGGACTAGAGCCAACGGTGAGGGACACACCGAAAAAACTTTCACCAACAACCCCAAACTGTCTGACGACCAACCGTTGGCTTGGTGTGTCAGAGCCTTATGGGTGCTCCAATAGATCGTTATTGGACGATATTCGTTCTAAATAGTTTGATCGGTGGTCTCTATGAAGGCTGATCAGATGACGCAAAACACGAGAGACAAATTTCTCTACGCACCGCTTAAATTGCTTCACCAGAGTTGTGAGTTGTGTCTCTAAAGCCCCTTTTATACAACCTGTTCAAGGCGGGATTGTTGTGCTGTTATTCTGCCTCGCTGTTCTGTATAAAAGGTACAAACACAGAATGGAGGTGCATTGTTGCTCTGCCGCTAAGTCGGCAGCGGAGGTAGTCCCAGTGCCGAATCAACGTCTGTGTGAAAAGCAAAGCCGGTATAATGAGGGGGTCTTCTTTACAGCAGTATTGAGGGATCTCTGTATAAAAGGGACTTATGAGAGTAGAATGTCTCTAAGGGCGCTTTCACAAGCCAACATTTATTCCATTTAAATCGAACTCTGGTGCGGTTTGTTTGGGCGGTTGTGACGCAGTAATTGTACTGTGGTGCGGACGAAAACAAAACACTCGAGAGGTGGCCTCGGACCGTTTCCAAGCGAACCAAAACACAGGCTTCCTTCCTGTGTGGGCATTGGTTGAGATGGACTCAGGTAAACAACATTAACATGAGTGGGAGCGGACTGACCTGGACTTCTGCAGAAGTCTGATGTTTGCTTGACATCTGAGCCGAAGAGAACGCACAGAATATGTTAAATAAAGACCACAAAAATAGTGACGTTTATAAAGTCATTCGAGACAAACTGGAGGAGAAAGATATTTCAAAGTCTGCAACTCCCTGCTTAGAAGTGGCAGCTCTCGTGACTGAAAAGATAAATTCGCTCCTTCGCACACGGTGCTCAGCAAATTAAAATAAAATAAAAATGTTCCACTTTAATTTGTGCACTGTGAAACCGAATCAGATTAAATACAAACAAACCAAATATATCAATTTCATAAACTCGTAAAAGCAGCCGAAGAGAGTGGAGAGTGGAGTATATTGCACATGTTGCCTTCCAATAAATAAACAGTTGTCAAGTCATAATACTTTCTCATCTCTTAATATTAATACTTGATATACAATGTTGTTTAGAATAGTTAAATAAATAAATAATGCCACGCGATACTGCTTCCAGCGATCGGAGCACTCTTACTAGCGGCTAATAAAACACTTATTTTTCCATCTCTCTATTTCAATCAAACATCAATCCTCGTCATCATTATTGATTAAAGTGCTACGGAATCATTATCAGACTGGCAGTCATTGAGAAGCCACCCTTGACGCTTAACATAAATAAATTGATCCGCAAAAAAAAATTAATTGCATATGAGACCAGCGCTGCTGCTTCTTGCTGCGAGCAAAACTGGGATTGCACATAAAGCTGCACACTTGGCCAAGACGATTCTGAGCAGCTGTCCAGCCTGCCAGGCTCTCTTGTGGACCGCAGCTCTTTCTGGAGAATAATAATGGAAAAGGAAATTGGGTTGGAAATAAAAAAAAGAGAGAGAAAGCATTCAAAGATGTAGGAATAAACATGAAAACCAGAGAGAGACAGAGGCATGTTCACACATATCTGATTTGTCCAAATGGCTCAGCTCTGTGGCTTGATAAATCCCCGCACCGTGCCGGATACGTGGCAAACCATCGTTACGAGCGAGCCTCAGACAGCTGCTCACACACACCACTGAGAGACTGCGGGGCTTAATAAGGATGACCAAAATGCATTCAGAGAGATAATGAGATAGATAACGAATAAGCAACATGCTAAAACAAGAAATTACTTCAGGAAGCTGGTAAAAAAAAAAAATTCCATTACCTCTTTTAACCAAAGTCTTATCTCCCTCCTCCTGCTCCCTTGATATACATGTAAAGCCATTCAGGATAATTGGCTTACTTTTAATTTCTTCCTGCATCACGTGGTTTTTGATCCCTGAGGACCGGCGAGCACGGGGAGCGGTGAGACCTGCTGAACACGCTGGGTAACAAAGTCTTGTGTGACCCCCACTGCAGCAGCGCTGATTACAGGCTGAGGGGAGAGAATGCTCAGCGGGGAAGCACATTAAAATCAACTAGCCGGGGGGAGAAATTGCCTCCTGCTCCCACTATTATTGATGAAATCAGGACTTGCTCTGGATGATGGTAACATATTAGTTGAAACTTATTTTGCCTGGTGCTTGGACGGGGGTTATTGAGTAGGGAGTGGTCTTTGGAAGGAAAAAGAAAATCGAGAACGAGCTCACCTCACACGATGCTGGACATTATCCCAGAGAGAATAGGCTGTCTCCTCCAGGTCATATAAACCTCCCGCCTCCTATATCTTAGCAGCACCGCCCTATATATTCATCTTCAAGAGTTTCTTAAGCGACAGGTAAAGAAGTTAAGCCCCGGATTGTGTCCCCGTTTTAGAAAGGTCCTGGGAAGTCGCCTGGGATTCATTCAGCGCTTTGGACACTTCCGCTCTGCCCACATCCCTGAGGGGATCCATAATTCATGGCTGTGCGTCCAGGATGTCACCGCTCCAGCAAGCTAGCATTAAATATTTACCGCAGATCATAAGCTGCAGCCATTGAGGCCTGCCAGTCCCTTTAGGAAGACTGTTTTCAGTCTCAGCATGCACGGACGGGGAATCCCAAATGAGCCCGGTGAGTGGGGAGATGCTCTGAGAAATCAGTCCGGAGATGGACCTCATTAGTCATCATACTGTAAATGCTATCAGCACACATGTACATGATGCACACACAGCACACCACTCCAATGCTTTTCCTCCCTGGAGCTACAATGAGAGATTTGTTTCACATGTGTGCACACCTGCATGTATTTTCTGAGCATTTTTATCCCTGTTTGAATTTATTTTTTTTTCCTCAGTTTCTCATCAGCTCTCTTGCTCCCTTAATAAGGCACAGCAGGTACTTAGATCCCCCACTGATGAGAGGAAGGTCAGGATGGAGGAACAAGTGGATGGAGAAGTGGAGTGGGTTTGATTGGAGGAGGAGAGAAAGAGGAGGTCATCAGCTGTGAAACAGGAGCACGGCTGAAATATACAGGATTTACACCTGTGTGCAGCAAGCAGCAAGAATTACAGTACTTCTATAGAAAAAAGCCATTACTTGCAGGGGGGGCAAAGACTTTTTGTTTGTTATTGATTAGTAGTTGTTATTACCGACTGTGTGCTGGCAATAGCTCTGGGAAAACGTCAAAGAGAAAAATCAAACTGAAATGTCACAGAGTACAGAAGGTGGGTAGGAGCCACAACCATTTGGATTATTGATTTGTTTCTCTTAGGGTTGCAACTAACAGCTATTTTGATGTTCGATTAATCTGTGGATCATTACTTTGATTAATCGATTATTAATCGGATAAAAAGAAAAAAGCTAGATTTTATTATTTCCAGCGTTTTACTAAAAACACAAAACGTATTCCTCATCTTCTTGTACAGATGCAGCCACATAGATTTCCCCTCCCAGCCGGCTGCCAGCCAGTTCCCAGCCAACTTCCAGCCGCTGGAAGTCTCCCCCCCCTTTCCTGTTTCCTTACAGGGTGTATCTAGATTCCACTGTAAACATGCCCATTCTTTCAGTTGCAGGGTGTCAACATCCTTCCTTTACAAAAACACATAAACCAACTGAAGTACACTGAAGAATCATGTTTCTTTGTTTAGGCCACGGTTTGCACTCTACGTTTCTCAGACTTACAGTAGTTGCTGGAACTCCAATAATGTTTGCCGCCCTTTAGTTGTCAATAATTAACAACATGAACCCTGATTTTCAGTGGTGCACAGTAACTGCTGTAATCTGTACAATGCTTTTTTTACTGCAATAAAAACATGAAATTACATAAATGGACATTGGGGATGCAGCCATGCACTGAGAATAAAAGGGAAATATAACTAATATATATTAAATCAGATATTGTTGTTTCTGGTTCTCTCCCTTTTGTAATGGATCAATGTAGCCGGGCGTTAGCTTTATCAAGCGTTAGAATTAAAATTGCTATATCAGGAACGTTAGCTTTATCAATTGTTGGCTTTGAAATAGCTATATCAGGGCTACATTGATCCATCACAAATCGTAGAGAAAACAGTCAGTATTACTGTTTGTTTTTAAATTACAACCTGTCATCATGAGTTGCACATTTCTCCGCTGTATCATTAGTCTCCGCCTCCAACATTTTTGAAAGGAGACGTGCGTCATTTCCTGTAATTCATCACAAGGCACAGCATTGGCTGGCTTACTGCCCCCACTATAGGAGATGTTGCCACAGCATGTGCCGTGCATCATAACAATCAATGATGAAATCTATAGCCAGCTATTTTTAGATTCAAGTTTAATCGATGAGTTATTGCAGCCCTGGTTTCTCTGTATTTTTCTGGTTGGTCTTTGACTGAAACTCTCTTTTGTTTCCTGATGTGAGAGATTTGTACTTTAGCACATAACGGTGCCCGTGTCTTCAGGTGTACGTGTCACAAATGTGAATATTTGTTTTGTTTAGAATACATTTCAGCTGCTGCGTTGATGCGTTTATTCCCAAATGTGGTTTTGGTAGTTGTGTGTCTGTCAGGATAGATAACCAGATATCGCTTCCTTCACATGACCACATTCAGCATCTGGTGGACTTGATGGAGTAAAGGAGAGCGGGGGGGGAGTAGGCCGGAACAGTAGATGGAAAGGATAAGGCCAGAGGAAAAGATGTATGTGGAGGAAGGCAACCGGTTGGAACGGGCTATCTGCCGCCAGATTGTTGAACAGGCACAGATAATAAGAAAATATTGATTGTAAACATAGTCAGGGGGCTCTAACATCAGGCGCCAGAGAGGAGGGAGGACGATTTCTCCCTCGCTGGTTGCTACATTGATGAGAGAAAGTCCAAGAGAGGGCTTGATAGAGACAACAAGACACCAGATATTAGCCCCTTATAGGACACCTTCTGAAAGAATGGATTAGTGTTTATTTATTCAGGCATCATTTCAGCAGCCGACAAAGAAGACGCTATTGTTTCCTGCCAAAAAGTCGTGGCTGCCAAAATGCAACCACAGGAAGCAGAGGGGTACAAATAGCCAATTAGAAGCCCCGGGTTATTACGCAGGGCTATCATATTTCAGAGCGGACCATAAGGAGAAGTATGAACGAGGGAGGTTGTCAATATTTCTGCTTTGCTCAGTCAGCACCAACACAGTGTTTACACATTGTAAATCGATATACCTAATGCAGCTTGAACAGTGTAATTAAAATGTTAAAATGTTTAATGCCCTTTTCAGCCGTGGGATCAAGTGTGGACACACAACCCGACTCCAAACATATTTAACTCTAATTAGGCAGTCCAACGCTACCTTTTGAAGCCTGACAATGTATTGCTTTTTTTTTTTCTACGAAGCTTTCTCTGAGTGTCTTGATTTTGAAAGAGCACAAGAAACTGTTTTTTTAAATTGGATTTCTTACACCTACCTTGACTTCTCCTCCCCCATTATCTTCTATATTCAATAAAGCCTCGAAATACTAAAAACACTCCGCTTGTGTTCCCTCCTCAGTGCCATCACGCTGGACAACACGCTGGTTATACTGTCGACGGTGGCGCCGGATGCCGGGCGCTACTACGTCCAAGCGGTAAATGACAAGAACGGAGAGAACAAGACCAGCCAGCCCATCACCTTGTCAGTAGAGAGTGAGTAACCACATGCTGTATACAATCAACACACGTACTGTAATCAACCGATTATGCCGGTACAAGTGTGGATGCACCGTAAGATATTACAGTCATAGTTAAGTACTGCACTTAATTTATAACATTGCACCATATTTTATAAGCTCATCATATGTTTTGAATGGAAAAATCTTAATATGTAAAGTAACTATAAATGTAGTGGAATAAAAAGTACTAGTAGTGGTATGAAATGGGAATAGTCAAGAGAATTACAAGTACCTAAAATTTGTACGATCCTTGAGTGAATGTACTTAGTTACATCTCACCAATGCAAATAATATAATATATATCATAATGTAATATATAATATATATAATTATTTTTATTTTTATTTTTATTTTTATTTTTATTTTTATTTATTTTATTTTATTTTTTTGTAAATATGTTTTATTGATTTTCAAAGATTTTATCCCACAAAAATAATAGATACAAAACACGTATAAATCAAACAAAATAGATGTCATTCGTTTTACTTTTGATACTTTTAAGTACATTTTGCTGATTATACCTTTACATTTTCTCCTAATTTAAATTTCGAATGCAGGACTGTTACTTGTGGAGTATTTTTACATTGTTGTATCACTACTTTTACCCAAGTAAAGGATTTAAATACCCTGCTACCACCCTTGACCTCTAAAGGCCTTTACACAAGGAGGGCGTTTTGTTTGTGCGATTAATTTGCACGTCAATATATTTTTTCGACCTATTTTTTTTCCGAAAAGCGACATACTGTACTTTTTTTTCGGAACAAGGTTGATTTTTCTGAGCTTTCACACCGTGAATAAAGGCGTCATCCAATCACGTTGTGCGGAACGGGGTTGAGTTGCAGCTATTTTTATGAAACAAGAACACGGAGGCTCCGTAGACCGAACCATGACGGAAAACTTTATTGCTCCTTTCAACCTCCACAAAGGCAAGCGCGCACCAGATCCACTCCTTTTGTTCTTACCTTTCACAATAAAAGCCTTAGACATATAATATTCTCAGGCGAGCATTTCACATTTTCGTGTCGTTTATTTGTCGAGAAGCTCAGCCTTTATGATCAGATTTCATTTCATTGCACTGGAGTGTATCTGTAGCCGTATTCACACATTGTTGCAGATCTACACACACACACAGGAAGAGAAAGCTAGGGGGACAGGGACACAGACAGACTGTTCTACTGCCAAGTAGTTCTTAATATTCACCAGCATCCTCAGCTGCCACAACAGAAACAACACAAGATACACAAATCAAACCAATTCAGTTGGCTTCAGCTCAGCAGAGTGAAATATAAGAGGAAACCTAACAGACAGCGTCTTATGACATGGTAGACTAGAGTTCAGTGTGGAAGTGGATGAGGATGGTGAGGGTAAGATATATCAGTCAACACAACACGAAGGGAGCAGAAAAGGCGCCGCTTCTGCTTGCATATAGGGGAAACTGGAGAGCCTAGCGGGAGGTCTTACACACATGCTCCACATATGCACACACAACCCACACATTGATGTACAGGCTGCTGGTGGAGCCAACACTGAGAGGTGTGTGTGTTTGCGTTTTACTGTATGTGCACGCGTATCTGTCAGTATCTGCTACAGCAGCTGTTCCTGCAGCGACGCCTCTGATGATGATGCATTTCCCATGAGCTCCTCCTGGCTCCGACTGCCTAAGACTCGGCGAGGGCAAAGGTCAAGGAGAACTCTGTGGGGACCAGTGTTGCTCACCTTACAGTATTCAGACTTGGGATTAAGTTTAAAAACTGGATTTTGACTTCAGCAAGACGAATGTTGAGCTATTCCTTTAAGTACATTTTAAGAACTTTGGTTTGTCCAATTGAAATATGCAGCAGTGTTTTCCTGGTGACTAGCAGTCAAACATTGCTGTTATTTAAAGGTTGACTTCGCCTTTTTTCAACCCTATTTTCACATGTTTTTGTGTCGAAGTGACTAATGGGGACAACAATTTTTTTAATTTGGTCCAGTATTGAGGGAGAGCGCTGTAGACGGCAGCCGTGAAACAAGTTGCGAGGGCAGTGAGCGCCAATGTTACGTTCACTAAAGGTGCTTGTTTTTGCCCCTGACAGCCTCTGATTGTTATTATGAGTGTCTGCTAACATTACGCCTAATCTTATGCCTATGCTTAACCTTTCGCTCGATCCAATCTGTTTGTTATTGTGTCAAAGTCCCGCTCAAGGATAAGTCTCGAAATCTGAATACACGTATACTTCGGCTCAAATAAATACGGGCGGCCATCGAATTCAAAGACCTCGTCCACATTTTCTCCCGGATTACGGTCACAGTTTTCAAAAGGTTTTAAACACGTTATTAACATTGTAAATGGAAACAAAACGAAATGAAAATGCAACAAAATTACTTAGTTAGGTTTAGTAAAAAATACATCATGGTTTGACTCAAAATTTGTTAAAAACAAAACGAAGATGCAAGAAATTAGTCCGTTAGTAGTGGACTTTATCGCTTGTTATAGCCTTTATTTTTCAATTATGTTTTTATTCAACGTATTTTCATTCACAATCGCTCGATACACTCATTTTACTACGTCACTCGCTGCGGCCGTCCGCAGACTTACAAAGGATAGGTAAAAGACAAACCTAATCTGAATAAAATGTGTTTCCTTCAAAACGTGATTGAGAATGCAATTTTGTTGCATAGGAATGTAATTATTAGGAGACAGGGCTGCGAAATCAGCTAAATATTCAGCCATGACATTGAAAATCTTATAGATAACACTCGCATTTCCACCATGGATGTATGATGGATGGATTGAAAAGAAAAACGAGCACTTTTAGTGGACGTAAATGACGGTGTCAGCTTGCCCCAATAGCGCCATATTAAAGCCTCTGAGCAGCTGCCATCTGCAGCACTCTCCCTCAATACTGGACCAATTTCAGAAATTGTTGTCCCTGTGATTCAGTTAGACACAAAGACATGGGAAAATAGGGTCCAGGTTCTAAAATACTTAAGTTACCCTTTAAGGTGTGTGTGTGACGGGGGTGCACACATGGCCTGTATACGGCATCAAATGACCCAAGATTGGTAAGATTGAATCATGACAGCCCCTGTAGCTACAGCTGACATGTGCAGCCACAAGCACACTCCCAGGGCATGATGGGATTGACGGATCAGTGCGAGTTTATCACAGACATGACACATCTCAAGCAGCACACGCACGCACTGTGCTCTCACTGCCATGGGCTGTCTGTCTCTGACGCTCACAACACAAACACACACAGACAACAGCTAGTTTGCACATGCAGAGTTTTTATACACATATAAAAATACATGCACACACAGCAGCCTATTCACCCCTTCAGCTTTGTGTTTGTCAGGCGGTATTTTTCTATCCCCGTTTCTGGTTCTCCAGCAGACATCTTATTATACACAGTCAGTGCACTGTCTCGTCCTATTCGGCCCTTCTCTCTGTCAGAATTCAGAAACACTGTGTTCACTGGTCAGTTTCAATATGTCACGTTGACGAACACCCACACAGAGAGCACTGGGTGGAAATGAAATGTATAGGTCGCCACAGTCCACCATTGTGTCTGTAATATATTGAATTTATCTATCAAGATCATTGCTCTCTGCTTAACCTCTCCCTGTGTGTGTGTTTTGTTGGTATGTGTGTGTGGCGACCTCTTTGTCTGTCTGTCTAGATGTGGGAGGTCCAGCAGATCCCATCGCCCCCACCATCATCATCCCTCCCAAGAACACGAGCGTGGTTACAGGCACCTCAGAGGTCACCGTGGAGTGTATAGCCAATGCCAGGTAAACATGCTGGCGCTGCAGGGTCATACTGTAGTTACTGTTACTGTTGTTAAAGTGTCAGTTCACCCAGATCATTGAGGACAATTCACAACAGGAGAACGTAGTTCCATTGTCAATAGCAACAGGAACACTGGTTCTGGAAAGAGATTTAAAAAAAAAAAAAAATTATTGTTGTGGGCACCATTGCTGTGTATTAATTTAGGGGGTCGTTCACATCTAATAACGCCCTGCCGCTTTCATCCTTTTATCCAAGGTGCTTGGGAGGTTGCGCTCCTGTCTCGCCTGCCGTTATTAAGCAACCAAAACCTGAACGCTGCGATGATGATGAAGTTGCGGTAGTTTAGAATTAAGCCTCACTGACTAAACTAAATAAAGTCAAAGATTAGTGAGTTTCCAGCACCGTAAATCCCTCACAGTAGCTTTACTGCTCGATTTTGTCTGTCTAGTCTGTTTAGTCCCGCTCAACCGGATGTTGTGACGTCCTCGGACGGAAAGGGTGAAGCAAGTAAAATAGCCTGTGGGACAGATAAACATCTGCTGGCTGTGATTGGTTGTTCCAATCAAATCGTTTTTATCTTGGTGTGTAGCCGTCTCGCCCTGAAAAATAGGCACTTGGGAACGCTTGCGCGCCGCAACGATGTTGCTCTCGCGTTTGAGCACGTCTTCCACGCGTCTACATTGACAACAATGGATCTGAGGGCACAAAAAACGTGGCATGTGAACGGCCCCAGAGAGCCCAAAGCCACAAAACCTGGGCAAATAAAACCCAAACTGTGTGCTGGGCTAGGTACGACTAGTAGTAAGGGAGAACATTTATATATATATATGTAAGAGATAATGTATAGCGAGCCGGTCAGTGTCGTGAAAGAAACCCAGACAGGGCGATACCGCAACCCGAAGGGGAAACCCCGGTTTCCTTCACAACGATGACCCGCTAGCAGTACATTATCCTGCTTATTACACGGCTAGTAACTTAAGAAATCAATAATTTTATACAAAAACGGTCCTTCAGAGTCTGACATCAGAACTGCGCCCATAGAAACGATCTGTTATACATAGCAATGGTCTGCTATAAAGAAACAGAAGACTGTAAACGGTTTCTATGTTAAAATTCTGTTAGAATTTTTTTTTTGTACAATAAGTTAAATATTTGATGTGCGTTGAATGAATGATAATTGTAGTTGATTCCAACATAGTTTCTCCTGTTTTGCAAGTTTTTGTAGACACCAGTGTTCTTGTATCTTGAAATATGCAGTATCAAAGCAGACTACTCCACTAATGACATCCCTTGATTCATGAAATAGTCAGTTTGAATTGAAAACAGTTGGCATCATCTCAGCCCATAAACAGATATTTTTTAGATTTCAATACCCGATGCTCCAGCAGATTAAACAGATTGATGGATATGTGTCCCGTTGGACCAGTGTAGCAGAACCAGAATCATTTATCATCAAGCAACAGAAAAATACGAATCCTCAGTGAGACAGTGAGATTAGAACGCATCTGAACCTCTGCTTTTCTCTCTGTAGGCCTCTCATCAGGCTGAGCCTCTCGTGGCGTAAGAACGGCGTGTTGGTGACCAGCGGTTTGAGCGACTTCAACCGCAGGCTGACCATCATCACTCCCGTGGTGAGCGACGCCGGCTTCTACGAGTGTGAGGCCATTCTCCGCAGCAGCAGTGTGCCCTCCGTCAGTGCCGGGGCTTATCTGCATGTACTAGGTAAGAATCCTGGGATCAAATATGCTCTCGCTGAAGAAAAAGTAGTTTACGTGGGGTCGCTATTCTGTCTGGTTTGTGGAGCCATGCATTCCAGACGACGTCAAGTGATGTAATTCCTGTCCTGTCCTACAGTACATGAAAACATTCCCAGTTAACAATATGCAGTGCGTTGTTGCACAGTTGTGATCTATGCAGAAAACTTTGAGCAGTTTAAATGCTGCACTCTGGATTAAGAGACCACAAGCTTTTAATGACTCCTTGAAACACTTTTTCCAAAATGCTTGCTTTTTGGAGTGGCTAAAGATGTCGAGGCTTTAAAAATAGATAAATTGTGCCATCCCCATTCACACAGGTACACACAGATACACATCGTTTCTTCTTCACGTTTTTCCAATTCCACAAACGGAGAAATAAATGTCAGGAACAAACTCACTGAAGGCTAGCAGACGAATATCAGCTCAAACAAAGAAAAGTCTAATTTACTACAAACATAACAAGACACGAATATCTCATATTTTGGCAAAAGTTTTCAGCGAAGTTACAGTAAGTCTGCTTCTGCTGTTGCTTCACTTCCCGTTGAGTCAACGAGCGGAAATACTGACAGTGTCACTCTGCCGTGGTCAAAGGGGGTACATAGTAAAATCTTGTATTCAGGATTCAAGCACTCTGCTGCACCTTGCGTCTACAGTTATCAAGTGCATCCCCGCTTTTAGGCTGCATTCACATGAGATACAGCGCTGCAGCGAAATGCAAGTACCCACATTCATTTTGAATGAGGGTAGTGCGGCTGCAGGGGGTGCCGAAAACAACGCAGCGGCCAGCAGCGGGAAAGTAGAAACAGAATAAACTAAATGCAACCCAACGTCAAGCTGCGGTGGTCAATCACGTAACTGTCGATCCAGAGCTGTACAGCCCAACCGTGAGGGGACAAAAGATGTTAATGGGCCACTAAAGTGACTTTCCCACAGCTGCACAACCCTGCCGCGAATCACCGCAACACCTGATCTAGTGTGAACGCAGTCTTACTGCCACAACATCACTGTGGTAACGTGGCAGTATTCCGGTCAAATGAAACGAGTGACATCTGTAAAACTTGCTAAACTAAACATGCACATTTGCAGGTCACAATATCTCCCTATTACTCTTGTTACCATGTTGGTTCTTTAGTATTTAGAACAAGTGAAAACACCATTCACAGACATTCAAGTGATTGTCTACCTATCACCAAGTCCATGCAGGTTTAATTAGACGCTGCATTGCAAGTACTATTTTTACAGTGGACCCTGAGGACAAAAACAGATAGAAGAGTGAAAGCACAAACATTAAGGAAATGTGCTCCAAATCCACATCCAAATGAGCCTTGATGGGAAGTATCGTTGCTGCTGTTCAGTCAAAATAGGTTCATTCCTTTACCCCGTTGTTTGGTTTCTGTTTTGACATTAGCAGCACTTATCTCAGTGTTTGTGCTTTTGCCTTTCGTTATAGGATGCATTTCGATATCTGCAGCGCTTATCTCAATGTCAACGCTTTTGCCTTTTGCATAGCATCCATTTGAATATTTTCAGTATATCATGATTTGGAGCACATTTCCTTAGTGTTTGTGTTTTCACGCTCTGCTTTTTGTCCTTAAGGTTCACCATAATTTGATATATTTTCAGACCTTTCCATTGTGCACAATGATGTGATTAGTCATAATGTATAATTGCCTGTATGTGCTTTCATATAAGTATGACTCCCCGAACGGAAAAAAATAAATGTGTGGGAGTAAACGTAGCATTAAGGTTTGCAAGTTCAAACAAAAGAGCTGGTATGAAATTGATATAAATATGACTGCTCTCACTGTATGAATCTGGCAGCTGTGAAGTCATGAGGCAGTGAGGGAGGGATGGTTATTGATTTAAAAGGGAGAAAGCTAATGGTTGGCCTCAAGAAACTGTTTAATAGCATTGCTTCAGTCACTTTCATTCCATCCCACTCAAACACTTTGATGTTTTCAAGGTTGTAATGTGATTCAAAGGACAAGGTGTGCTGAACTTTTGCCTCGATGCAGCTAACTGAGCCTTTCCTCTCCGCATGAGTTTGAAAGATACATTTATGAAACCATTATGATACACCAATTACTGATTTCTTATACATATTTCTTATATTCTTATCCTCTTGTGTCATCAGTTAGAGGCACAGTCAGTTATCATTTTAAGATCTAAGTAAGGTAGTTTGTGAGCGGTGATGATTACAGCTGCAGGTTTGCAATATCGCGCCTTATTTTTATCAATTTGTCATCCTGTCTTTGCTTCTCACTCTGTCACTCAGAACCACCGCAGTTTATTAAGGAGCCAGAGAAACACATCACAGCCGAGATGGAGAAGGTGGTGGACATTCCCTGTCAGGCGCGAGGTGAGCAGTGTGTATGAATAATGTCATTTTATACGAATGAAAACAGGAAGCATGACTTATTGTCCGTAAACCCGACTCTCGTTCACTCTGTGCAGGAGTGCCCCAGCCAGACATCGTGTGGTACAAGGATGCTTTGCCCATCAACCCAGTGAAGATGCCCAGGTACAGGGTGCTGGTGGGAGGCAGCCTCCAGGTCAACGGCCTCCTTCCCGACGACACCGGCATGTTCCAGTGCTTTGCCAGAAACCTGGCAGGAGAAGTTCAGACCAACACATACCTGGCTGTTACCAGTGAGTGCTCAAGCAGCTCTTCATGAAATTACACATTTAATTACAGCTCTTAAAATACTTTGTGTTTTGGTATAACTCAGAACTCTTTTTTCACAGAATAGTGTTGAATTGTCACACAGCTCTCTGAAGCCCCCTCGTCAAACTCAGAAAAAAAAAAAGAGCAGTTGTAATTGCTTCACAAAAATGGAAAGCAATTCCAACCTGTAAGTACGGAGAAGAGGAGGAGCAATTTAGTGCTTTAAATGCAGTTCTGACTCTCGCAATTTCTTCTTCTTCAACCACTTACTTGATAGAAGATTACAAAAAATATAATTATTCATCAGAATTCAGAAAAATCTGAACTTTTTTTCCCCCAAAGAGGTCAAGCGTAGTATTAGTTTTCAGCCACGCTAGGCGATACCAGTGTCGGTCAGTTGGTTCACCCATTTATTCCAGACTGAAATATCTCGACCACTATCAGATGGATTGCCATGAAATTGCGTACAGTCATTCATGGTCCCCAGAGGTTGTAGCCTACAAACTAGCGGGTTACACCAAATACCTACAAAAGCCTCAATGCTAACATTGTCAAGCGTTTTTTGCAAAGTATGTACAGCCTCACAGAGCCGCTAGCATGGCTGTAGACCCTTAAAGGGCCAGTGTGTAACAATTAGGGGGATCTATTGGCAGACATTTAATATAATATTGACAAGTATGTTTTCTTTAGTGTATAATCACCTGAAACTAAGAATCGTTGTGTTTTCGTTACCTTAGAATGAGCCGTTTATATCTACATAGGTCCTCTTCTTAGGCTCCGCCATGTGTCAACAGTAGCCCAGAACAGACAAACCAAACTCTGTTAACTTTTCCTGCTTGGGCCGGAGTCGATAACGCCACTCGCTCCCGTCACCGCCGCTCTCTCTCTCTTGCTTCACCACTCACTCACTAATGATATATATATTTCAAGGATGACAGGAAGGTGATAGAAATGCAGTAGTGTTATAAGAATGTGATAGAGGTGTTGTAGTCTGGTGACAACATTGCAAGAGCTGGGACTCCAATTAGTAAAGATCAAACAGCACTAATTGATTGAGGAGAAATGTGTTATTGTGCAGGAACAAACTTCCATCATAGTGTAATGTATGTATTTGCATACTCTCATTAGTTACGAACTGTGTTTTAAATCTCTGGACTTTCTTAAATGAACTGACAATTAGGCCGACACTCTTAAGTTTACATGACTATAAAAAAAGACTCCTCTCCGTCACCTGAATTCATTTGTCAATGTGTTTTTTTCTGAGCTCATGCCACCGCTGGAATTTGAAAATGACTGCTAATTGTTTTTCACTCTGCATCTGTTTGGCAAGTTTCTGACATTAATTTCCTTCACTTTGTCTCAGTTCCTGCTGCTTTCACTCCACGCCGCACCACATTATCAGAATTCATGATATTCTGTCTCGCTAACTCAAAACCCTTCCAACCCTGTCTCTCTCACTGACACTGTCTCCTCTTCTTCTCTCCCATTCCTCCAGATCTCCTCTTATCATCTCCCTTTTCCTTCACACATTCATGTCCCCACTTCTGCCTCTGTTCTTCTCCCCGTGCCCTGAGATCAACACCGCTCCTCTGACAAACTCCCTCTTCCTCTCTTGGGAGCGATACAGTTTTCTGTCATCCTATAAAAGCTTTGATTTATTGCATGTCACAAATGGGGATTTTAGTTATCTACATATTGCCTTCTCTTTCTATGCTTCATTTTCCCTTCCTATATATCTCTGTGGGTGCAAAAAGAAAAAATAGGCCGGCAGCAGACAGTTGTGGCACCGAGGTGAAGGCTGTGTCAATCCGTGAAGAATTAGTGGGACAAAGCGTCGAGATGCAGCAGGCTGGCGCTTACAGGAAATGCGTTTGAAGAGGGGTTTTGCCATAGACGTTTATTCTCTCACCTCTATAACCCTCTTACCTTCCTCTCTCTGCTGCACTGAGCTCTCTCTTTATTCTGCGTGTGTGTGTGTTTGTCTCCCCTCAGGCATTGCCCCGAATATCACAGCCGGACCCTCAGACAGCACTGTGATCGACAGCAATTCAGTCATCCTGCACTGCGAGACCTCTGGAGCTCCGAGACCGGCTATCACCTGGCAAAAAGGTCTCTGTTACAACACATGCACACACACACACACACACGCGGTAACAATTCATTTTACAGGTCCGCAAATTTCATGGTAATTTGGTGAAAATTAGCAAGTAAGCTGTTGAAATTTCTTTGGAATTACTGCCAAATTACCCCAATATTTAATCAAAATTAATCGAAAAGTACTTTATTATAAACATTATTTAATAATTATATGCTAGAATAGCATATAATGGTTAAAATAGGGCCCTTAAGATTGAGTAGTGGCTGTGTGTTGCTCTTCATCGGAGGTGGAAAACCAAAACTAATAGAAGACACTTCTGATCAGGCACAAATCTCGCTATTGTGTGACTTATTGTCTACACAAACTGGTAGTTGATGTAATGATTCAGGGAGTTTTTAAAGAAATTTCAAATAGCTAATTATTATCTATTTATCAGCAGACATGGAAATAAAGCCTATCAATTAACTTTGGATTCTTTTCCTGGAAATGTATTAAATAAATTACCAGCTATTGGGAAGCAGCGGAATATAATTATTAAATAATGTTTATAATAAAGTCATTTTTGATCAATTTTGAAGTAAATATTGGGGTAATTTGGCAGTAATTCCAAAGAAATTTCAAATAGGTTACCTGCTAATTATCACCTAATTACCATGAATTTTGCAGACCTGTAAAATGAAGTTTTACCACTCACACACAAACACACACACCTGGGGATTATGATGTCCGTTATCTATTACGCGTGGGAGCATAGTTTGCCATGGCTTAACAAATAAAGCCTGATTGGATCCCAAGAGCAGATCAGGGAAACAATGTCCTTGTTTTTCCTCACAATCCCCTTCCCTCGCCTATTCTGGTCCTGAATGCCTCTTTTTTTCTCTCCTTCCATTCAATCTACCTTTTCCCTCTCTGTTCTTTCTCATCTCTACCTCTTCAAATTCTTAAGGTGAGAGCGTGTTGGCCAGCGGTTCAGTCCAGCTGCCCAGGTTCACCCTGCTCGAGTCGGGCAGCCTGCTCATCTCCCCCTCACACATCTCCGACGCCGGGACGTACACTTGCATGGCGAGCAACTCCAGGGGCATCGACGAGGCGTCCGCTGACCTTGTGGTCTGGGGTGAGTGGGGTCAAATGGACTCGGCCTTTCAAATCCTGTTTTAAAAAACACAGAAACCTGAATTTGTTTGTTGTAAAAGCGCCAAGCAATCCTTCACAGTCATTCCCATGTGGCAAAAATAGGAACTCAACAGTGGTGGAGTGTTTCTGTCTGTTTAGCCGAGGTTGGGAAACGAGGTTGTGCCATATAATAATAAAGCTGCATTCAATTCCTTCGGATACAAAAGCGCCCTTCTGTGCAAGTTTGGAGTCATCATCGAGGTGTTTTCTGCTAGAAGCCATCAAGAAAGGAAATACAAAACAGCAGCATGTCATTTCAACTGAAATGAGTTTTTCTGAAATCTGTTTGTCATGTTGTTGTTTTTCTAGTATTGTTCTTCTCAGGCGGAACATTTTGTAGGCTGTTTTCTCTTCCTTTACTTTCCTCACCTCTCTCTCACTCTCTCTCTCTGTCTGTCTTCCTTTTGTCTCGACAGCTCTCACCCGGATCACCACCCCCCCACAGGACCAGAGTGTTATCAAAGGAACTAAAGCCATTATGACCTGTGGAGTCACACATGACCCCAGTGTGACTGTCAAGTAAGGGCACAAACAGAGATGTATTGAGGAAATGAAGTTTATTTATATAAACAGAGATGTCAAAGTTGACGCATTAACGCAACTTGTAATTTTTAGGTTGTAGCGGGCTCAGTTTTAAAGCTAGACTGGCATCATATGAAACAAAAAAAACCTAAACAATCCATTGGTACCAACCATGTCATAATAGCTTGTTGCGAAAGAGGTTAAATAACGCTCCAAACTTATGCTACATTTTGGCGAGGAAAAACTGACATGGCCATTTTCAAAGGGGTCCCTTGACCTCTGACCTCAAGATATGTGAATGAAAACGGGTTATATGGTTACCCACGAGTCTCCCCTTTACAGACATGCCCACTTTATGATAATCACATGCAGTTTGGGGCAAGTCATAGTCAAGTCAGCACACTGACACACTGACAGCTGTTGTTGCCTGTTGGACTGCAGTTTGCCATGTTATGATTTGAGCATATTTTTTATGCTAAATGCAGTACCTGTGAGGGTTTCTGGACAATATCTGTCATTGTTTTGTGTTGTTAATTGATTTCCAATAATAAATATATACATACAATTTGCATAAAGCAGCATATTTGCCCACTCCCATGTTGATACAAGTATTAAATACTTGACAAATCTCCCTTTAAGGTACATTTTGAACTGATAAAAAAAATGTTATTTTACTAAAAGTAGTATTTTAATCGATTGACAGCCCTAGTATTTAGTATGCTTATTTATGTTACATTATATATATATATAGCACTTTTCCAGAAGAGATTTCATAAAGTGCTTCACCATAAAAGCAATAGAGTAAAAATACAGACACGATGAAAGAGTGAAAAAAGAAACAAAGGGAAGTTAAAATTGGTAGGTCTTGAACTGCTGTTTTAGAGGATAAGGCTGGCCTATATTTATCTTCTTGTCAACAAATAAAATGACCAAACCCAACAATGTGTTAGTCTGTCTCTCAATAAGTAATGTTTTTATTTATGGCTGAGTCATTTACTAAAACAGCAGGGCACTGTAGTTTTTAGCAAATGTTACTCAAGCAAATGTAAATAGTACATTTGTTGTGGACTATTTTCATGTTTTTTTTACATGGCTGTTTACATATTTAATGAAAATAAATATTCCACTAATATTCATGTTAACATGCAGCTTTACATCGCCCCAATTGAGACGCACATTCTGAACGTGCTGTATACATGTTCAAAGAATCAGTAAATGCTCCATTCAGAATAAGACCTAATTCAGAATATCTAAATGGAATATGTTGTTTTCATATTCGGTGTAATAGTAGAATATTAGTGTGTATATAAACGTAGTCAATTATGTGTTTTTTATCGTTTTTGGACACCAATGGAGCTCTACGGCGCAGATGAATCTCAGGCTTTGGCTACAGAAGCAATACTTGTTAGAAGGATACGATCCTTGTTGGTTTTGATCTTTTCATGGGATTATTTCACAATAAGAAAAAATATCAAATACTGCCAGCCTTATCCTTTAAAGGAGTCCACAATGTCCAGGGATCAGAAAGTCCGAAAAAAGAATTGAGTATCAAAGCGAAGGAGCCACAACCTCAAAGCCACAGTTTTCTTTTGGTTTTGTGCCACGAGCGAGGTTCAGCCAACGAGCCAGCAGGAGCCTGACCATGCAGACAAATCTTAAATAGGATTCTCAATTTGATAGGGAGTCACATTTGATGGATGTCACATGAAAACTTTTAAAGGAACTGTTTCTAAAGCCTTGCGGCCTTTGCATTCTGGACCACTTGCAAGAGATTCAGGGATGTTTTGCTAAGGCAGGTGAAAAGGGATTTACAGTATAGATAAGTCTGCTCACGTTTCTATGCATTTGTTATCCGCTACACGTCAAAGTGGATACCTAATGAAGCACGGCTGTTGAGCCATTTCGGCCTACAGATCTGTTAATGAAGATGCTTCATCATTAGTTATTACTTGCTGTGTTGTTCTCAACACCTTAATTAGTCATTTACTACCCTGAGCACAACGTATTTATTATTTAACTCTTCGTATCTTGTTCTATGCTGCTGCTGTGCTCCAGTTTCCTCACAGGAGCGTTTGACTGCATGTACGTATAAATACATGCATTGCAACATAAAGACTGAGCAAACAAACACAGCGTGTGACCTAGACCTGTCATTTGTGCAAAAGTAAACACCTACACACATAAAAAAAAAACGTTTGTGGACCACTGATGTGCATGTATGTCATTAGAAGACGTCGTTCTCGCACACCTCCAGTTTACAATTCCAGTCCAAACCAGTGCGACGCACAGCCCTCAATGACAGATATTTACTGAACCGCACGCTTGTAGTCGACATCAGTAGCGATCAATAGACCACCCTGTCCCTTTCTACTCAGAGGAGAAGGCTACATCTGACGCCACGTTTGAGCTGTGCGGTTTTGATGAGTGTGAATTCGGCGTTTGATATGCGGCTGTCAGACGCTATGATATGCATGCAGGGCAGCTCTGATGGCAAG
Source organism: Sebastes umbrosus (assembly GCF_015220745.1). Classification (NCBI taxonomy): domain Eukaryota; kingdom Metazoa; phylum Chordata; class Actinopteri; order Perciformes; family Sebastidae; genus Sebastes; species Sebastes umbrosus. The sequence continues at coordinate 21,475,301 of NC_051288.1, read as the reverse complement.
TTTGAAGAGACAGAGAGGAGAAAAGATGAAATGCCTCGCTAATAGCATATTCTTCTCGGGTTCTGGTGGAATAAATAACAAGCCAAACCTCAGTTTACTCACTGCTTTACTGTCAGACAGAGTTAACCTACCATCTAAAGCTGACATGCATGTGTACATCGTAGTTCACATCCCAGCAGGAGGTAACTAAACGATGCAGGTCAGGGTCTGGAAATCTGGCAGCAACTATTTTTTGATGGATTTGCTCATGCATTTAATTGGGGACTAAAGATTAATTTGAGAGTGTGCTTCAACATACAGTATGAGGGTCTTTATTTCGATGTTACAAAAAGGCAATTTTGCCTTCAGTGATTCATGCGGTTTTGCCTCATTGTGTGCCGCCTACAAAGAATACTTGTTTGTTCACTTCCATTCACGACTCTGTTGACTCCGTATGCAATTAAGCTTCTTCTAAAATTCATTTCACATTCAGTTGTAACACACCTCTGATTTGTTTCTCTCCATTGTGACTGTTCGTCATGATAACATTTCAGATTTGGGAATTACAGATTCTGGCGAGAACAATTTCGACACGGATTACTTTCTGTGTGGTGTTTGAGATGTTTAATTAAAGTTTTTTTGGAAACCCGTAGGAGGCTTACCCTCCTAGCCCTGTTTGACGTTGTTGTTGTTGAGTACGCATTTTCCCAAATCTCAGAGGTGGCGAGTAATACTGTGTTTTTACTAATGAGCAAAAACAACACCCAGGTTGACAAATACCACAATGTTCCTTTAAAAGGGACTAATTAGTGCAACTAAACATTGTCAGTGGGTTTAAACTGATCGACTGAAGGAATGAAGATGCAGCAGATGCTGGTGGTCATGATGACGTTAAAGGTGCTCAATGAGAAATTCAAAGCATATCTATTGCCTCCGCACGGCTGTCAACATGGCGACGGCTGAGCCGGGAATTCTTGGATAACGCCATTGGTCGAGACGGCTTTATCAAATGTAACCGCCGTATGAGTGCAGTGCAGAACGGCGGCCGTGAGTTAGCCAGGGGTGCACGCTCACATGCATAAACATGCACTAAAAGAGGAAGTTCCGATTACAGAACACACACAGAGGGAGAGTGACTTCGTTCTCTGCTCAGGTAGACATCACTCATCGATATCTTAACTATGGCTGTCAATTGATTAAAATATTTAATCGTGATTAATCGCAAATTAATTGCTCTTATTTTATCCGTTCAAAATGTTCTAGCATGGTTGGTACCAATGGATTCCTTAGGTTTTTTTAGTTTCGTATGATACCGGTTTCTTCACTCTAGCTTTAAAACTGAGCCCGCTACAACTTAAAAATCACAAGTTGCATTAATGCGTTAAAGAAATCAGTGGTGTCAGATCTAATTATCACGTTTACCTAAATCTCTACATAGCGAATAGTTCTGGATGCTCTGGATATCGCATAGAGAAAATGTAATGACAAAACCAACAACAGGCCAACTAACCGGTGACTTTGCATTCCAGGCATGTCTGGGAAAAAGAGGGCTCGGCGATCAACGTCCAGTCCATCCCCCGCATGCGGCTGGAGGCAGACGGCACCCTCCACATCTCCCAAACCTGGTCAGGTGACATCGGCACGTACACGTGCAGAGTGACCTCCGTTGGCGGCAACGCCTCCCGCAGCGCCCACCTCCGTGTCAGGTAACCACCGTCGCCTTTATTGATTTCTTTCTTCTTTCATTTGTGTCTCTCACATTCTCCTGTTTCTCCGGTATTCTCCAACGCAAAGACGCACGTGCACGCTCACACACACAGGCGAATGCCAGGCATGTGCACGCTTTCCACCACCAACCTTTCACTGACACGCTGCCTGTTCTTATTGACACCTCTGACTCATTTCCACTTAAATGACGCCTGTTCCTCCTCACCTCGCCTGTCCTCATTCTCACCCGACACACTTTCAGCCCCAGGGGACCACCCCCCCCTCCGCCGCCACCACCGCCACCACCCTCCCCTCCATCTGTGAGACTACACACTCGTACTCACACAAACACCTCTGTGTTGTTTTTGTCATCTCAAATCTTACTGTATGTTATCTGTACTTTGGCACTCACTGCAGTAACGGGTAAACTGAATATGAATGAGACATCTAACTTTCTGTTTGCCAAAGTGATGGACTGACTGACTGATTGTGTCTCTCTTTGTCCCCCTATCGGCCGCCTCGTTGGCTGGCTGCCTTTTGACTGAGTTACAGCACGTATTCGTTCATTGCTATAAGGTTTATCTATCAATCTGTCTGAGCTTATCTGAATTCATGGCTGACTGAATTAATGATCCCCAGCTTTGGCCTCATTTATTCATGTCTTTATCCGTGCATTTTCTTCCTATCTGTCTCCTTATGCCTTTCAATCCATTTCTCCTCCCCCCCCCCTGGTGATATCTATCTTCTTTTGTTTGCCTGTGTGTCCATCTCGACAAGGAACCGTCTTTGCTGTCTTGTCTTGCCACATTTCATCACCTGTCTAACCGTTATAGAACATCCAGCTTTACTTCAGATTTGTACGAGAGAAGACAGCGATGCTCGGTAACGCTCTGTCCCCGCGGAGGATTTGCTGTGATAGGAGAGATTGTTTTATTTATCGAAGTTGTCCTGATGTTCCCCACAGGCAGCTGCCCCATGCCCCAGAGAACCCTACGGCCGTGCTGAGCACATCTGAAAAAAGAGCCATCGACCTGGCCTGGGCCAAGCCTTTTGATGGCAACAGTCCCCTCATACGCTACGTCCTGGAGGTTTCTGAGAACAGTAAGTCACATAATATCCAGTCTTTTCCTGTCATGCATCAATCTATCGCATCTTTCTCTACCCCTCTGTGCTTTGTAGCCTTTGTGTCAGTTTCACTTTAACATCTATAAATTGTATGTAGTGAGTTAGCTCTGGGGGAGAGGGAACTCTTGGGATCAACATTGCATCAACGAGTAGAAAAAGACCGTGTATATTGCGTGTTTAGATTTTATATTTCCATGCAGCCAGCCTTCTATTAATGTTTTTTCCCAAAGAGCTTAACTGCAAAGCAAATGCAGCAAAAGCATGATCAATAAGACTAATTAAGAATGTCCATCATTGCTTTTAATCTCAAGTTGTATGTGTAAGCTACACTATTACAGTCTATCACTTTGCAGCCCTGCATGCAACAAGCATGTTCTTCTTAAAGGAATACTTCACCTCCTTGAATTCTTGAAGAAAACTTCAGAACTCAAGGTAACGCGGGGTGAGTAACTGATATACAAATGATCATTTTGGGGTGAAGTATTCCTTTAAGTTCGTACACTGTAGAGCTGCGTTGGGCTTAAATCTGCAGCACGTTGTGCCCTTGCTTCCTTTTTCTCAGCATGACTTGTTTCATTTAATGAATTTGAATTTTAAATTGTGACCTGCCGTGACAAAATGATTGCAGGCGTGAGAGTGTAAAATCCCTTCTGAATATTGGTGAAATGGCTCTAAATGTTAGACGCCTTCCTCGGTGAACGGGTTAGCATAGCAGTGAGCAAGATACGAGTGGAACAAGGTGTTAACCTTGGTGTTCTTTTGTTCTAGACGCTCCCTGGGCCATCCTGCTGGCCAATATCGAGCCAGAGTCCATAGCAGTGACGGTCAATGGCTTGATCCCGGCGCGCTCCTATCAGTTCCGCCTCTGTGCCGTTAATGATGTGGGGAAGGGGCAGTTCAGCAAGGAGACCGACCGGTGAGCTAAAGACGGATCCTATATCTCTCCACATCAACACCATAACTGTTTTTTGTCCCTTTTATCCAGGTTATACCAAACAGAGAAATATAAAATGGTAGTGTACAGTCTCCTTTGTAGGGCGAGCCTTCAAGCTACACTTTTCCATACAATTATTTAAGGACATGTTATTGTAAAATCATATTTTTTTCATTGTAGAGAAGCATTTATGCATTATTTTCTTTTCAAATCCACCAAACAATAGTATGAAGGTAACATTTATTTGGCAAAAACAATGAGAGATCTCTGTCAAATGTCAGAAAAGTTGTTGTTGTAGCACTACATTGTACCCAAGAAATCAGTTTCCTAGACAACCAGTTTGACTGATCCCTTCGGTTAAGAGTCAGAGGGATAGGCATGTAAGCCTACCAAAGCGGGATACACACACACAAACATGCACCACTACATGTAAACACACATTCACACTCGCAAACACCCGCATGCTCTCACATTCTGAAAGCCGCAGGAGGGATTTAGGTTTGAGGCGACATCAGGTTTGGCCTTTCCGCGGCCTCGCACAACTTCAAGCACTCATTCCTCCCTCTATCTCTCACCCTCCATCCCTCCCTCCCTCCACCAGTCTGTCACGCTGCCTCACACTGCCAGCTCCCTAGCCAGAGGAGAGCCACGGGGGGCTCCGTCTGTGTGATGCAGGGGGGCTGGCACCGTACACTCTGTGACGCTATTTGGTACTTAGTCACCGCCACTGATCTCAGTCCCATTTCTCATACGTATCTTCTCCCCAGACACTCGTGGTGTTTTATCCATATATAATGTTTAGGTAGCTGAGTAGCCCAGGCATCCTATGTCTTCCTCAGATGTGGTGTTAAGGGCGGCACTGTGCACACAAGGACTGGTCAGGGTTTTTAATGTGCTTCACCCCTCTGAGCCTAATACCCACTGCAATTTTGAAAAATGCTAAAAAGTGTGCAAGAGGCTGAGAGATGAAACCGCGCCTACTTCTGTGTGACAAAAGCCTCGACGCAGCGCCGACAAACACGGCTAGCTTGGAAAATAGTGATGCGAAGTACTGAATTTGGTCAATTTACTGTTTATCAGACCACAGATGAGGAACTGAGACCGAGACCCTCCGAGACGCTATGAGAAGACGCGAGGAGGGGCGTCTGATTAAAGGGCGATAACATTCTTTTTATATGCCGTGGCCGGAGGCGTTACGTTTTCAGGTTGTCCGTCCGTCTGTACACATGTACGTACGTCCAGTCCATTCACGCGATAACTTAGGAACGCCTGGAGGCAATTTCTTCAAATTTGGCACAAACGTCTGAACTGTTTTAGAATTTGGGAGGTCAAAGGTCAAGGTTACTGTGATCTCATAAAACCCGTTTTTGGCCATACCTCAAGAATTCATACGCTAATTATAACAATTTCACACTAATGTCTAACAACATTTGATTGGTTGGCGGAGGCATACAACCACGAGGCAGTAATTCCAGTTTGTATAAATGTCATGACGTAGATTAGTCCCAAACGGTCGACTCTATCTCAGAATTGGCCTTTCAAGATTAGGGCTGATTTACAACAGGAGATGGCGTGTTGAGCCATTTTCAACCATGAAATGCAGATTTTTATAGACTAGCATTGATGTGTTTCATCACAGTTCAGACATATCATTTAGTTTATAGCTTAAAGAAACACATTCAAATGCAGTTACACTTTAACGAAGAAAACAAAGTGGTAAGAAACAGTTAAAGGGACGGAAAAGGAGGGTTTGTATTAAGTGCTTCAGTTGAAATTAAAGTGATATTTAGCTTTAAAATTGATATGCTTCATTTAAGATGTTCATTTATACAAGCTTCATTTAAGTTGGAAGCTGTGTTCATGATGATTTTCAGAAAGAAAATGTTCATTTATGTCTATTTCTCACAGCCCTCTTGTTCTTATCTCTGCATGTGTGTGTGTGTTCTGTAGTGTCTCTCTCCCAGAGGAGCCGCCCAGTGCTCCTTCTCAAAACGTCATCGCGAGCGGCCGGACCAACCAGTCCATCATGATCCAGTGGCAGCCTCCGCCGGAAAGCCACCAGAACGGCATCCTCAGGGGCTACACCATCCGGTAAGATCCCTGCTCATCCACCTATCTATGTCTCACTTTTTATTTCAAAGGCTGTTTGAAGTTCAAACATTCAGTTCAGCACGAGGTTCACCGTCATGTCCTGTTAGACTCAAAACAGCTCTTAATACAGGGATGTAAATATCTAGAGTTCAGAAGGAAGACACAGCAGGAGAAGAAGGTGTTTTAATTTGTGACATTGACAATTTAGTATTTCCACTTTCAGCATGAACAAATATAAAGACATTATCTTATTATGGTAAGAGCTGGAATTCAGTCACACACCGTATGTTTCACGTACGAGCCCCTCCGGTGTCAGTTTAACACCACTGCATTTAAAAAAATAATTTAGTCTGAGAGAAAACTAAAAATTGTTTGACTTCAAAAAACTTTAGCGACTCTAATAGGCAGAGTCAGCAATGTGCCAAACTGACTTTATATCCTGTAAACATGTAATTAGTTTGTTTTTTCTGTCAGGGCTTTTTATTCATTACATCCAAATGAAACAGCAGGTGTTTTCCAGACAACAGACAGTGCTGTCAGTGGTTTTTAATTGCTTGTTTGCTGGTGCTTTGTCTCCCCCTAGCAGGGAGTCTGGTGTACTGGCTTAAGCATGCCCTCTCTTTGTCAGTGACCCATCTATAATGTTAAATTCAGCATGCAAACACAGGTTTATAATGCTTTTAATTATGTGTGTGTCAGGTACCGTCTGACTGGGCTGCCTGTGGACTACCAGATGAAGAACATCTCCAGTCCTGATGTGACGAACCTGCTGCTGGAGGACCTCATCATCTGGACCAACTATGAGATCGAGGTGGCGGCCTACAACGGGGCGGGTTTGGGCACTTTCAGCCATAAAGTCACTGAGTGGACTCTGCAGGGAGGTGAGCACTCGTATCATCGATGATATTGATCCGAGGCCAAAGCTGATATGCTGACTACTTTCTTTCTTTCTTAATTATTCAGTGTGTCATTTTTAATAAGTCTGCATATAGGGGAGAGCGGGACACAACCTACAAGCAACATTCACATCTCTGCTACAAACGAACACTTGAAATTTGCTTCTATGACCTACCGTACATATAAGGTTGGATTCAGTGACTTAGACACACAGCTCAGTAATCGAAAAACTAGTATGTTAAAGAAATGTATTTACGTACTATGAAAACACTCTTTGCCACAGATCTCCACAAAAACACGTCCAAACTTTTTTTTTAAATTAGTGAGAGACCGTCTCCTGGTATTGTGGTAAACTGACCAGAAACACACAGTGCTTGACGCTGTGTAACTACGTAAAATATCCATGTTACATTTAATCCCAAATTAGGAATTGTCCCGCACATCCCTATGTGATTAACTTTAAGCAAGCTTCTCTTTTATGCATGATGATTGTTCATGATGAACAAGACTGGGATGTAACGTCCCGCAAGTGCAGTGTACACGAGAAAAAAAAAAACTTCTTGGTCAGTGGTTCCCAACCTGGGGTCCGGGCCCCCCTTAGGTGGGCGCCAAAGATGCTGCTCTGAGGTCGTCAAAATTAGATTTGCAGGTGAATAACTAAAATCTTAATAACATACTTACTGGAAGATTTCTACAAAAATCTGTAAATAAAACTATTTAAAAAGATATATTTTTTTGCTATTTAGTAGACCACATTCTCTTTAAACACAGTATTTCAGCACAGTTGCAGATAAAGATCCGGCTACACTAATATTATTGGTATTATACTATTTGTAGAATCAGATTCCAGTAGTGGCTGCGCAGGATTGTTTCCCAGTCTTGTGATTTCCAATAACTTCAGAGCGTCCAAAATTCTAAATTTATTGAAAAAAGATAGAAATTCACAACATTTTTTTATCTTAATGAAATATTCTGCTTCAATCCATATTTGTTGGCATTTAGCCTTTCAAAAAACACATTTTCACTGAGGTCAAAAACCTGTTTTCTCTCCCGCTTACCGCACATAAAGACACATATCTGTATTAATGAGGCGGTCTAGCAGCAATCTTACAGCATCATAAGTTACATTTATTTAACAACAATAACAAAAAATCAATTTAGGCTGTAACACTGTTATAGTAAATTAATTAAGTTTTAAAAAAATTATCATATTTCAAGGAAAAAAGGTTGGAAACCACTATTCTAGTTAGCATCAAGTTAATTTTTCATCTGTGACTGAAATCATCCACTAAAAGTCAGTGCTGACTGATGCTCAACTGCATTATCATTGATTCTTCTTTGTAAGGGACCACACAAAGGTGTGGCGTCCCCCCATGAAATCTATGAGCAGCTCACACAGTCTCAAACAAACCCACAGAGAGCCCTGGTATTAGGTGTCCGTGTCATCAGGAAGAGAGTGATGGCGGTATCTGCCCTGACCTGTGCAGCAGCGATCAATACTGACATCAAAATAGATGCAGGCAGACTTCCAGCAGTCAACTGAAATGTGTTCTCACACCTTTATTTTCTATCTTCCCACTTCTCCTTTTTCTTCCTCTCCTCGTCCATCCCCAGTACCCACCATCGCCCCCGGCAACGTGCAGGCCGAGTCGGTCAACTCGACAACGATCCGTTTCACGTGGACAGCCCCTAACCCACAGTTCATCAACGGCATCAACCAGGGCTACAAGGTCAGTAGCCGCCGCGGCGCCGTCACCAGCAGCCATCACGTCCACATTGACAGAACTGTCAGAGCTGAACTTGTAGTATCACATATCCTGTGTAGCAAGAGGGAGAGCAGAGCCAAGGGGCAAAAGACATTTGGTTGCCATCGTGAACGATGGACTTGGTTCACCCATTTGTCAGTCGGAGGTCATTCTCTTTATCTTTACAACCATTTTTCATATGTTTTATTGTGAAGCTGCGTGCACGTAATGAAGAATGTCTTCATTATTTTGTCATGGGCTCTTGAATACAGTCCATCTCTCCGTCTCTTGTGTATACTTCATTGAAATAAATGTAGCCCACGGGGAATCATAAAGCCGCAGCCAAAGGGTACTTCTATTTTTTCCGTCGACTCTGTTGCGACTTAATTATGTCTTTGGTTCTTTTTTTTTCCTGCCTTTTTGTCTGTCTGTTCAATAGCGCTCCACAGGCCTTACTCTGCTGGGCGGAGGGGTCACTGTGCAAACCAAATTGGAATTTTAAATACTGGATATTTTCTCCAGAGAGAGACTTAAAGGAAGAGAGTGTAAGATTTAGGAGGAATCTATTGGCAGAAATGGAATATAATATTAATAAGTATGTTTTCTTTAGTGTATAATCACCTGAAAATAAGAATTGCTATGTTTTCATTACCTTAGAATGAGCTGTTTATATCTACGTACGTCTCCTTGTCGTCTATTTGACTCTAAATGGGACCATAATTTATTAAATGAACATCATGCTGTATTGAAGAAGACTTGAAACTAGTGATTGAGACCATAAACTCATGTTTACAATGTTTACTGAGGTAATAAATCAAGTGAGAAGTAGGCTCCTTTTCTAATAGACTTCTATACAATCAGACTTCTTTTTGCAACCAGAGGAGTCGCCCCCTGCTGGCTGTTAGAGAGAATGCAAGTTTAAGGCACTTCAGACCCCGGAGTTGCCCGTTGAGACCTTCAAAAAGTGATCTTGAGACCGGTCTTGAGAACTACAGCTCTGCTTTCAGAGAGAAACAGAAAAAGACAGATAGAGAGAGAAAAAAAAAGAGCAAGAGTGGCAGACAGTCAAGTCTCTATTCTTCCGACATCTTCTTGCCAGCTCTTTATTTCCCTGGAAGCTCCCTCTCTCTGGAAACTGGAAACAACCCCAATCGACTTGCCGTTGGGACTCATTACCTAAGCACCTAATTGGTCGATCCAGGTCCCATTTGTAGATGCTATATGGTTCGCAATCAACATGCATGATGGGATGACTCTCCTCTCCCACTCTGTCTTAATGGAGCTATTCCCGCACAGTCAAAACCTCTTCAGGGTATCTTTCTAAATAAAGATAGAGCTATGATGCCAAATAACTCCTCAGAGTGGCTCAGTTTACCGGAGAGAGAGACACTCCTGTTAGTTTTCTGAGAATAAATGTGTGAGAATTATTACAGAAAAATGATTAGCTGCTGTCTGTCATTTTTTTTGTTTCTTTTCATTTCTCTGTTTTTAGTTGCTGGCCTGGGAGCCTGGCAGAGACGAAGAAGTTGCTATGGTAACGGCGCGACCGAACTTCCAGGACAGCGTCCATGTGGGATATGTGACAGGACTGAAGAAGTTCACAGAGTATTACACCTCTGTGCTGTGTTTCACCACGCCCGGAGACGGCCCCCGCAGCCCGCCCAAGGCGTTAAGGACACACGAGGACAGTGAGTGACTTTTCTTCCACAGTCTTCTCTCCGTGGCGCTGGCGAGGGGGGACACCGAGCATCTCACAGTAACACATCCTGCGGGCGAGATCTATTATTCGTGCAGAACGAAGTTGTGGAGAAGTGCTAATGACTGAGTTTATTCTGCATCTAGCCGGGATCATCATAAATGGGGCTTAGTTCCCCTTACAGATAATTGGTTAAGCTTTAACAAAATTTCCCTCAACTTGTCAGCGGTTACCTTGTTTTTGCTTGATTTGTAAACACGTTTAAAATGCAAATGCTTTTTGCAGCTGTGCCAACTGATGCTCAGCATGAATTAATACTGAGTGTCTCATTTGCCCATTGGCCCAGCTCATTATTCTTATTTGTCCCTGTCCAGCCCCCGGTGCTGTGGGTCACCTGAGCTTCACCGAGATCCTGGACACCTCACTCAAAGTCAGCTGGAGCGAGCCCGGCGAGAAGAACGGAGTTCTCACAGGTAGATTCACTTCACTCCAAAATTATACTTGTAGTAAGGCCGGCTGTGAATCAGGAGGTAGAGCAGGTCGTCCTTTAACCACAAGGTTGGCGGTAGGGCTGTCCCGAATATCATTTTTTGGGCTTCGAAGCTTTGGTGAGAAATATTCAAAGGTATTTGAAGCTGTCTGTCTCCATCTCCCACGTTTCAGTGCCCAGGACGGCGCCACTGCCGCAGTACTGTACACACACGCACCTCTACACACAAATATATGACAGGAAAATGCAAAATACTCACCTGCGAATATTATATGTCTAGGGCTTTTATTGTGAAAGGTAAGAACGGAAGGAGTGGATCTTGGTTCAGACAACGGAGCCGCTGTGTTGTTGTTTCATGAGTATAGGCGCAACTCAACTGCTTCCGCACAATGTGATTGGTTGATGCCTTTATTTGCGGTGTGAAAGAAACTTTTTCGCCGCATAATATTCATGTACAATGTGAGAGTACTCAACAAAAAAACAACAGTTAGAAAAAATATATTGACGTGCAAATGAATCACACAAAAAAAAAACATTGCAGGTGTGTAAAGAACCTTTAGGATGGGTACTATTTGCATCATGCACATAGTACTGCAGAGGCCGTATGAGCTTATAAGAGACCAAGTATACCAATTGCATCAGTGAGACAACACTTCAGTCAGAACCTCTTACATAAAACATCACATTGCAAACAAAGAGCATTGTATCCTCCCCCAAGCTCTGCAAGTAAAATCACAAAGAGGCTCCCTTCCTAAAACACAGCTCAAGTCTTAAATAATAGAAGAAGTAAGCAGAGACGAAGGGCAGTTTACTAAAACAGTATAACCCTTTAGATCGGTCATAACTGTAACCTGCTTTGAAATATAAAAAGTTAATTCATGTTTAAAATAAAGATTTTGTTTCACTTGACCGGGGATGTATGTGTCCTTATTAATTAAATATCTTTCTAGCAAACTTCTATTGCAGCTTACATAATGCTCTTCTCCTTCATTCTGTATAAACTCAGAGTAAAGAACAAATGCCCACCAGTAGCATTAATATTGAAGTGTTTACAAAGGTTGAGATTTAGCCGAATATTGTGAAGTGTTTTTCCAAAACATTTTAATGTGCTGCACGATCCCAGGAGACAAACACTGACATGCCATGTGAAATTATTGATTTGGCAAGAAGTGCTGCCTAATGCCTTATGCAATCACATGAAAAGAGCTGCTGGCCAAGGAGCAAATTGCATTAACTTAGAGAGGGTAAGCGTGTGTGTGTGTGTGTGTGTGTGTGTGGATGGGAGTGGGTGGAGGATGTGTGTGTGTGCAGGGACGTATAATCACAGGCTGATTTAATTTGCTATATTCAATTTTTGATGAAGTTAATTTAATATTTCTGTTAGCTTGCCCCATAGCATGCGAGCCGAGAGTTGCCATTGTTGTAAAACTGCTGTCGAATTTTTCCCTGAGAAGATTCTCTTGTCTGTTTGCTGTCAACTCGTCTCTGCCGCTCTGCAGGTTACCGCATTTCGTGGGAGGAGTTCAACCGAACGAACACCAGAGTTACCCACTACCTGCCAAACGTCACCTTGGAGTACCGGGTCACCGGGCTCACCGCTCTCACCACCTACACCATTGAAGTGGCGGGGATGACCTCCAAAGGCCAGGGCCAGCTGTCCTCTTCCACCATCTCCTCCGGCGTCCCACCAGGTCAGTAAACAAACAAGTACAGATACGTAAAGCCAGTAACGTAAGCCGCAGAGCGCCAGCCGCCGTCTGACTTCTGTTGCTCCTAAAGTAGTGTTACTATGGTAAGAATAACAATCTGATACAATTCAAAACAGCGCATCAGCTTTACTACTCCAAAGACAAGATTTTCCCTGATGTGTCCCCGTCTGTAACAGCTGCAAAGAGACAGACGGGACATTGACACATTCTCTTGTCGGAAATTGTTTACTTATTGGAAAAGTGTATTTAAATGTTTCTCTAAAGCCTTTGAGAAGCACTGGTACCCTAACCCAGTAGTTGCTGTCTTTAGGTGCCATGAGTGTGTTACCTATGGCAAACAAATATCAAACTCAGGCCATTTCATTTGGTATGGTTGTAGCAAGGAATCTTATTGTACTTATGTGGCACCAACATATGATATGTGGATAAGAGAGTTGATGGATGTGTTGCATTTAGAAAGGTTGAGGTTCTCTAATAAGAACAAGATTCAAATATCTGGGTTGTGGACTGATGATGTGAATGTGTACCCTCTATTGCTGTGTATGTTCTTTATTTTACTCGTAATGTTAAAGAGATATGATGTGTATTTGTTGAGATAATCGTGGCTGAGTTGATGGTAAGAATGGCTTCTGAGCGATGCAAACAGCGTTACCGCGGTTTTGCCCTCGGCGGGTCACGTTAGCGCAGTCTTGGAAAGGGAGGAGTGAGCGGAGGGGTACTCAGTTGGTTGCAATCTGCAACCACAACACTAGATACCATCAAATCCTACACACTGTACCTTTAAGGCTCAGTTCACCCAAATTACTAAAAAATACTTATTTTCTCACTTAACTCTTGTGATATCAGGTCAAAGTTGAATTTCTTGACATTTCTTTCCAGAAACAATGAGTTCAATCAGTTACTCTGTCTGTATAATCCAAAAATAATCAAAATCGAAGCAATCAAGACCAGCCTTTTAGTTCCTAGTAACAAAAATCACTGGATCCTACGTTTCCCATAATGCAACCTAGTGTCATCTTTCATTAGAGCCTCATTAAATGTCGTCTTTCAAACTCCACATCTCCATACTGTAATGCAGGCTTTCTGTTAAAATGATATATTCAGGGTTAATTGTTGAATAGCAACAGGAACCTTTCTCGCATATTTCACATTAAATTAAACACACTCTCTGTTTTCTGGCGCCAGACACAATGAAATCGGAACCCAGTCACCTCAGCTGGGGCCGAGCCAAAAAACACCAATACACATGTCTGCGCCACATCTGCGAAATAACGGCTCCCACGAGAGCATTAAGGACAATTACAGCGTTTAATGATTTCATATTTGCAAAATTGTGTAATAGAAATACAATGCCCACATCAATTACTGGAGCAGCATTCAGAGCCTGTACATCTGTGAAACCTGTGAAATGACAGGCTGTTACATTGAGAGCGGTCGTAATAGTCCCCAGAATGGTAATTACTCTGGCTGTATACGTGTAAAGAAAACACCTATCTAGTAATCAGTCATGCAAATGATTTAGAAATTTTTACTACGACGCGTATAATCTGCATTTCATTAGGGTTGAATACACTCGCATTTAAGCAATCTTGGGAAAAAATTGCTCAGTGCGCCCAGGGGAGTGATTATATGTTTTTAATATTAGGCCACTGTCCACACTCCAATATGCCACAGTTTGACGTTAATATCCTCAACTAGGATTTATGCACTATATTGTGCTTTGGAATGGGGATATGTTATGGTAGGTTTAATGTTTATCCCGAGGGAAGCATGAGGAGAAAAAGGATGATTTTATGCACAAGCACGTTCACACACATACCTACCTAGACACACACAAACAAACCATGATATTAATATACACACACGCAGAAAAAAAAGCCCTCCCGCTGTTCTTTCAATCCACCATTTTTCCGATTTGCTTCCCCTCCAGGATTTCCAGGGAATAATCCATTCTTATTGTTTACTCAGCTCAAGTGTAAACAGCGAGATATCAGATTGAATCGTATCTCCAGATAACTGCGGTGTAATTGACATTCATGGCATTGTCTCCGCCTGTGTACTCTGCGTAAGCATCTTTTTTTTTTCCAAATCAAATCTACTTTTGCTGTTTTAGCTGAAGTTGGGAGCACAAGGGAGAGGTGAGGTTACTGAGGAATGAATCTGTGTGCGGTATCTGTACGGCCACAAGGGGGCGCTGGGGTAGATAGATTTTCCAAAGCAATGTCCAGAACCGGCCTGTGTGAGAGGCAGCTACACTAAATACACCTATAGCAGTGTCAGTGATTTGCTCCCTCACTCATTCTCTCTTTGTCCTCTCTGCTTCCTTATAGAGCTCCCTGGCCCTCCTACCAACATGGCAATTTCCAACATCGGCCCACGCTCTGTCACCCTGCAGTTCAAACCTGGCTACGATGGCAAAACCTCCATTTCCCGTTGGCAGGTGGAGGCCCAGGTGAACCACATTTAATCCAACTTCAGTTGCCTTAATCACGTGTTGTTGCTTTTGGATTGTTTCAATATATTGACACAAAGAGGTTTGCAGTGCTTGCACATCCATCTACTGTATGTGTCATGCTCTCTATTGTCTTGGTGCCAGGTGGGTGTGGTGGGAGAAAATGAGGACTGGGTGATGGTCCACCAGGTGACCAACGAGCCCGAGGCTCGCTCCCTGGAGGTGCCAGGTCTCAACCCGTACACCTTCTACAGGTAACCTATTGGGAACATTTATCTGTAACGGGCATCTGAATGTAACCAATTTTTGGTTAGCAAAAAAAACTGTAAATGGGCCCAGACTTAGCCAAGACTTCTTTTTTTTATATTTTATAAATAAAATAACTTTATTTTAAAGTTTTAAAGTAAAATATGGAAAAACAGTTCAACTTATTCCCACTAAAAACAGCAACAGTAACAGACCGTTGCTATGGGCCCAGCTCTGATGTCGGACTCTGGCGGACTGTATTTGCGTCAAATTATTGATTTCTTACGTAAGTAGCCGTGTAATAAGCAGGATAATGTACAGCTAGAGGGGCATTATTGTGAAATAAACCCCTTCAGGGCGATGCAAAACCGCTCCGCTTAATGTGGAGGTGCCGCATCACCCTGTCTGGGTGTATTTAGCAACAATGACTGAATGAATTGCTGTACATTATTCTTACTTATTACATACTTATATATAAATATATAAATAAACAAATCTAAAAAACAAAGCATTCAAATAGTGATTTGGAGGTCGAATACCACGGCAATGGTCAAAGCTTCGAAGCATTCGGGTCAAAAATACTCACTCTTTTTCATTCACGCACAGCTCACTTGTAATGAAAGTTATTGCACTTCACAATCGTAGTCACATATGGATTGGCTTCCCCGATATGATTACCTGCACTGAATAAACAGATATCTAACGGTACGTTAGACATAGAAAACCCATATAGGCAAACTAACCTGAAACTTTGAGGCCTTTTTCTACAATTCTAGTTTTATTAGGGATTATTCTGCTCATGATTTCCTCGGTACAAACTAAAGCTAGATAAGTGTGTGCAGATTGTGACAAACAACAGATAAGGTGTATGTGTTTCAGTATCAGTTAATTTCAGCACATCCCAGGAGCCTTATCTCATTCTCTACCCCCTTTGATTTGGATACAAGCTTGTTATGGATAGTGTGATTTTAAAATTATTTTTACATGATCTTTATCTCGGCGCAGTCTGCTTGTTTTCCATGTTCACATTCAATCTCGCCAACGAGCCAATCCCTGAAGACCTACAACAGCTATGGTTCTCATCAACCCAACATCAGTGCTGCCAGTTTACATTTGAGTGGAGATAAACGCTCACGTTGGATCAAAATGTTGTTGTTTTGCATATTCAGGCTGTAACACAAATAAGCCCTCCTCTCGTGTTCATGCGGCGTTCATATTCAATGCTCTGATCTCAGTTCAAATGCAATAAGCTTCATGTAAGAGGATGCACG
This sequence comes from Sebastes umbrosus, assembly GCF_015220745.1. Lineage (NCBI taxonomy): Eukaryota > Metazoa > Chordata > Actinopteri > Perciformes > Sebastidae > Sebastes > Sebastes umbrosus. The sequence goes on along the minus strand of NC_051288.1, from coordinate 21,458,959 downwards.
CTGCAAGCACCGCAATAATGGCCGGGAGTTTAATTTCAAACTGCCAGATTCTGAAATGAAACCATCCTTTTTGCAGAAGTTAGATTATTATAAATTATAATGTTTTATCTCCCAACACCAGGTTCCGTATGCGCCAGGTGAACATTGTGGGCACCAGTCCTCCCAGTCAGCCCTCCAGGAAGATCCAGACCCTGCCGGCTCCTCCTGACATGGCCCCCGCCAACGTCACCCTGCGCACCGCCAGCGAGACCAGCCTCTGGTTACGATGGATGGTGAGTAGGAATCTGCTTCCTGCGTGGGTCTCTGAATCATCCATTACCGTTCTTAATCATGAGGTTACACTATAAAGATTGAATCTAAGGAGTCTGGCTTTGTTCCTTTCCATCCCCCTCTCTCTATGTCCAGCCTTTGCCTGAGTGGGAATACAACGGTAACGCGGAGCAGGTGGGCTACAGGGTTCAGTACTCCCGTGCGGGCTCACAGGGCCGGGCGCTGACCCACATCATAGCTGACCGTCTGGAGAGAGAGTTTACAATCGAGGACCTGGAGGAGTGGACAGAGTACGAGGTCAGGGTCCAGGCCGTCAATGGCATCGGGACGGGGCCCTGGAGCCAGCCGGTCAGGGGACGGACGAGGGAGTCTGGTGAGTCAGCACCTTATCTGTCATCCTCAGTGAAAAACACCGGCTGTCTGGTGTATGAAGATCAGATGATCTATGATCCAGAGTAATAGCAAACTGCATCATTAGCATTACAAAAACACAGCATTGTTTGCTTAATTACTCAAAGGCACTTTTGTTTCTTGCTGCCAAGTGTCAAGTTCCTGCAACAGAAACAACAATGAAATGAAAATGATTTATTATACGCCTGAAACAAGCCCACAGAAACACACATATTTTGTCGAGTTTGTCAAGTATTTACTACTCTTATCAACATGGGAGTGGACAAATATGCTGCTTCATGCAAATGTATGTATATATTTATTATTATAAATCAATTAACAACACAAAACAATGATAAATATTGTCCAGAAACCCTCACAGGTACTGCATTTAGCATAAAAAATATGCTCAAATCATAACATGGTAAACTGCAGCCCAACAGGTAACAACAGCTGTCAGTGTGTCAGTGTGCTGACTTGACTTGCCCCAAACTGCATGTGATTATCATAAAGTGGGCATGTCTGTAAAGGGGAGACTCGTGGGTACCCATAGAACCCATTTTCATTCATATATCTGGAGGTCAGAGGTCAAGAGACCCCTTTGAAAATGGCAAAGCCAGTTTTCCTCGCCAAAGTTTAGCATAAGTTGTAGCCTCTTTTGCGATGAGCTAGTATGACATGGTTGGTACCAATGGATTCCTTAGGTTTTCTAGTTTCATATGATGCTAGTATCTTCACTCTAGCTTTAACAATGAGCCTGCTACAACTTAAAAATCGCAAGCTGTGTTAATGTGTCAGATTAAGTAGTGGCGTTAAAACTAATTTGTGTTAACGTGTTATTACCACATTAACTTTGACAGACATATTTTTGATACATAATACATATAATGATCAGTGAAATAAAGAAATAAAAAAGCTGTTTATTTCACAAAATAATTAAAAACTTTATTGAGTTGTAGCCTACAGACAATACTAATAATACCGGTTAAGGAGGTGGAGGTATAAGGAGAAGGAGACAGTTTTGGGTGCATCCCCTCAACCAGTGAAGCAGACATTCTCTGCAACGCGCTGCAGCTCTGTCAAAAATCGACCAGACGCGTATTTTTAGCTTCTGAAATGTGCTTTGGCGCGTCTGGTGGAATCACAAGCATTGTCTGGAGTGGCTGGAACACTGCACAGCTGAGCCCAGTGGAATCGATGGGTAATTTGTGCCAAACTCTCGTCATAAATAGTCCAGCAGTTCATACCAGGCTGGAAATCAAACCCACCACTGGTTGTGTGTGCAGCGTTTCACTTCAGAATCTCAACAAAACTTGTCTAAAAAAACATATTGACAGGAAAGAGACAGAAGAGAAAACGTCGAAATCAGCTGGGGCAGCGCGGCCGGTGCATCAAGGCCGCTGTGGCCGGAGGGCATACGATTTTCAGAAGGGCATCAAGGCCGGACAAAGTGGCCACGACGGCCGTGGCCGCCGGTGAAAGTCCTGCGCTGACCATGACCATATCTTCATTGATTTTTCTCAAAAATAAAAGCACTCTTTTTCCACTTTTCTAATACTAATGTTGTTTTTTACAACATCTGTGTGGAATATCTACAATATTAGTCATATTAGAAGTAACACTTACACTTTACCATATGTTAAATTTATGTGTGAGCAGACTGTTGCTGCATGTCTGGACTTTTTTTTAAGCAAAAAACACCTCTTTTCCCTCCATGCTTCTGCTTTCACACTGCTCACCAGACGTTGGGTCGTAAGTAGTGGAAGGAGTCTGAGGAAATTGAGAACACATGGACTCCAATGTGGAATTCCTGTGCTCTTTTTTTTCCACTCACTCCAGCAAATTCTTAGGAATCAGCGCATTATGTCCAGGGATGAGTGCCAAGGAAGAGAAAAGGCCTATTCTCTTTATTTTCAGCAGGCCTGGAGGGTATACCAGGATATCAGAGGCTTTGTGCAAACACAAGCACACATAATATAACCACAGCAGATCACTCAAAGTACACCTACGTCCACACACACACACACACACACACACGGGGAGCATGGTAAATTAATCTTTCAGAATAAAATGTCAAACAATGGACTATTCAGGCATAATGTTTTTTCGCCTCTCTTTGTTTTCCAGTCCCCTCCTGTGGACCCACCAACGTGTCTGCCTTCGCCACCACCTCTAGCAGCATCCTGGTGCGCTGGTTTGAAGTTCCTGAGCCAGACAGAAATGGTCTCATTCTGGGCTACAAGGTCTGTTTGAGCTTTTCATGTATTTGCTGTTTATTTACTGAGCAGTCAAAGACCTCTAATTGTTTTTCATTGCTATTTATAGGCAGTATGCAAAGCAGCAGGGTGACAGTATGTGAGGCACTTTCTCCGACTTAATTTCCAAATTCCCTTTTCTCCCAACTTATTGATCAGGTGGTGTACAAAGAGAAGGACTCTGACAGTTCGGTCCACTTCTGGATGGTGGAGGGGAACGCCACCCACAGCATCCAGCTGACCGGTCTGGGGAAATATGTCCTCTATGAGATCCAGGTTCTGGCTTTCACGCGGATCGGAGATGGACGGCCCAGTTCTCCACCCATCCTGGAGAGGACTCTGGATGATGGTACGGACATAGGACTAAGCAACATTGAGCATTAGAGTTAATTGCATTATTGCATTATGGCAAAACATGAAGGATACCAAAGCAATAATATAGCAATACTTTCTCATATGAAATTACATTAACCTTAATTAAGTCAGGGCTTTATGGAAAGTCGATTTTTTGTTTTATGTTGGTGACCTTTGTGGTTTGTTGAGGAAATTACAGTATATTCTTCATCTTAATTTTCTTCACTTTAAATGGTGAAAAGGCCAGTGGAGAATATATCTTAAGTTTGATGTGATTTTTGGTCACCAAATCGGAATTATGAGTAACTTCTGAGTTGTATTCGTGGTTGTTGTTTGTCTTTATTTCTCATGCAGATTAGCATCTAATTGACGACAATTAATTGACATTCATTTATTACATGAACAGAATACAAAGTAATGAAACAGACAGCTTCGCTATTGACAGGCTCATTGGCAATTCATCTGCCTTTTCCCTTTTGCCCAGTTTTTCTTCTGGCTCTGCGTCACAGCAGCGCAGGCGGTTTGCATGCAGATGAACGGCGCCCCCTTTGCCGGGGCTCTTTGCTCACCTAGTGAGCAGCATGGAGGGTGGCGGGCTGCCGTTCGTCTGCATGTGTTGCCCCACGCTGCGGTGTTGCAGAGCTGGTTGAGGGTTGGCAGAGTTTCACACTGGGGTCATTACGTGACCAGGCATTATTAATCCACTTGACAAAGGCGGCTTCAACCACAGGTGCTCTCCCCGTGTGCGGGGGGGTTTTGTTTTCTGTAAGGTAGCCTGAGGAACACCAAGTTTTGCTGCTGCATCTCGTTTCATTGAGAGACAATAACTTTACTTTTCCCATCACGATTTCAATGTGCACGCAGTGCCAGCCTCAGGTAGCCAGCTGGAAAGCTGAATAAAAAGTACTGTAGATAGAATTACAGTAGTTTTAAAAATGTTTCCACATGTTGTTATGTATGAAAAGACCCTAAATGAACACTATAAGTGGATTTCTTGATTACTATAAGCAAATTTAAATAGCATTTATATAGGAATGATTCTGTCCCAAGCATTTTGATCCATATAAGTGGTTGATCACTGTAACCGTGATTACTATAAGTGTTTTCCACTGTATTATGCATTATGTCTGTTGCTTTCCTGCAGTGCCAGGACCTCCAGTGGGTATCCTGTTCCCTGAAGTGCGGACAACGTCAGTCCGGCTTATTTGGCAGTCCCCCTCGCAGCCCAACGGCATTATACTCGGTTAGTAACATATAAGGAAGATGTTATTTTATTTCTTATATCTTGGTCGACTTTATTTATTGACATTTTACTAGAATCTGCTGCATTTGTCGTATTACTTGACTCTCAACATACTTTTGTAATGTTAATACCAAATCTTGTTATTTTGCAGCTGTAAAGGGAGTTGGCTTCTCTTGTAAGCTAATTGGGGATTTCCTTGTGAGCGTTTGATTCATTATACATATGTCAGGTGATTTATTTTAAACTGTACAGTATGTCAGAGCCACACAGTAGCACGCAGGAGCAGATGCTAATGGGATCATTTGAGGAGAGACAAAGCTGCTTGTTGCACAGTTTGCTTTCCCTCTTGTTGATAGCAAAACCAACACAAACAACAAATGCTTTCAAATATCTAAAATACATTTTTCAGCCTAGTTTTAATTCACCATTGAGCCTCCTTATGACGCATTCTGTTTGTCCCTCCAGCCTACCAGATCACATACCACCTCAACTCCTCCAATAGCAACACGCCCACAGTGGACGTGCTGATCCCCAGCGCTCGCCAGTACACAGTCACCAGCCTGAAGCCAGAGTCCGTCTACGTGTTCCGCATCAAAGCGCAGACGAGGAAGGGCTGGGGCGAGGCCGCTGAGGCGCTGGTGGTCACCACGGAGAAAAGAGGTAACTTACTGAATGTGTGGTGCATTTTAATTCTACCATGTTAGAGCGCTGGATATGTGACGAATGATTATACAAAAATAGTCTGAATGAGCACATGAAATAAATCCTCTCTAATGGCAAAGTGAAGTGGTAGTGATGGCAGTGATGGAAACATGACACGCTAATTTGAATATATAATAAATAAAATCAACAGGGATTTGGACAATTATTAAAATGTATTAACGTGCAAAACACGCAATTAATATGCTCTCCTCAAAGCCTCCATTGACAGAAACAGTAATTTGACCTCCTGATCTTCGAAACACACTTCGTTCAAACTCGACAGAAACAAAATAAAACTCATCAAAACTGTCTCCCAACAAGCACTATGTCTGGTTTGTTTGAAATAAACCCTTAATTCACAGAGTTAGATGTGAAAAGAAACAGCTGTTATAAGTGATCCTCAAAGCCACCAGACTCCATTGATAGAAACATAAAATTGACCTTGCATCAAAACTGTCTTTGTTAGTCTTTCCACTGTTCCAACAATCACCAAGTCTGGTTTGGTCGAAATAAACCCCTAATTACCTGAGTTAGATGTGAAAAGAAACAGCCGTTATATGAGCTCCTCAAAGCCACCAGACTCCATTGACAGAAACAGTAATTTTAACTCGACAGAAAATAAATAAAACTCATGAAAACCGTCTTTGTTAGTCTTTCCACTGTTCCAACAATCACCAACTCTGGTTTGAGAGTTTGAAAGAGAGACTGAATAAGTAACGGATTTAAAAAATAAGTAACCACCGTGACATTTTCACTGTTTACTAACCCTGCTTCCGGTGCCGGCCGTGACATTGAACGTGAATGAACAGGAAAAAAAACAGAGTAACGACATGGCCTACTGGCAGTGAGAAAGGAGGTTTTCCCGTTTAAAAAAACTGCATATCCACACTAATTTTGGTGGGAAAAGGGTATAATGGTAACAAACTGGAAACACGGCAACAGTTGTATGCATAATTCTGAGAGCACACACAGGTGTGTGATCTTAGTAATGACACATCTTGTAGAGAGCTGCACTGAGCCTCCTTTGCACTCGGTTCATTCCCAGTTAACAGTCCAGTCAGCAGATGTGTTTTCTAAAGGAGTGTTTGTGCCCTGTGGGTGTTTATCGGAAGCGCTCTGATGCAGTTGTGAGAGCGAATCAGTCCATCTGCTTCCCTCAAGGCGTGTTGGGGGATTGTTTACTCTGCAACTTTCATTTCTCGGCTACTTTTCATTCATCAGAATCACACTTTTTTTTTTTTTTTACCTCCCTTGTTTGTGCAACATAGCCCATGCAAATTTGAGCAAATGTGAATTTCTCCATCCTTCCTTGTTTTCCTCCACCCAACATCCATTGATGCCACTCTATCCTTTATGCCCAATGTTAGTTTCTCTCATCCAACCCCTCTGTTACCACTGTCTATGTTTACTCATGTAAACAGCATATTCCGTTTTGGATATTCTGAATTAGGCCTTATTCAGAATGGAGCATTTTCTGATGAAGACATGTAGGACATTATTCAGATTTTAGGAGCATTCTTTGGACATGTATACAGCACATTCAGAATATGCTTCTCAATTTTACGTCAGTTTGCGACACACAGCATCTTGCCTGTTTATGTCCAGCTCTGTGCATTGTACACATCGTTGTATAAAGAGAACTGGATACAGCATTGGAGGCGGGCTCCCGTTCATTCCTATGAGAGTTGCTCAGTGGCGCATGAAGCCAAAATGGCTCGACTGCCGAGTGATAAAGTACCCGGATCATACGGCGATCTTACGCATCCACTGGGCCCATAGAGCAGGCGCAGTAGAGTTTCCTTTAACTCCGCCTCCCAGCCCTCGCTCAAGCCTCGATATGGGTCTCATTCACATGAATGGAGGATGGGAAATAACTCTGGATTCAGCTATTAATGCATTTTACTTTTAGGACCTAATGATTTAAATAAGGGCTATTCAAGTGTTCGTACTGGGAAGTTGATTTACCTCAAAAAGAATTATCCACTGAGTTACAGACGTCTCTTTCCAATGTAAGTGTATGGGAAAAAGTCTTTTTAGGTCCGATGGCATCACGTGACGGAGACCGAAGTTGTCGTACCACCGTTTGGCTACTACTAAAATTTGCATCAAAGCCCGGCGCTCTTCCTGGGGGGCTTGCGTTGTACACAAACCAACTAGCTGACAGTTTGCAGAGATGCATGCCCAAAAGAAAAGAAGGAGAAACACACCTCCTTTTAAACATTATGAAAGACTTGGATATCAACAGGTTTTTAGATATACGCAAATATCACAACGCCGACCTTTTCAAGAAGGCGGTTGAAGGAATGAAAGAGTGAGGCTCATTACATTAGCGTTAACGCTACATTAATTGGAGTATGCACGGCTGCATGTAAACGGGAATACTAGTGGAATATTAATTTTCATCAGCCATGTAAACAGCTTAGTAGGAATATTGTCTTTTACGGAATAAGGGCAAAAAACTGAATATGTTCTGCATGTAAACCTTCTGCCTGTGTGTCCATCCTTCCAGCTCGCCCCCAGCCCACCAGCCGTCCCACGGTTCCTCAGAAAGACGTCCAGGCCCGCCAGGTCCTGCTGTCGTGGGAGCCGGGCAGCGACGGCCTGTCCCCGGTGCGTTACTACACGGTGCAGCTCAGAGAGCTTCCTGAGAACAACTGGACCGTCCACTCTGCGTCCGTCAACCACGAGGCCATCTCCTACATAGTGTCCAGGTATTTTTATTTGGAACATTTCATCCCCTTTTTATTATAACAAATGTTTTTTCTATTTGTTCTCTTTAGATGTAGAGGGTGATACTAAATGAAACAACACTTTATCTTCTCCCAGACCCCACCGCTGCATTCACTTAAATATTCCCTCGGCTGTTGTATAGTTGGTAAATCAACAATATCCTTTTACGGGATACTGTTCCCAGGGTATTACAGTCTGGTTTAGAACATAAACAATAGTCAACCACATTTAGGGCTTCAGGAATTCAGTAAATGCAGCAATAAGGTCTCAGTTTGCTTGATTTTTTTTGTCTAGTAGTTTGTTTGAAAAACTTGCAGCTCTCACAGTGAGACTACCTTTCTCTGTTGATATCTGTGGGTTAAAAGGTTTAAGATCCAGTGCCGTAGTTTATCATCTAGGGTAATGTGCTGTCCTGTGCTTCCATCCCTAAAGGCTGAAGCCCTTCACTTCCTACCAGTTCAGAGTAAAAGCCACCAATGACATAGGGGACAGTGAGTACAGCGAGGAAAGTGAAGCGATCACGACTCTACAGGACGGTAAGAGTGACATCAAGAGATTCATACTGTAAATATCTGATGAGTAATAAACTTGGAACAGTTCAACATTTTGGGAAATACACTAAACATTCGCTTTCTTGCCGAGAGTTAGACTTGAAGATGGCTACCACTCTAATGTCTGTATGGTGAACACGAGACTACAGTCAGCAGCCAGTTAGACGGCCGTTCCTCATTTGCATAAAGTTGAGGTCTAGTCTCCTTTATGCAAATCACGGACGTCCGACGCGACTCGCCGCCTCTCAAAACTCCCGAGAATCTTTTAAAATAAACGTTGTCGATCCAAAATAAAGACAGATTCAGCAACTGCATGGCTTATTTCTCGCCTCAAATGTTTTCAGAAACACATTTCGGTGAACTATTTTCGTGAAATAAGAGAAGAAAGTTTCCAAACGAGCCTCCATATTGTTTCCGGTTTGAAAGCTGGGAGCAGCAGACCACAGAGGGAAAGCGTTCATCCAGTCAGGTGCTGAGTGTGTTGTGTCTAGTGGCAGCCCACCAAGATATAACCACATGATAAAGCCTACTTTTGTATAATATATTTCCCAAAAAGTCTAACTGTTCCTTTAAAAGATAAAGCTTCTGTAATGTGCTGTATGTTTAATATAGTCATATTTCAAATATACTGTATGCACATATAATTTAAGTAGTTATTTATAGGCACGATAATAACACTACATGCTGTATCTCTGTGAGAGGAGTTGAATGTCTGCATGAATTAGCCCATTGTTGTGATTCAGACACCACTGGCAAAGTCAGCAGGTGATGTCATGTGTGCACCATCTGCAGTTACCATGACATGAGATGACAGCGTTAAAACTTTGGCAACCAACTAAAGAAATGTTCTCTTTCCAACTGCTATTTTTGACTCATCTGTCAACGACTGTTCTGTTATAGCTATTGTGTGTTTATGCCCCATGAATGCCGCTGCACCCGGATAGATTTAGCGTCTTGAATTAAGCACATTTTCAGGTCAATTTAGCCCATTTATCTCTCTTTTATTGCCTCAGCGCCCGACGAAGCACCCGCGATTCTCTCTGTCACGCCGCACACAACGACGTCCGTGCTGATCCGCTGGCAGGTAAGAGGAGACAGTAAAACTGTTTCATTATGTTTCATTGTTTGCAAAAAATCCATGAAAGTCTATGAAAGTGGCGTCTAATGAGATACAGCGGCAGTACACAGAGTAGAGCTGTACTTCCAGTCTAACAGAAAACACCTGAAAGCACCTGAGTTAACAGGTCATAAAAAGAGGAAAACAGGAGGCTCCAAGCCACAATTTGACTTTTATGGAGAACACTTGTAGAGTTTATAAGGAGAGAGAGGTAGTTGTTTGCTTCTCCCCTCTGGCCCTGCTCTCTCATGTTCAATCACGGGGGGATTTCTCAGTGTGACTCACCTGGATGAGCTCAGTCTGACTTCACTTACTGTAAGTCTCTTCAGTGATGGTAAGTTATGCCTCATTTCCACTGCATTGTTCAGCTCGACACCACTCACTTTTGGTGCCAGGTACTTTTCTCTGTTTCCACTGCGGATAGTACCCCCTCAGTGAAGGCGCGATTCTCAGCTGATCGCCATAGCAACGCCGCTTGAAACTGCCGTGACATCATCTTCAACGTGACCCTCGCTGAATCCTTTCACCTGCAACGAAGCAGAGGAACGTCTGCTCTTATCGTAGTGTACGGCGTAGTTTTGCAGCCTGACATTTTTTAATATCTGGGTTGAGTGAATATTGTGGCTATTTAAAAATTGCGTGTTTTTGCAGGACGTCCCGTGCATGCATGTATAATAAGAACCAGATACGGGACCCCAAGATGGCGCATATTCAGTCCAACGCGAATTGTTGGCCTGGCGCATACGCCCAAAAAGTTTTCTAGCTTTTGGGTTTACTTTTGGGGTATTGAATATGTGCAGTCGTGTTTCTCCCGCTGGCCCATAAACTTTTAATTGAGATGACGTCATAGATATTTAAATTGCTTTTCTGGGCTCGAGGAACTTTTTACGGATATAAAACCTCAAAAAACTCAAAATAGAAAGAGTCATAATCAATTTGAGGTGTATTCGAGGCGTCTCTTTTACAATGGTGGTCTTTGGGGTAAATGATTTTTGGGTTGCAGGGGGATTTTTCGTTGCAATACAGCGGGTGGCCACTGGAAAAAATTAGAAGTGTGGCGCAAGTGACGATTCTAGGGACGATTCTCTCTGACCAATCAGTGGTCTACGGTGTTTTAACTCCACCTTCTAGTATCGGCTCAGCTTGCTTGAAACCTTGACTGAGGTGGTACCAAAAAAAGTACCAGGTACTAGCCACAATCTGTGCTAACAGAGAACCAAAAAAGAGCAAGTCGAGTTTAGTAGAGTCGGCACGGCAGCTGGATTCTCACGATGTCACAAGAGAGGATCTCATGTCACACGAAAATCCATATCGTCAGGCTTCAAGTAATGCGTTTGTGTCTGGCAAGCCATGACTGGACCAATCAGCGTCCTGTGAGGAGCTACTGGCAGCTACGGCCGTGGCTTAGGTGTGTGTGTCCATCTAAACAACAATGCTTCTGAAGAGATTAGCGCAGATGTTGCAATAGCATCAGTTCTATCAGAACTGGAGAGTATTTCTTCATTGAAAGAAGAATGAAGAACGACACTGAAGGCTTTTCTCGAAGGAAAAGATGTTTTCTCTCTTCCTCCAAGCAAGAGTTTGATTGACAGATGGTTCATCCAATCACCTGTTTTTTTTAAAGTGCCTGCCCTTTTCCAAACTAGTTTCCAATGACGGCTTCTCAGACGGTTCTGTGTAAACAAAACCATCTGGCGTGTCAGGTTAACCGTGCCGTACCATGCAGTGGAAATGCAGCATTAGAGACAAAAGGGGTGATGAAGTGGAATTTTACAATGAAGACACACAAGTAAAATGCCTATTAGGGTGAAATTAGAAATTTATATGACCGCATTAGAACTGGAAGAACTGGGTCACATGCAGTATTGTGAGCTATTTCTGGGGCTCAGTTCTGCTACATTAGACCTTAACTCCCTCATCTCTCCCCTCACAGCCCCCCTCGGAGGAGAAGATAAATGGAATCTTATTGGGCTTTCGGATTCGATACCGGGAGCTGCTGTATGACCGTCTCCGCAGTTACTCCCTTCACACCATCAACAGTATGTCCACCTGGGGTGAGCTCACTGGTGAGGAATCACTGCAGCTAACATGATAAAGTGTCAGTATTTTACCACCTGTGCTGTTGGTTTCTTACACAAATACATTTTCCAGTAGAACTGTCATTAACCGAAGACAGTAATTGCACATCAAAATCCAGCAATGGTATATTGGGAAAACAAGTGTCATTTTCCTCTGCTTTACTCCAGCAACATTGTCACACAGTTATGAGACTCCATCACGGTTGATTAATTCCTGTGAAGTCTTTGCAGCACCATTATATCCGTCAGAGGAAAACTTTCACACAAGCCTATTCTGTTCCCCAAGATCCCCGCTGGTCTTGACACTTCGCAGCAAAACATTTCATCTTGTGATCAGCTGCAAGCTATTATTAGGTTGACTCAGGAGCCGCTCTGTTTTCTATTGCTCCGTGTAACTCAGCCTATAATTTAACTCTCGTTGAGTCATTCTGCGCCTCACTCAGAGGTATGATCACTGTGATTGTGTTTTTTTTTATATCAGACTTTGGACACTAAGCCTATTGTGTCTCCACTACCTCCCCTCTCATTTCACATTGTTTTTTATCGCTTTTCCTTTCTACCTCTCCACCGCAGCCCCCTACAGCATCCAGAATCTGAGTGATTCAACGCTGACACAGCATGAGTTGGACAGTAAGTTTCGTCTCTGTCTCACAAAAACACACAATCACATTTTTTATCTGTTCAAAATGTACCTTAAAGGGAGATTTGTCAAGTATTTAATACTCTCATCAACATGGGAGTGGGCAAATATGCTTGCTTTAAGCAAATATATGTATATATTTATTATTGGAAATCAATTAACAACACAAAACAATGACAAATATTGTCCAGAAACCCTCACAGGTACTGCATTTAGCATAAAACATATGCTCAAATCATAACATGGCAAACTGCAGCCCAACAGGCAACAACAGCTGTCAGTGTGTCAGTGTGCTGACTTGACTATGACTTGCCAAAAACTGCATGTGATTATCATAAAGTGGGCATGTCTGTAAAGGGGAGACTCGTGGGTACCCATAAAACCCATTTTCATTCACATATCTTGAGGTAAGAGGTCAAGGGACCCCTTTGAAAATGGCCATGCCAGTTTTTCCTCGCCAAAATTTCGTGCAAGTTCTGAGCGTTATTTAACCTCCTTCACAACAAGCTAGTATGACATGGTTGGTACCAATGGATTCCTCAGGTTTTTCTAGTTTCAAAAGATGCCAGTATCCTTAAAACTGAGACTGCTGCAACCTCAAAAAGAGGCCACAAGTGGTGCTAATGTGTTTAAGAAATTAGTGCCGTTTACGTTAACGCGTTAACTTTGACAGCCCTAGTTCTCAATGACTCAATCCCCAAACTAATTAGGTTTAAAAAAAGCCGTCTCAATATGTTCTCAAGTGCCCCGCTGAAGAGCAGAGTGTCGAGCAAATTAACACAACATTTGGCTGCTTATAGTCACATCGCTTTGGTACAAACACTTCGGCTGAGGCCAACGGAAGCTCTCTGTCTACAGAAATTCTTGGACACTGAGTACACAAGCTTGCGTAGTCCAACATACTTCTTGGTTTGCTCATGTCAGCGTATTTGGATAAGCGCTACAAAAACAGATGGCCACATATTTTCTCCTGCACCCTTGTGATTATTTACAGCAGAAAATCAGTGTTCAGTTCCCATTAGCAGTGTTGTGAGGATGAGTGGGAAGCCAGTGAGAGATTATATCCTTATTATTGCACTACCGATTTTTACTAATTGTTTGCACCTGGAGGTGGAAGGAATATTGGGTGTTCAAATTTGGGAGCATTAAACTGTTAAAAAGTACAACTAGGATTTGTTGTTAAATATAGTTCCTAACGTTGTATCCCTGTTTCTTTACTTCTGCTGCAGAGCTAAGTAAACACAAGCGCTACGAGATACGCATGAGTGTATACAACGCTGTGGGCGAGGGGCCAGCCAGCTCGCCGCAGGAGGTGTTTGTGGGAGAAGCAGGTATGTACGCTTCCTGTACATTTCAATGAACACAGTCTCAAGTGCAAAATGATTTGACCACCCTCGAAGCAAGAGGATTAGGCTTCTTTATACAGCAACCACTCACACAACCTGTGTGTTGAAGTGATCTCCTTTAGAAGCACGCTAAGAGTTCAGGTGTCTTTCTTACATCTCAGGGTTTTTCTGCTTACTGTAGGTTGAACAGTTTAATTTCTTTTAGCTGTAATGCTGCCTGCCTAAGTCTAGTAGAGATATTAGATACTAAAACAATCACTTACAATACAGAAAAGTACTTGTCTTGCATTGTATGGTTAATTTGTGTGACGGCGTTCAACAGTGCCTACAGCGCCACCCCAGACTGTGGCCATTCAGTCCGCGACAGCCACTCAGCTGGACGTGACGTGGGACCCTCCTCCTGTCGATGCTCAGAACGGAGACATCCAGGGATACAAGGTCAGATTCACACTTTTATTTATTTTTTGACGATTTATATTTTATTTCATAAAATGATTAAAACAATAGATCTTTGACATGAACCAAAAAAACGACAATTAAATCTACATATAACTGTATAGCCATGTAAAATACAGTAAATGGATAAAAAAAAAAGATATAGCTGTGTAATTAAGGAAATTAAAATATGGAGAAAATACTTTAACGTAACTACATACAAAATAACTAAAAATACATAATGGTAAATAAAACTAAATACAGAATAAAAATTAATTAAAAAAAAATTAAAAACATCTACAATACAATGGGGTAGTATAGAGTTCCCTCTATAGCCATTTCCACTCATACCTATCACATGACCTTATTTCCTATCGTGCATTCTCACCCACCTAATCCTCGGGTCAAGACAAGGGAAGTAAATCTGAAGATGTACTTACACCAAATTCACACCAGAGCAGCGGCGAATTGTAGCTCGTGGCGAGCTGCCATGCAATGTGTGTGAAAAGCTGTGGCGGTCGCTCCGACCTCCCGGGCTGTTGCCGTTTCATTTTGCGGCTAAACAAAAGTTGGGAGAAGTTTAACTTTCAGCGGCGAAGTGCGGCCAGAGAAGACCCGCTGCCAATCAGTTAACAGATCCTGTGACTCCTGGGACATGTTGACGTATTGTCACAAAGAATTTCTTCCCACCTGAAACACATGAAACGCCTCCCAGCCAAAGAAAATCGCCACTGCCTGGTGTGAATTTGGTGTTAAATAGCTAGCTAGCTAGTGCCTGTGATGTATATTGTGCGAGACAAGACATGTAGTTCACTCTCTAATGGTACATATAGGGAAGACACATAGTTAGCCACATTATATAACAGAGAGTATCCAAAAAGTCAGTTCCATTTAGTTGTATTGGCTTTATGAAAGGCCTGTTAACGATGTCCATATCAGCATGATATCGCTCCCACTTCCGGAGATGGATTTCAACCTTATTGAGTAACCTGAATGATTTTGTAGTGCAGCTAGTTTACCCAACTGGATGAGCAGAGGAAGCTTTACAATCGAGTTTCCGTCCCAGCGTGAGGGCAGTTTGAACCCAATCTGCATCAGACGGAGTTAAATCATCTACTGTAACACCGCGGGGTCAGATTCACACTTTTCTTAAACTCTCGCAGCAAACGCTGCTAAGTGCCATATTGGGCCCAGGAGCAGCACGTTTTATGAGCCTACTTCCCAATAAGGCAACAATATTATCCTCAGTTTTTATCTTTATATAAATATTCAAACGTTTTTGTGGTTCACAGGAGACCACATCTATTTGATGTTAATCACCATTAAATGCACATTTCCACACGTTTAGCTAACGCTGTTTTCCAGAGGGGCTTTCAATGGAAGGTTTAGTCTGTTGCTCAAGAAAACATTTACAGGGAATAAAACGAAACTGCTCTCCCTTCAGGGACTTTTGAAATGGGGCTGAGTTTTATAGAAGCAGAAGTACCGGTATTCCCCGGACAACATCTGTAGACACGCATTCATATTTATTTATTACTCTTTTTCCATGCAGGTTTACTTTTGGGAATTCCAGCGTAAGAATGAGACCGAGCGGCTGCGGACTCTGTTCATGCCGGAAGGAGGGGTGAAGCTGAAGAATTTGACTGGTTACACCACCTATATGATCAGTGTCGCCCCCTTCAATGCAGCCGGGGACGGACCGCGCAGCCCACCGACGAGGGGGCGCACTCAGCAAGCAGGTAAATCTAGATCTGAAACTAGACACCAATGATGATGCAAAGACTTTATGAATGAGTGACTACTGCAATCACGCAATACAGTAAAATCAAATATCTCTGTATGTAATGAATGAACACATGACGGAGAGGTACTGAGAATAAGAAGACAAGCTGAAGACAAACGAGGTGACGGGATGACACGACTAAAGCAGATGAATTATAGCATGTTCATTCATTTGTCATATTTATGTGCTGGTGGCGTTAGCTTGGAGAACCCTGAGTGTTTTCTCAAAGTGGATGAGTCAACCATGAGGAAAGGATTTGATGTGAAGATGATGCTAATCGGTGCTGTCAGCATGCCAAATGATGTTAGCGGAACCACACACTGAGCATAAGTTCCTAATCAGCAAACTCGCTCCGAACTCATTTGCTGAATCTCCTGTTTTGTCTGAAAAGGAGGTATGGAAATTCTTTGAGCAAGCTTTCTCTCTGCAGGCACGCTATACGTACACATTCCCATTTTAATATCCAACTTGGCCCAGCAAAAAGGAAGAAAAAGAGTCTGTTCACAGCTCTCTCTCTCTCTCTCTCTCTCTCTCTCTCTCTCTCTCTCTCTCTTGGGTAACTGTCGTGAGAGGAGGAAGCAGATGACAAGCTGGAAGGGGGGAGGAGGGGAGGAGCACAGTGGAGAGAGTTATCCCGTCTTTTTAGAAGACAAAAGGAGCTTTGTCTTCCGCAAGCGTCTCAACTTCTGCTCGACAAGTTTAAAGAAAGACAACAGGGAGAGCTGTGTTTTGGAGCACAGTGGTGTCACAGGCTCAGTCAGCTGTGACGGGGCCTGGAGGCTGAGAGTTGTCATTGTGGTTGTGAATTAGTGCGACCCAGGTCAGATAGTCGTTTCTTAAGTGATGTCAAGCCTTTTAGCCTGCATGCGGTTTATAAAAACTGTAGTGTTTTAACCTAATCAAGGCAGTTCAGCTGGTGAACAAGGACACAGACTCACTGCAAAGCACCGAAACCAGGCTGAGTTCTGGATCTGCAGTAAGAAAAGTTACAGTTTAGACCTGCAGGTGTGCTGAGAGAAAAGAAATCACTTTCTCAGTTTTTGCCAAACACACAAAGAAAAAAACGCAGCTGTAACTCTCATAGCCTCCAGGTGGTAGATGGTGTTGTGCAAGTTCACACTTCACAAGAGCTAGCTCAAAGTTCAGTTCACACAGATTTAAATGTCTTCTGTTGTTTTCTTTTTAAATTGGTCGGATGTTGTGGTGTTTAATTAGTCTTTCAGACTGATTTTCAGCATCCGGTCCCCCCCAGGGCTCAGGGACAGCTTCATACCACAGGCCACTTTGAAGTTTTGAGCTCCTGAGCTCATCACTTTACCATTATATACTTTACTTACTGTTTACATCTCTGTATACATATGCAGTATATTAGGGCTATCAATCGATTAAAATATCAGTCGCATGTTCTAAATGTAACTTAAAGGGAGATTTATCAAGTATTTAATACTCTTATCAACATGGGAGTGGACAAATATGCTGCTTTATGCAAATGTATGTATATATTTATTATTGGAAATCAATTAACAACACAAAACTTGACTACGACTTGCCCCAAACTGCATGTGATTATCATAAAGTGGGCATGTCTGTAAAGGGGAGACTCGTGGGTACCCATAGAACCCATTTTCATTCACATATCTTAAGTTCGAAGGTCAAGGGACCCCTTTGAAAATGGCCATGCTAGTTTTTAAGCATACTTAGTTTATTGACTACTTCCCATGCATCTTTTAACCTTTGACCTCTGAATGTTCCAGCTCCCAGTGCTCCCAGCTTCATCCACTTCAGTGAGCTGACCACCACCTCGGTCAATGTGTCCTGGGGCGAGCCCACCTTCCCTAACGGCATACTTGAGGGCTACCGTCTGGTCTATGAGCCCTGCACGCCGGTAGATGGTGAGCTCTCATTCTTACCCTTTACACTTTGCTCAATATGGCTGCTGGCTTCTATTAAAGCTTCATGCACACGACAAGATCTAATAGGATTATCAATAAACTTGTGTAGAATTTGACTTTTGTTTAGATCAATTTTTACCTCGTCGAAATCTTGTGGTGTGCATTTGTCTTGGGCTATAAGCTAATCATCACCTTGACCTTACCAGCTTGTATGTCATTGCAACCTTTTATATATCCTCTATTATCATCACAAATGAAACGTGACTCTGAACATATTTCCCTCTACTAATTCCATTACTGCGTGTGTTTGTGTGTTTACCTGTGTTGAGTGTGCTCCCACACTGCCTGGCCTGTGTAAGACCTGCTCTAAATGTGGTTTGTTTGTCTAGAGTCCTCAGTGGCCTGTGCCGAATGTCTTCACTCCCCCTCCCCCCCAGGCGTCAGTAAGACAGTGACGGTGGATGTGAAGGGGAGCGGCCCCCTCTGGTTGAAGCTCAGAGACCTGGCTTACGGCAGCACCTACAACTTCCGCATTCGGGCCAAAACTTTTATCTACGGGCCCGAGGTGGAGGCCAACATCACCACTGGCCCGGGAGAAGGTAATGGCCATGATGTTTGTTCATGAAAATGAATTTGTTTAAATTCGTAATTTTTTTATTTATTATGAATTTTTTTGTGTTTTGTTTTTTGTTCTGTTTTAGTTTTTTGAATTCTTCATTTTTTTTTTTTTTTAATTATTATTATTATTATTTTTTTTTTTTTTTTTTTTATTATTATTATATTTTTTAATTATGTTTTTTTTTTAATTCATTTTTTTTTCATAATTTTTTTTTTTTCATTTTAGTTTTTTGATTCTTCATTTTATTTTATTTTTTATTATTTATTTCATTTTTTGTTTTAGTTTTTTGTGTTTTTTTATTTGTTTGTTGTATGTTTGTTTTAATTTTTTTATATTTCTAAATTTATGTATTGGGGTTGTTTTTTTAATTCTTCATTTTATTTTTTATTTTTGTTTATTTTCTGTTTTATTTTCTTTCATTTTTCATTAAATGTATTTCTTTATTTCTTTATTTTGTAATTTTAGTTCTTCATTTTAAATACTTAACTTCAACATGTAATTATTCTT
The DNA here is from genome assembly GCF_015220745.1 of Sebastes umbrosus. Lineage (NCBI taxonomy): Eukaryota > Metazoa > Chordata > Actinopteri > Perciformes > Sebastidae > Sebastes > Sebastes umbrosus. The sequence continues at coordinate 21,440,047 of NC_051288.1, read as the reverse complement.
CCTCAGGAGCCCCAGGACCCCCCGGAGAACCCTTTATCACGCGCTATGGTTCGGCCCTGACCATCCACTGGACCAGCGGGGACCCGGGACGTGCTCCCATCACGCGCTACGTGATCGAGGCCAGACCTTCAGGTTTGTGCCTCCGCTGCTTAAGGACACACAGATGATCATTACTTCAGCCATGAGTTTGTAAACCTTGCCTTATGTTGGCGTCCTTGATACTTTCATTAAGAAAAGTGGTGTAAAGTGTCAACATCTGCTGCCCCAGAGTCTGTCTCACTGGTATTTTAATGGGTTATTGATCGTGGCTCTGCAGTTGGGACAGTTGGCATCAGGTTTCGGTTGTGATTGACGGGTGCTGGCAGGGTTAAGAAGGTGAGAGAGAGGGATGCGTTTCACCACTTTTGAGTGAAAATTGAAGGGGGTACTTAGATCCTAGGGTCCTAGATTTTAAGGAGGATTAGCAACACTGTTGATTATAATATATAGCGTAGATTAATACCCAGGGGACGAGGAAGATGGTTAAACCAGCCTCACACAACCCCCTTCCCCCCTTCGTCTCCATATGCCAAGGGCCATAACTCTCTGCAGTATCATATAACTTAATGACTTGTTTTTGTCTTCAAATGAAATTACGTCAGCTTTTCTAACTTTTACCAAAGTTTAGCAACGTGACAGATAACCTCCGGTGCTCGTTTCTGTCTGTGTACCCCATTAAAGGAGTCAAACTTACATTGATGTTTGCAAGCAGCGATGTGTAATAAATGGTCTCTGGCAGGGTTTCCAAAGCAAGCCATCTAACATAGCTTCATTTGAAATATGGCTGCACCACTATTTACGATGTAGATTTGGTTGCTGTAAATTTTACGGGAGCAGTGAAATTGATGGATTGTGTAATATTTGTGGGAATTATGAATTACCCCGGGAGCTGCCAGCCAGACTGGAGCCTTATATCAAAACTAAACAACCAACCTGTTAACAAAGACATATTGGCATTGTTAAAATGTTTTACAAGTTTCATTTTCTCGCCGTACTCACCCCAAAATTAACACTTAAACTTCATTGCAGATGAGGGATTGTGGGATATCCTAATCAAGGACATCCCCAAGGAAGTAACATCACACACGTTCAGCATGGATATCCTGAAGCAAGGGGTCAGTTACGACTTCAGGGTCATTGGAGTGAACGACTACGGCTACGGCTCCCCTAGTCTACCTTCTCCTTCTATATCAGGTGAGCTTTCATGTATTTTCTCGATATAGAAATTAATTTTCAGACTAAATTGAATTCCCTACGGTTATTCAGACATCACAGAAACATGGCCAGTTGTTTCTTTAACAACCATGAATTTCCAATTTTCGGTGTTTTTTTTCCAGCCCAAAAAGTGGCGCCTTTCTACGAGGAGTGGTGGTTCCTGGTCGTGGTGGCCTTGGTGGGGCTCATCTTCATCCTGCTGCTGGTTTTCATCCTCATTATCAGAGGACAGAGCAAGAAGTACGCCAAGAAGTCTGAATCAGGTGGGTGCACGCTATTAAATGGAGAGTTATCTCGAGACTCTTTTCATATACAGCAGGTCTAGACTACTCTATAATTTACAGAGACCCAGCATTCCCCCCATGAGCAAGCACTGAGGCACAGTGGCAAGAAAACACTCCCCTTTTATGGAATAGAAACCCTGGGCAGGAGCGGGCTCCAGGTGGGCAGCCATCTGCTTCAAACAGTTGGGTTGAGAGAGAGAAAGAGAGAGCGAAGCCGTGTTTCCATTCACATATGCTTATTTACATTTTGAAGTATCACATTAGAAAAGCTGTATGGAAATGGCAAAAATCAATAAATCTTTTTTACGCTCGCTTGAGATGGTGTTTAACCTTTGTCGAAAAAGAACTGATGCGCTAAATGAGTTATGGAAACGCCTTTTCCGAATAAATTCTTATGTAGAAAACATTTAACTCACATGACTGATCAGCTGCAGTCTGCGTCTTCTTGGATATTCCCATAACGTGCGATTGCTTGTCTTTATCTCTGGTGAAAACATGGACAATACTACCTGACATGAAAGAACAATTATAGTTGAATTGAAGACCTACTCTCCATTTTTCTATCGTAAATTGATAGATGGCCAAGCTGACTTGTTTTGTTCCCGGTTCGCAACCTCTACTTCTTCTACTCTGGCAGATTACAACCATGCATCGCCTATATAACTACTGACTAAACTACGCTGTAGCCGAGTTTATTCGCTCCAAATCAGTTGATGGAAATGCACCTAATTTGCGGGGGTTTTTTTTCGACATTTCATACATTTTGATTAAAATTTGCTAGACAATTGAATGGAAACACGGCAAGAAAAAAACTCTTCTTAAGGGGTAGAAACCTTGTGCAGAACCGGGCTCTGGGTGGGCTGCCATCCGCCTCGACCGGTTGGGTTGAGAGAGAGAGAAGTTGTTGCATCTCTGTGTCTCTCTAACTATTATAGAAGTCGTGTACCTTCTAACCCAGCGGCATGGAAGGCCAAGAATCTGATGAGTTGACTTTTTCTTATAAATGAGTCACACTTTAAGGGTATTTAATGATTTTTATTTTTCAAATACTGAGCAGAGAACTTGAGATAACTTTTTCAGAAGGTCATATTCTAATTTTGAATGATTTTTAATAATAATTGACTGAGTAGCAGGAGAAAAAGAGCATAGGGAAGCAGGAGTAGGGGGCATACTGGTCCATTCAGTGCAGCTCTGACATCAGCGGGTATTTCCCTCGGCTCAGCACTTCTGCCACTGCTTGTTTAGCTGCCAGGCAGGGGAGAGGAGGGAGGTCCCCGCGGGTCACTGCCCATCTTTCTGACTGACGGAGGAAAAACAAGAGGTTCCTTCTCACTCCGACACAAAGACGCTCTCAAAGCCTCCGTATTCCCCTCCAGGAATCTGGCCCAGGCCACTGGACCTACCCAGTTGGGTTTTCTTTTTCTGTGTGTTTGCGTAACCACCGATTGACCTCAAGTAGCCCGGAGCAACCGCGGAGGTCTTGGCCCTCCGCTGTGGTCCCTCTCATAACTCTCAGGATGACTGAGAGTGTTTTTAACCTGTAGCATGGCAAAGCCGCCACAGCGCCTCCAAACATTAATCTACTGTGGAGCAGCGTGGCAAGTCTGTCACTCTCAGTTTATAGTGTCGGGCGGTTTGATTAATCATCGCCAGGACACTTTGGGAGACGATGCAAAATAGTTTGTTATTGCCCATTCATGTGTGATTCACAGACAGCGTTTGCACAGAGAGGCACACTCATTCATCATATTCTGAAATCATGCATTTCTATCAGTTTGGAAATACATGTGTCATTTATACTCATAACCAGGGGTGGATGAAGTACCGGAAGGCCACACTTGAGTAAAAGTACAGATATGTAACCAGGAAATTACTTCAGTTGAAGTTAAAGTCGCCTATTAGAATATTACTTAAGTAAAAATTCTTAAAGTGTCTGATATTTACTTAAGTATTGAAAGTAAAAGTACAAGTAAATGCTGTTAATGCAAGTCAGAATTCAGAGATCTATGAAGTTTATGGGCCGGTCACTACTATAACTAAAACTCATTTATTATTTTTCTGCAGATGGTTCATTCATTCATGTTTTCATTCGGCAACATGTAATATTTAATCATCTATTTGTCATCCTTCCTAATTCCTAATTGTGTTCACTCCCTCACTCTTCACCCACTGATCAAGCGATTGATCCGTTCCATTCATCGTCCCCGTCCACTAACCTCGCTGTCCGTCTTGGCCTGTGGTCACACAGTGTCTCTGTACGTGTGTCCAGGTAACAACTCCAACTGCAACGCGCTGACCCACGGAGACATGGTGAGCCTGGACGAAGGCCGCTTCCCCGCTCTGGAGCTCAACAACCGAAGGCTCTCTGTGAAAAACTCCTTCTGCCGGAAGAACGGCGTCTACACCAGGTCAGTGATGATCTACGAGGCTGATGTAAACCAGAACATTTAATGCGCAGATTATATTTAAACTAGAAGGTAATTAAATATCCATATGGTAAGATAATTGAGTTATCTGTGGAAACTTCACCTCATGCCTGAACACATTTTCAGCTCTCTCTCCTCCTGACAACTTGGACTTCACTCTATTTAAAAGCAGTATATAAAAAGACTCACTACGGATTTAATGAGTTTCTGTATTTCAGTGAATCCCAGCTGTAGGACATGTAGCACGCTGAGACCGTGACCTTGTTTCAAGCCAATCACTCTGACTGACACCTGCAGGGAGTCCAACTTTTGGATCCGACTGTATACTTTGCATTAGATTGTTAATACCTGTTTTAAGTAAGAGGTGGTTTTAGAGACAGTTGCAATCATGTTGTTGAGGACAGTTGAGCATACTTGCCGACCTTGAGACCTCAAAAATAAGGAGGATTTCAAAACCAAAGAAAAATTAGAGTTTTGTTTCCTGCATTCTGGTGACTTTTAAAGAATGAAAATAACAAAATAATAAGTACACTGCAGCAGCGTTTGTTATTAAATAGGCCTACTTTTAATTCTCAAGAAAGAAAACTAAATAATTCACCCCTCTGGCGTGAACTCGTGTGAATATCTGGCATAAACTAATATTCACCAGTTTTTATTGATTCATTATTTTTTTGCTGCTGCTTGAGTATTTCTTTCTCTCAGTACTCTCCATTTCTCTCTCCTTCTCTCACTCACTGAAGGTCCTTTCAGACACAACACGACAACGGCACCACTGCGCTCTGAAACCCTTTATTTCCTATGGTGTGCGCCACACCACAACGGCTTTTCGCTAAGTCGAGAAAAGCCCAATTTTGGCGCTGCACGCTGTGATGTGCGGCAAGCGCAGCTCAAACAACGTTGTGTCGGTCACGATTGTATATATATATAATTTATATCCATGGTCGCGAGCAGCTCTCTTCCGCTGGGAAACGACATTCGGTGACGCTGTATTGTCGTCCGAGTGGAAACAGTAGTGTTTATACCATGGATGTATTAAGAGAACTGGATACAGCGTTGGAGGCGCGGTCCAGTTCCTATGAAAGTCGCTCAGTGGCGCATGAAGCAAAAATGGCTCCACTTCCGACTGGAAAAGTACCCGGATCTTCCGGCGATCCTCCGCATCCATTAACGCAGACGCAGTAGCCTCGGTCTGGGTCTCATTCACATGAACGGAGGATGGGAAATAACTCTAGACCTAATGATTTGAATAAGGGCTGTTCAAGTGTTCATACTGGGAAGTTCATTCACCTGAAACGAAAATTATCCGCTGAGTTACAGACGTCTCTTTCCCAATGTAAGTCTTTGGGGGAAAAAAGGATTTTTGGGCCCAATGGCATCACGTGACGGACACGGAAGTTGTAGTACTGCCGTTTGTCCACTACGAAAAATTGCATCAAAGCCGGGCGCTCTTCCTGGGGGCTTGGTTTATGCAGTTGAATGGTTTGTCAGCAGTGACCGTATTTCATATGCATATCATAGCATCCCGAAGTGGGAGATGTGATTCAGGGGAGACAGGTGCACTCTGATGTTTCACCGAAAGGAATTAGTCTCCTCTGTGTGTGCATACATGCATGAGTCTGCATGTCCATATTGTGAAAAGTACCTTGTGTATGTGTTTGTTTGTGTTTGTGTGGATGTGTGGATGTGAGTGTGGCCTCGAGGACAGATCAAAGCAGCTCCAGGTCTTTGAGGAGCTTCCAGGCAGCTTCCCATTATGTCTCTGGGCTTGAAGGGGGGGGGGGAGGCCGGGAGTGAAAGAATGCACAGATGTACTTTCAGACTCAGCACTCTTTGAACTCGTAGCCCATAGCGGAGCAACCCGAATCCCAACACCTGAGCCCCCCGATTATAGTTTAATGCCACATCTTGATCTCCAGTCTCAGAACACCAAAGACAGGATGAAGTCCTCTGCCTGATACGGGGATCAGAAATCAAACATTCATAATCCCACTGTGTTCATTCTGATTCAGAGCTGTGTCAGGCAGCAAATGCCATTTATGTTTGATTTTGGATACAGAGATTTTCTCTCTCTGTGTGAAGATCATTTTGTCCAGAGTTTAACAAAAAGAGCCAATATGCATGACAGTAAATTCAATCACAGGGAAGTCAATGCAGTTCACTCTGGATGACTGACAACTTAAAGGGTAACTTCAGTATTTTTTCAACATGGACCCTGTTTTCCCAGGTTTTTGTGTCTAAGTGAGTAATGGGGAGAACAGTGAAATTGGTCCAGTATTGAAGGAGAGCGCTGTAGACGGCAGCTGCTCACTGGCTGCAACATGGTGCTATTGGGGCAAGCTGGAACCGTCATTTACGTCCTCTAAAAGTGCTTGTTTTTGCCACTGACAGGCTCAGATTGTTATTATAAGTGTCTGACAACATTATGGAAAGGACCCTATGGCGACGGCCAAAAACCATGATGGTGACGGTCAAAAACCAAGATGGCGACAGCTGAAAACTGAGATGGCGACAACCAAAAACCAAGATAGCAACAGCCGAAAACCATGATGGTGACGGCCAAAAACCACTATCGCCAAAAACCAAGATTGCGACGGCCCAAAACCAAGATGATGATGACCAAATTGAGGAACTCGAGGCTTGAAAACAGCAGTCTACAAACCAATGGGAGATGTCACAGTGACTACGTCCACTTCTTAGATACAGTCTATGTCAGACACTTATAATAACATTCTGAGCCTGTCAGTGGCAAAAACAAGCACTTTCAGTTGACGTAAATTGATGGCGAAACGGTTGCCCCGAGCGATTACTGTACATTGCTGCTCGTTTAGTAGCTGCCGTCTGCAGCGTTCTCCCTCAATACTGGACCAATTTCAGAGATTGACGTCCCGTTTAGACACAAAAACGTGGGAAAAATAGGGGACTAAAGTTACCCTTTAATATGTCACTAATTGAATTGTCAATATGCCTATTAGCACTGTAAGGGGGTTAAATGGTAAGAATAGTAGAATAGTAACACTTAGATACTTGTTACACAGCTTATCCTGGTTAAGAATAAACAGTTTAGGTATCATGTGGTCCTACGGTTTATGTAAGACATTAGCAGTCCAAATCCACTCTGTCAGCTCTGTTAGCACATAAAAGCACACTGATGTTGAGGTTCAGCATCCAGAAGATCGATGTTTTACTGCTGCTGTTATGATAAAGAGGGACAGATTAACAGCATCATTCCCACATGGCTTTGTATCATTCACTTTTAACAGTTTGAAACTTACTTTGACACAGTGGTTTGGGGTTTAAGGAGGTCCTGGTGAAGTAATTCAGTGTAGATTAACATGGTTTTAAACAGTGTTGAGTGACAAAGCTCTTGAACACTTCAGACATGTTAATGAGTCCCTACAGGCGGTTGTAGCAAGAGGAGAGCCTGATAATGAGTATAGACTGAGGGCAGGTTTGATTTCACCCCCTGCTTCTCATTTCTTACCCGAAGACGCACTGCCGACTGAATTTAGCTGCGAGAGGATTAAGTAGAGGACCCTTTTCTATGCAAGTGAGAGAGCTGATAAATAATTCACGTCTCACTCAACAGTGTAAGAGAGTCAAGGAGAAGAGGTGAAAGTGGGCTGAGATTCCTCAATGTTTTTAAACAGGCAGTTTATCATAATGTCCCAGTGGCCTCCCAGTAGCATTGCTTCACACCGGCCCCAGCGGCTCTTTGTTTGCTTTGAGTTATAAGGACTGCTGAGGAATGGACGTTGGTAAAGGTTACGCTGGGCAGTCCTGTTGGGAATAAGTGCAGAGCTTTGATTCAAACTTTGATGTTGGACTGAATCTTAGAAAACTTGTATCTCTGGGGGGATTTTACTTGGCCATTATTTAAAAAAGTTGGTGTTGATTATTAGTAGAGCTGCAACGATTAATCGAATAAACTATTACATTAATCGCCAACTATTTTGATTAATCGGTTTGAGTAATTTTTTAAGAAGAAAAATGAAAAACTTTCTGTGTCCAGCTTCTTAGATGTGAATATTTTCTGGTTTCTTTACTCCTCTATGACAGTAAACTGAATATCTTTGAGTTGTGGACAAAACAAGACATTTGAGGACGTCATCTTGGGCTTTGGGAAACATTGAAAATAATCGTTATTTGCAGCCCTAATTTTTAGTTTTTATCTTGCTATAAAGACCATCTTACAACGAATTAGTGCCATTGTAGGTTAAAAAAAGTAATAATTACGGAGACAATTTCTGAGATTAAAGTCGTACATTTACGAGAAAAAAAACTTGGATATTCTCTGAGATTAAGTGGCAAATTTACCATTATAAAGGCATACATTTACAAGAAAAAAAAACACAAATTTGCAAGATTATAAAGTCATAAATTTACAACAAAAAAAACTTGGAAAAAATAGTGGAGTGCAAAACCATGGTAAATTAAAAATCACAAATTTTTGAGGGTTTTTTTCTCGTAAAATTACAACTTTAATCTCGTAAGTTTTTTCTCTGAATATTATCTCTCTCCCTCAGCTCTGTAATTATTATTTTTTTTTACCTACCATGGCTCTAATACGCTTCCATAAGATCTGGCACAGATTAGACAATGACTTCAAAGTATTCAAAACTGTGTTTTATTGCTATTAGTCTATTAATCAAGTAGTCGATTGACGGAAAATGACTCAACAACTATTAACAAATCTCAAACTTTCATATGCTTTAGTTGAGTCTATCATTTACTTGATTAATAATGTCATTACTGCATTCATAACCCCCAATTCATCATGTTTTAACAGTTTTAGGTATAATAATGTAAATTCCGATCATGATGAGAAAATAAGTGTAATAGAGTAGAGCAAGAAAAGTAAAGAAAGTACATCCTTAACACAGTGAAGCCCAGAGAGATACGCATACATGTATATCATGAATAACAAAACATGTATGTACATTAATACAATATACACCCAAGCTTTTTCAGTATGCGTAAGTAAATATTCATTCTTTTTGTCCCTTGTTTTATTACACCTAATAAGATAAGTAAAATACATTCCATGTTAATATTATCAATTGCCAGCAAAGTCATATAATATGCCTCGAATGTTGAACATCCTCAAACATGTACAGAGATATCACACGCATTAGCAGACCTGTAGTACGTTGTATATAAGTAGCTCTCCGTTATACATGTTTCACTCCTCCACTCAAGTAAATTAACTTAATATAACTCATCGAGCGTAATTGAATTACATCTCGCTTTGTGATTTCCCAGTGGAGTTTTCCATTTTCTCCACACACCACACTCAAAATACCAGCCCTTGTGAAAACTGCTGGAATTCACCCACAACCAACATTTTTGAAATGCTTTCAAAATATATTTATTTTGAAAAATGCTAACGTGGTTTTCGACGTGTAAAGTGGTGTCTGTGTGTGTGTGTGCATGTGTGCTGCTGGCAGCGACTGGCGGCCGACACTATGGCCTGGAAAGTCAACAGTATGTCCCAGTAGTCGCAGCCAAACCAGCACCAATCAGCAGAAACAGATGGGTGTTTGTTTAGCAGGACCGGCGACAGTGGAAAGTACGGAGGAGCTTAGGCACCGAGAGTTTTTTTTTTCCTCTCATATTTACTTAAAGAACTCCTGACTAGAGCGCACCATTTTAGGAAATGTTTTTCCAGCATTTCATCTTTCTTCTTCCCCTCATTTTTCCTCATTCCTCCGTTCTTTCAGCTTTTAAGGTTTCACTCGACACCTCTCCTCGACCCTGTTCTCACTTCAAACTCCCTTCTTTGCTCACTCCTATCACTTACACTCTTTAAACATACATCTGAATGACATATTTGATCGCCGCAGGACGCCACTGACAAGGCTAATCCGTGCAATCATTCATGTAGGCTCTGATAACATTTGCCAGAGGCTGCCGTTCCTTTGATGACCTCTCGAGCGCCGCAAGAGTTTCGGTTTATAATTTAGTCACAAGAGCCCAGTGGTTTGACATTCCTCAGCCCACAGCGAGGACTGGATCAGGGGGAATTATTCATTCCTGGAGAGAAGACTGGCTAAAGGGAGCCATCTCATGAGTGTCCCATGATTCTCATCAAGCTGCACTCCTACACACTCAAACAGACAGTGAGACATGTGAACTGTGGCGTAACAGACATTAGTGAGAATGAAACAAAGAGTCATAATGTGCTTGTTTATCAGAAAGAGATTTAATATGATTTCTGGATTCAATAAAGAAGGCCAAATTATTTTTAGCATAGATGCATCAGTTATATCAGAACAGTATTTCTTCATTGAAAGAAGAGCAAAGAACGGCAATGAAGGCTTTTCTCGATGGAAAAGATGTTTTCGCTCTTTTCTCGACTGGCTTCGGCAAGAGTTTTATTGACGGATAGTTCATCCAATCACCTGCCAAGTATTTTTATAAGGTGCCTTCCCTTTTCCAAACAGTTTCCAATGACGGTTTCTCAGATGGTTCTGTGTAGCAAACCATCTGGCGGGTCAGTTTAACCGAAATCAGCCTTTGTTAAAACAATGCAAGGGGCTGCGTTTGTAGGGGCGTGCAGTTTCAGGTACTGGTGAGATGATGAAATACAATCCAAGGAGGGTGAAAAAAGAGGAGATGTCATGCGTCATCATTGCGTCATATTATTGGGGTAGAACATGCACGTAACACACGACCGCAGCTCCAGTTACACTGCGCATGTGTCATACTGTGTCCCAGCTTCTTACCAGGAAGTCCAGTTTGAGTACCAGATCTGTGAATGTGAAGGCTTCTCACACGACAAAACACTACACAGCGGTTTGTAATACTAAAAGACAGGATTTCACAACTCTGGAAAGTTATTACGACAACTACAAAATGTACGATAGGTCAAAGCTGAACAAGAAAGTCAGTCTGCAAACTGACTCAAGAACGCCCTGGGCAAATTGCTTCACATTTACCACAAACATCCAAATGGACTCCAGGATGAACTGACTAGAATTTGGTGGTCCAAAGTGACTGTGACCTCACAAAAACACATTTTTGGCCATAACTCAAGAATTCACATAGTAATTATGACAATTTCACATAAATGTCTAACAGGATATAATGATGAAGTGATGACATTTTGGACAGACATGGATGTAAACTGCAACTTGACTGGCTCCCCAGATTTCAGAAATTACTTTGATAGGTAAAATGTTATTAGTACTGATGGGAATTACGGAAAAAAAAAAGTTGATCCCCACGTTGTAATAAACTTGAATTATCCTTTCAATTTCAATTTCTTCTTTGGTTGAGGACAACAACCAACTGAATTGTTGTGATAGTGTGTCTCTATCTTTGTCCAGGTCTCCTCCTCGGCCCAGTCCAGGCAGTCTTCACTATTCAGATGAGGACGTCAGCACAAAGTACAATGACCTGATCCCCGCAGAGAGCAGCAGCCTGACTGAAAAACCCTCCGAAATCTCCGACTCACAGGTGCAGTAGCTACTCTTGTTTTCTATACTAAACCTTGTCCGGTCTCTGTATGTAAAATGTTCACCGTCTGTCTGCATTAAGTGTGTATTTGTTATACGTTTGTACCCGTCTGTGTGTGCACACTGTCATCTCCTCGAATTCCTCCGGGGAATTCAGCTTTGCATTGTCGGCTGTACAGTGTTCCGTGTCAGTTCATTCTGTCTTTTGTCCGTCATTCACCTGAATGCCATCCGGCCTTGCAGAGGTCATAAGATAGAGTAATGCACAAGGAGAGATGAGAGATTAATGACTCTGCTCGCTGGCGGCAAAGCAGTTTTTAGACCAGGCAGTGACCTGTGGAGAAAGTCACTCAGCAAACATCCACCTGAGATCCAGGCCACTGCACTCAGCCACAGCACTTGTTATGTAATACGGCGAGGGCACATGCACTCCATAAAGTTTAGAGCTGGTTACGTAGTGGAAGTTAGCGCTCCAGCAGCCAGGCAGCCCATCCAACTTTCCTACTGAAGTTTCTGTAAGTCAGGTCAGAGTCAGTAAAACTGATCTCTGAGGAAAACTAAGATACTGTCTTGGCTTTTCACTCCTCTTCTGTGACAGAACCTAGACTCATTAACGCCTTTACACACCGGGGGCGTTGTTGTTTTTGTCATGAATACCTTCACACAGAACGCAAATATTATGCAGTGAAAAGCAGATTTTTTTCCGGAAAAAAACTATTTTTAATGAGCTTTCGTACCGCAAAGAAAGGAATCAACCAATCACGTTGATATACTGTAATATTTCACCGGAAATATTATGCAATTCACGTACTATTGGTTTCATACTAAGGTTTTGGACAGATACAAAAATCTCCCATACTGTTTTAGTGTACTAAATAGCATGTTAGTATGGACGCAACCGGAGGCTCATAGTCCGAACCAAAACGGTAAACTTCATTACTACTTTCAACCTTAACAAAGGTTCTAACCTTTTATAAGAAAAGCCCTAGATATATACATTGTGTAACTGTTTACCAGAGGCAAATTCACTCAGAGCATTTCACTAAAGACCGCCAGATGCTGCTCTGGGTCAATAGGATCCCGGTAGTTGGTCCTCTGCCTGCGCGAATCTAATCAAATTAGGGCTGTCAAAGTTAATGCGATAATAACGCGTTAATGCAAAATAATTTTAACGCCACTAATTTCTTTAAAGCATTAATGCAACTTGCGATTTTTAGATTGTAGCGGGCTCAGTTTTAAAGCTAGAGTGAAGATACTGGCATCATATGGAACTAGAATCCATTAGTACCAACCGTGTTATACTAGCTTGTCGCAAAGGAAGTTAAATAACGCTCTAAACTTGCGCTAAATTTTGGCGAGAAAAAATATGGCCATTTTCAAAGAGGCCCCTCGACCTCAGGCCTCAAGATATGTGAATATAAATGGGTTCTATGGGTACCCACGAGTCTCCCCTTTACAGTCATGCCTACTTTATGATAATCACATGCAGTTTGGGGCAAGTCATAGTTAACTCAATATTTGCAGGCGAGTATTTCGCATTTCCGTGTCATTTATTCGTCACGTCCCCGGTGTATAAAGGTCTTTAGCATTGTAAGTAGTCAAATATTATAGCTTTGCATTTCTTTTGAATTTGCTCTCAGCAGACACCGTCAGGACTGATAGATGGATACGTATTGCTAGACTGTCTAACTTGTGGCGTTTTACAATGTGCTGAGCCAAACTGCTTTTGCCCAGTAAGCGAGTGCAATCGATAGATTGTGACTTTTCTCTCTCTGTCTCTATCTTTCCATTGATCAGTCTGCGTGCCGCCCACCCTCATGTCTCTGATTTCCTGACTTTTCATTTGGGGATTTTTCCTTTATTCTCTCATGGTCTTTTATCTGAATTGTTTCTTCCCCCTATTTCTTATATGTGTATTTCTGTTTTTTGTTTGTGTCGCCTCGCTCCCCGGCTCTCTGTGGTTTTGGGTGAACCATCTTGCAGTCTGGTTTTGATCGTAGTCAGATGAAAGCGTCGGTGGGGGGGGGAGAAGGAGGTAGTGGTCCTGAATTCCCTCGCTTTCAGGCCTCCTTTTTCTCTTTTATCTACAAAATTCTTTACTCTAGGCATTTCTCAAATCATCTCGGCGCATCTCTCTCTCCGCTCGGTACGTCCCTAGTGTGAATTCCGCAGCCAGAAATCTCTCGCCACCTGGCCTTATCGGGACCTAAGTCCTATTTCCAGATCAAATGAAAATCTCCCTACAATGAATCGTTACGGACAGGACCTTTCGCAGCACGATAACATCCCCTCAAATGAATCATTTCGTCATTTCATCGCCTGTCTGACATATCTACCGTTCGCACTTGTGTATTGTCAAACATGACGTCGGCCCGCCCGCCGCCACGCTGCACATTCAAAGGCTTTGATGGGGCTCCACCACACAGAGCCCTGCCTGTTACCCTCTGCCATAGCCCTGACAGGCCACCGTATCAGCACCCAACGGTGCTTCGGAAAAATCCAGGAATGCTCTTTGAAGTTTTATTGAGCGGATAACTCTGAGCTATCAGTATGACATTGTGCTGTCTGTCCTCTTTAATCCCCGGGGGCTCCACCAGCAGGTATAAGTTGACTATTGTACTCCTCCTCAAGAGGGGATTTGGAGGAAGCTAACATTGACTTGGCAACAAGGCCACCGTTACTGCTCTGCTCCCCTGCAGTGTAGCTCCCTGTTGACTCTTTGTCCTTTAGAGTATAGGCTTTCTCATTTCGCGAGGTTGTCTCTGTGGCACCGTCCCTGTGTGTCATTTAAGACCGAAACCAGTCGAAGATAGATGATCTTATCTCTGAGTCAGAGATGGATTGTAGATCGTGATCTCTCTCTGTGCCAAGTGGCATTCCGTGGGAGAGAGAGAATGTCTGCTTTCTGTTACATGATTTCTCTCCCTTTCTTCCTATCTGTGTCTATCTATCTGTGACTCTTTCTCCACCCTCCCACTCCCCGTCTTTCTCTGGCTACTGTTGCCGTTTTGGCCGGAGCTCAACTGAGAATACTTTCTGTAATGTTTGGATTGTCTCTAGTGACAACTCACCACTTTTGTTTTGACTGGCCCAGTCTGAAGTATGATCTCATGTTACCCAGAATAAAGGAAAATCATGACCGCAAATAAATTACATTTTATTTTTTAATAATTTCAAGGCGTCTGTGCGTAACGGAGGGTAATGGGGAGAGACCGGAGGAATTATGAGATGGAAACTAGCCTCGTATAATCCCTTAGGGAGTTTTCACAAGCCATAGTCCATTTGGCTAGTCCCAATCAGAGTGATATTGATGCTTTTTGGTACAATTTCTATTTAGTCTGGTTCAGTTTCACAGTGCACAAATTAAAGCGTACCAAATTTGCAATTTCCTGAGGAGCGTTTACGAAGGAACAAATTTATTTTTTGTCTCGAGAGCTGCCACTGCTATGCAGAGAATCGCACACTTTGAAATATTGCCGTCCAAGTCAAGTCAATTTTATTTGTATAGCCCAAAATAACAAATTTGCCTCAGGGGGCTTTACAATCTGTACAGGATACGACACCCTCTGTCCTCTACAGTACAATCATCTCATTGGATAAGGAAAAACTTAACCAAGAAATCGAATTCCAGTGAGTGTCAGACGTTTATGCAGCACTTTAACGCTCCCAGATGACTGGTGCTAACGCACAGTCCAAACGTCGGGGGGCGCACGGACATGCCCATGATCGGCGTATTGTGGGATCGCTGTCACACACTTTTTAATGTAGTTAATGAACTGACAAAGTACACAGAGTTGGATACAAGAACAGTACTTCTAACAGCTTTTGACTAACTAATTAGGGGAAACAAACGTGCTTATACACGTGGCCTCAAATACAGATCACTTCATATCTTCACAATCAGCAGATGGGTTTATTAGTAGCTTTTGAAATCATGCTAAAATAACATATCTGCCATCATAAAATCCTGCGGTTGGTTCGTTTATTACACAAATGAACCTCACCGGAGTTTACTTGGAAGCGGACCAAGACACACTTTTCAGGCACTTTCGGTTCGGTTGTTTGGTCCGCACCAGAGTTCGATCGACAGCTTTCACACCGGCCCCAACGAACCGAACAAACCGGGGAAATGGACTTGAGTTTGTTGTAACCAAACAAAACAGTTTAGGTGTGAAAGCACCCTAAATGTTGGCTTGTGAAAGCGCCCTTAAAATACAGTGACAAATTTAAATGAGTTGGGAAACACAACAAAAGCACATGCTTCCATTACTCTCATTAAAGTCTGGGACGGCACTAATGCCCAAAGAAAAATCCCAAATCCCTTGATCATAGTTGTTCTGATTGAAGCAACATACATTATAGCAGTGAGAGGGGAGTGGAGCTGCTAAGGAGGCCTATATGATTATTATAGAATACAACATTACTTTGATGCAGCAGGCATTTCAGTTTGCCAAAAAACACATTTCCCCGTTCCTGTTCTCCCTCCACTCCCTCTAATCTTTTTCATTTTTTTTTTTTTACACAGAAATCGCTGAAAGCACACAAAAATGTATGTCCTCTGAATGTCTCCGGACTTTTTTTTAATCCCCCTCGAGCCCCACATATACTGTCTTTGTCTCTGGGGACCCCCGCTGTGTTCACTTCATCAATGAGAGTGACATAGACAGACCCCCCTCCTTTCCTCATTGCAATAATCCATAACTAGAGGACAAAGGACTGACCCACTCTGTGGTATTGGGGTATGCATGCATCCATTTTAAAGGGGGGGGATGGGGGCCGAGCTTGCCAGGAGATTATTGTCTCAGTCCCATGCCTTTATAGAATCCAGTAAGTAAAATTCAAGGTTATTTATAAAGCATTTAAGGTGCTTTGCGGAACAACTTGAGGCATAAATACACATAAAAACAAGAATAGGTTAAACACTGATATGACAGCATATGCTGTTTTCAGTTGAACTTTCTAGACTGAGGTCAAAGGTCAAAGTTCAGGAGATAGATTGTCTGAACACCTGCTCTATTTGCAGATAATGAGCAGTTTATCTACACCAGATAGTAATTTATATTTAGTGCACATCCATTGTTGTGTTTTTTTCCCCTCTCCCTCCTACGATGTTAGCGATTGTAAACAGGAACACGGGGCAACTTTATTACGCTGATGATAAAATAAATTACTGTCAAGAGGTTTCACCAGTTAATTGGATAGATGTCTGATTTCTCTGCCTAATTTAACATCATAACGATGTAAAAATGTTCAATAATTGTCAGTGGCAGGCTGCTATGTGTCTGTCTTACACATATCGTTGCATAAGTTAGATGGCGGTTCCCTCGAGGCTGAGGTGCAATGCTGCATTTCATGCCTCCAGTCTGTTTCTTTCACAGCACTCAGCGCTGGTAATTAGCTCGTAATGAGTTGAAGTAAGGAGCTGTTTCACGGGCCGTGCTGCCCCAGAGGCACATTGTCAAGCACCTCCACTGTAGGGTTCCTCAATTGGATCCTTGAGTTATTTCTGTTAAAGGCTGGTGATGAACCAGAAGTAAAAAAAAAAAGGGGACAGATTGCAGTGGTTTATACGTGTACAGAGAACATTTCAAGAGTTGTTGCGCACACTCCACAGTAGGGCTGCATAATTAATCATATATTAATCACAATTTTGGCTTCCCACAACTAAATGAACATGATCGACCGAGATATTGACATTTAAAATAATTTATGTGCTCCACTTATAAAATACTCCACTGCATAAATCAAGCGCTTCCTAAACTAACAGCCAGCCACCTTCACTTTTGTGGAGCTGTCATGCAGCTGCACGCGCACTTTTCCACTTTCCTGAATGTATTTGTAGAATATAATAGTAAGTAGTATATTACTCCTTTTGCAAAACTAAAATGCACTGAATTCAGATGAAGAAAAACATTATTTGAAGTCATATTTTGAGACAAAGATTTGTTAATTAGTAGGAGCACAATGTGAAAGTGAAAGCAGTGCTCTGTTGATTTAGATTTTGTTTTTGTTTTTTTTGCTTCAAGGGGATGCACTGTGCATAAGGACCAGTCTTATTTTTATACAAATATTTGTACATTAGCAGGAATGTAGCATAGCATGGAAGAAAAACTGTTTATTTAATTGTGAAAGTGCAATAACAATATTCCGTTCCTAAAATCCTGATAAATAATCGGGATCTCAATATTGATCAAAATAATCGTGATTATCATTTTGGCCATAATCGTGCAGCTCTACTCCACAGCCGGGCTGGAGTACGATGGCGCATTTCACTGTGTCAACACTTGGTTTGCACTCCTCCCCTCTACCACACACACACATGTGGAGTGGCGTTTCATCTCTCAGTGCGGTGTTAATTCTTTCAGAGTGAGGTAATACCGCTTGAAGTGGCTCGGTATGTCTTGTTGGTCCACTGTGAATGGATCTTACTGTCGTGTTGTTGTGTTGCTAAACACACTGGCATGACTGGAATGCTTTTCACCACTGGTTTGGCCTCAAGTGTTTACAACTGGGTAACAATATCACAAAACGGACAACAAACACAGAGAGGCCGTGGTGCATCTCGCACCCCTTGCTCTCCTTATTGAGAGGCCACACAATGTCTGCTTTTGATTAGTTAGTGGAAATATAAGAGTAGGGGGGGTGGATGGGATCACTTTGCTTTGTTTAGAACCAAAGAAGATCAAAAAAGCGGGATATTAAACACAAGCATTGTGTGTTTGGACATTTATAAACTCTACTGACAATTAAAAAAGTGTGTATGTAGGGGGTTTATATAGGAGACATAAAGCATGTTGAGGCTGAGGGAAATCGGAGCCCACTGCCATATGTGTCACATATGTGCTGCATGAGAGGGCCGCTCTGGAGTGTATCCTTCATCGAGTGCGTGTCAACAGACGCGTTTCTGTATGAGAAGATTGAACATGATGATATGAGGAGTGAGCGAGAGCAAAAAAAAACCTTGAGACAGTCACAATTATCGGCAGCATCTCTGCGGTGTACTGTTCTCAAAAGAATGAGCCTCTTTGGGAAATGATCCAGTGACAATGTTGGCAGTGTCGACGGTGTATTGGTGATTAATCACAGACTAGCTAGCCAATTGGCAGCTCGCTTTCAAGGCAATTAGTTGACCATGAGCAATCCCCCACCGAGTACTCAATGATCACATTGCTTTTTGTCTGACACGTGGAATGTTACTTGACACGAATACGATAGCGTTTCTGGCCCCGGCCTGCAGCAAAGTGGAGGAGGTTTCAGTGACGAGAATGTGCTCAGGATTATTGTCACTTGTTTACAGATGGGTTAAAGGGAATTCAAACTGACTTAAAGAATGAGGAAAAGAAATTCTACTTCTTCCCAATAAAGCTCAACAGTGACTGCCCACTTTTTGAACGGCTCCGGTTCCAGAAGTGAAGTTCCCATTCATTCACTCCATTGACTTTTCAGAAAATCCTTATATAAAGAGTTGGAGCCATAGACTGTATATAAGAAGTGGATGTAGTCACCGTGACATCACCCACTGGTTTGTGGACTGACGTTTTGAAGCCCGAGTTCAGCATTTTGGCCGTCACCATCTTATTTTTTTGCAACCAGAAGTGACACGAGAGGGTGGAGCTAAGTCCAACCGAACGCTGAATAAGACATTTTTAGGTGACCAAAATGGTACAATTGACTTTCATGAACTGAAAACACACTGTGAAAGGGTTAAAGTTGGAAGACGAAAACACGGACAACGCCGTGGTAGCAACCTGTCAATCACAAGGTAGCCCCGCCCTAAAGCATCCTCTGCTTTATGGTCTATTTGACTCTAAATGGAACCATAATTTACTAAATGAACATCATGCTGTATTGAAGAAGACTTAAAACTAGCGATTGAGACCATAAACTCATGTTTACAATGTTTACTGAGGTAATAAATCAAGTGAGAAGTAGGCTCATTTTCTCATAGACTTCTATACAATCAGACTTCTTTTTGCAACCAGAGGAGTCGTCCCCTGCTGGCTGTTAGAGAGAATGCAAGTTTAAGGCACTTCAGCATTGGCTTCACTTTTCAGACCGTGGAGTTGCCCACTGGGTCTGCTCCCGGATTTCAAACCAGACCAACATGGCGGCTCGTTTGGAAACTTTGTCTTATATCGTTCTGGGAGTTGTCCCTGTTTCGTCTTCCAACTTTAACCCTTTCACAGTGTGTTTTCAGTTCATGAAAGTTAATTGTAACATTTTTGTCACCTAAAAATGTCTTATTCAGCGTTTGGTTGTACTTAGCTCCACCCTCTCGTGTCACTTCTGGTTGCAAAAAAACCAAGGTGGCGACGGACAAAATGCCGAACAGTCCACAAACCAATGGGTGAGGCCACGGTGACTACGTCCACTTCTTATATACAGTCTATGAGCAGACCACAGAGCAATCACCATGGTAACAGCGAGCTCCACCAATCAGAGACATCGCTGCTACACTTGTGGGTAGTGTCGTACTACTCCATGACATTGCGAAGAAAACATATTTTTCTTAAACAAGGTTGATTTCTTACGGACTTGTAACTTCTACTGGAGCAAATACCATCGTTTCACAATCTCATAGCTCGTGGTAAGTCTATTGGTTACGACATTATGATTAATAATCAATATGTTTGATTCAGAATGGGATTTTCACTTCCGGAAACTCACTGTTGAACTCTATTAAACAAGTTTTTTATGTTTTAAGAATGCACAATCTATGTTGCTTTTTTTATTTGTAGCTTTTCACACCATTCACCCAGAATGGCACATAGAACCTATATATACACTATCTGTATAACATATCTATGATATTATCATCATCATAACTGGGCCATTTGAATCATTCTGTTATGGTGATGTACTGTAAAACCCATTGTTTTGTTCACCCATAGGAGGCGCTGGTGTTTTCATATGGGACAGGTGGCCTACATACACTTCCACTGCATTTGGTGAGGTTCCTGTGGCTGCCTGCTTTGAATGTCTGTAGCCTGATAGGTGACTGGTTCCTACTGCTAGTCCCCCATCCAATCCTCTACCCCCCCAGACTCCCATTACAGGTTTAACGTGGCCCACTGTGCCGCACAACACCAAACCCCCGTCATGCCGGCGGTGGTGTGGATACAAAGATCTTTAGATCCTGAACAATACTGATTAAGTCCTGAGGATAAATTGCCATCATGTGTTTGATGGTCCGTTTCCAATGCACGCTTCAGTAACAAGTCATCCTTCCATGCTTTGACCATTTTTGGTGTCCATGTGTTCTTGTGCTGTGTTGTAAGTGTAAGTGTGTGTGCATGTGTGTGCTGACAGGGGTGATTGTGAATTGATGCTCAGAATAACATCATGTTCATTTACATTTTATAGCCTCAGCATCTCTAACTGCTCCACATGGAAACACTGCAGAGTCACCTCATGCTAACGCCACGTATCAATGTGTTTGTTTTCTTTCCCTCACAGGGTAGCGACAGTGAGTACGAGGTGGACCCGAACCGACAGAAGACCCACTCCTTCGTCAACCACTACATCAGCGACCCCACTTACTACAACTCCTGGCGGCGCCAGCAGAAAGGCATATCCCGGGCACAGGCCTACAGCTACACCGAGTCCGAGTCGGGCGACCCGGATCACTGCGCCCCGCCGCCGCTGCCTCCTCTACCTCCACTGCCACCCCAGCTCAGTTCACCTAGCCCCCAGCCTCAGCAAGCCCAGCCTCAGGGCCCTCCTCAGGGCCCGCCTCAGTGCCCGCCCCAGGGGCAAGGCAGCCTGTTCAGGCCCAAAGGTAGCCGGACTCCCACCCCCTCCCAGCAGAGCAGCTCCAACCCCCCCAGCCAGCACAGCACCCTCTACAGGCCTCCCAGCAGCCTAGCCCCTGGCTCGCGGGCCCCGATCGCTGGCTTCTCCTCCTTTGTGTGAAAAATGCTGAAAAAGGACATCAAAAGTTCTGGAAATATCTACCCACGTTGTGTTGAAGAACACAACCCAATCAAGTCATTTACGCCTTCCTGTTCATTACTTTTCTTTTTTTCCGTGTTACTTTCCTTCAGTCAGCCGGGATACATGCGGAACGACACTATGAGACTTTTCGGAGCACTTTTTTTATCGTTTGTGTGGAAGTGTGCCAGTGTAGATTTCTCTCACCAGTTGATAAAATACTCTCTGCAACACTTTTATTTTGCTATTTGAGCTATTTGCATGCATGCCTTTATTTCCTCCTCTGTTTTTTGTTACTTTTCATTCAAATGGTAATCTCTTTGATTCTGTACAAAGTCACAAGAATCTTTGAAAACACACACACATATAAATATATATATATATATATACATATATATAGTAGATGTACCTAAAAAGACAAAATCAAGTCAACGCAGAGTCTGCGTTGATGGAGAAATAACAATATGATGGAGCCATATTGTGGAAGTGAACGGACTGGATGTAAAAACTACAAAAAAAAAGAAGAAGGAGAAGTGATAAAAGACAAACGTGGATGTGGATTTCATGCCAAATTGAACAAATTGTAACGTGTTGGTTGGGAGAGTTTTTTTGGCGAAACAATCATGGGTTTCCATGGAAACAGCTCTCTGGCCTACAGCACACAAATGCATAGGAAAAAAATGGGACAAACTGGCCGCGGCGGGTCAAATGTCAACGCCTGAAGGATCCTGCAGATATATGAAATGAGTGTATATCTGTTAAAGTGTTTAAGTCTTTTTCGTGAGTGTGTTTCAGTGGATCGGAGATGCCTTGGTAGAGAAACACTTATTTATGATATCTGGCACCTGCTGACGGCGCCCTTGACTGCGGCATCGTAACGGCTGGCCTCGCGCTACGAGAGCCTTCTTTTAATCCTGACAGATGTGGGCTGTGAATTCATTTGCATTCACGACCCATGTTTTTTTTTTCAACCCTTTGCTGGCTCACGTATACACACATCATTCTGCATACTGAAATGCGTTGAACCGAAGAACTGTCTGAAGTAGACTGGGACGGTCACATGTGGGCACAGCTGCTAAAATGTTAACAGTGAGATTTTGATAAGAAACCTTTTTTTCCCCTGTTTCCTTCCCTGCTGGTATAACTCTTCTCTGTCACTGCTCACAATCACGGGGCAGCGCTGAGCCTGCGCCAAGAGATGATGTCATTGAATTGCCTCACCTCTTTTCCCTTTTGTGTAATCAAACCACTCTGTACTATTCAGGTGTGACTGTATTGTCCCAAATGCTAATGCGTGTGTGCGTGCATGTGTATGTGTGTGCGTGTGTGATTACACTACTTGTGCGTAAGCTTTACAGATCATTCACTGTGTGTCTGGTTATAAAGAGATTGTCCTGCAGCATCTGTAAAACCTGCCTGGAGTGACGCCACAGAGGTGCTGGCAGCGTCCAGCCGCCTGCCGGGCGCACTCATAACGCTATAGTGAAGACTCAGTGGTGTGTTCCTAGTTTTCATAGTTCAAAAAAAACGAAGAAAAAAAAAGTCACCTACTTTTTTTTTTTTTTTTTCTCTGTGGGGTGATTTCATTGTACGCAACAAAAGCTTATCATGCAGAATCTGAATGAATATATGATCACAGTACATTTCTGAAATAAATTATTTTTGAATGTTAGCAGTTCTGGTTATCAATTGAAATCTGTGCAGAGCAGAAACATGAAAATACTGATGCTGAAATTTTAATCATGTGACCAATGTTGTTAGGGCTGACCACTCTTATAGGCCTTTCAGACAGAACACTACTGCGCTCTTAAACCCATTATTATTATGTGATGTACACCGCGTTCTGTCTGAAAGGCCCACTAGTCGACAAATTGGTCATTTTGGTCTCAGTCGACTAAGATTTCTTTAGTCAGTTAGTTGTTTTTTATGCTTTTTTCATGCTGAACGGCTGGTAAACACAAGATGATTCTTTGTGGAGAAACTCAGTTTCACAGATCTGGCGATTAAATGTACTAAATGCGAGATTGGAAGCATTTCTATTGCCTCCGCAAGGCTCTCAACATGGCGACGGCTGAGCCGGAGGTTCACAGCTAATGGTGCTAACAGTGAAAACAACGACAACAGTGCTGACAGAGCTTACAGTGTTAACCTGAGGGGAAACCGGAGGGCGGGTGCTATGTTTCCAAAACGGCGTCGCCAGTTGGGAAGACGTTATCGGCTATAACCGCCATATGAGCACAGTGCAGAGCAGTGGCCGTGAGCTAACCAGTAGGGCACGCTCACATGCGCTAACATGCACTAAAATAAAAATTAACTTCACTGAATAACGACTCATGGGACTGACGATACTAACAACTCATGTGAGTCATGGGACTGACGATACTAACGACTCACGGGACTAATAACTCACGTGACTAACAACTCACGTGAATAACAACTCACGAGACTGACGATATTAACGACTCACGTGACTAACAACTCACGTGAATAACAACTCACGAGACTGACGATATTAACGACTCACGTGACTCATGGGACTGACGATATTAACGACTCAAGGGACTAACAACTCACGTGAACAACAACTCACGAGACTGACGATATTAACGACTCACGTGACTAACAACTCACGTGAATAACAACTCACGAGACTGACGATATTAACGACTCACGTGACTCATGGGACTGACGATATTAACGACTCAAGGGACTAACAACTCACGGGACTGACGATACTAACAACTCACGAGACTGACGATACAAATGATTCATGTAACTAACAACTAACGGGACTGACGATATTAACGACTCATGAGACTGTTGATACTAACGACTCACGTGGCTAACAACTCACGGACTGAAGACACTACACACTGTCCCTTTAAATACCCAGGGTATATCATGTCACAAACAGCACCATACCTTTAATGACGTGTCATGAAAACATGCAGAAATGTGAGAGTACAAAATGCCAGCAACACTATAAATGCTTTATGTCATAGGTGGGATCTGTCTGTGGCTAATTAGTTGATGAAATTCCTCCTAACCTCAGTGTTACTCAGGGCAGCAATAAATTGGATCAGTGTAGATGCTGTGAAATCCTGTTATCTGGTTACAAATGTCCCCTCCGGACTTTTTCATCTTCATCTGTGCTCCCCGATAACCACAATTCATTAGCTCATCATTTGTTTCATGGTCGACTAAACTGGCTCAGTTGGCCCTTTAAAACCTGAGGCTCAGACTGCACATAAAGTGAAACTTATATGTATTTAAAAGGAACAAGTGTTGGTGTTTGAGAAAGTACCAGAACCAACAGACATGTATGACAGAAGCACATGTTCGGTGTCAGATGGTGTTAGATGCTAATTGGATCACATTCAACTTGATCCAGGGCTAACCTACTAAACACATAGGCATGAGAAGAGAGGAGATTAGATGGGATAGGACAGAACGGGGAATTGGAACGAGCGCGTCCAGAGCGCTAATCCCTTTTTTGAAAACACATGGGAAATTTCTCTCCGACAGAAGAATCACAGACAGGAGGCATTTCACTTGCTGAAAAATTCATTTCCCTCTGTCTGTCTTTTTCTTTCTCTCTCCCCCCGCCCCTCAGGAAATGAATGACAGACAAGAGCGAGCTGGTGGTCCCCGTTTAAAAAGGGAGCCCAAGGTACTAAATAGCCCTGATGAGCTTTGAGAACCCACCGTTGGAATAATAAAGGATTGAGACAGAAGGTGTAGTTCAAAGGAGTTTGAAACCCTGAATTTAATTGCCTCATTTGTGAGCTTCACTGAGGGTGGTTTGGGGATTTGAAGAGGATATACTGCCTGTTGGAGGAAGGATACTAATTTGAGAAAGGGGATGTTCCCTGAGTGCCGTTCATGAATGCCTTTCTAATGTACTGTTTGGTGGATGCTTAAATTGGTTTCTGACTTAATGCGCATTATGGGAGCACAGAAATGACCGTAGACATTTTGGTGAGTCCCTTCGCCCCAGCTAATGTCGTTCTCACTCTTCTGTCTTGCAGTTTGGATGGACACTAGTTTCCACAGTGTGTGGTTCAAGCAAAATCTACTCAGCTGGGCATATACTGTACGATTTTAGCCCATTTATGGCCCCAACTTTTTGCCAAATTTCAGCTTTGTTGGGCGTCGTTTACTGTGCAGTGTACAAGGGGGACCGAGAACGGATTAATAGTGATGGAGGAAATGAAGCTTCGTGAAGCTCTCCAGCAAATTGGTTCGCAAAAGGGTTCATCTCACGAGGCTTCATCTGGGCTTCAGGTGCACACAAAACCACCTATTGGTCAAAGAGTGTAAAACAGGCAGATATATTCCAGATATGTGGCAGTGGTTTAACCGGGCAGAGAGCAGTGAATGTGCTTGTGTAACTAGAGGAAAATGATAGATGGGAGACATTTTTTTTGTTTTAATTCAGGAATATTAAGTTTGGGGCGTCTTCAATGACGTCATTGGTCTAAAACGATTCTAGCCTCGATACGCGTTTTACCTCGACACGCGCTCCGAAGCCTTGATTAACTCCTGCCTGTGGACCATTCTGGCTGTTGACAGTTGTCAATAAAGATTGGTTTTAAAGCTCTGAGGCAGGTTAAGTTTCTTTGCTAGCAGAGGTCTGTACGGGATACAATGCTCAACAATCATCTGTGCCATCCTGTCTGCTGAAACATCTAAAAAAAGAGGCTCCGGCGTAGATGAACTCGCAGGTGGCTAGGTAGGAAGACATGGACAGTATGGCTTGTCCATTTTGCAGAGAGAATTGGAGGTAAGCTAGCTACGTTTTACTATATCTATTGTACATTATTATCTTGATAGCTACGCTCTGATTACTGTAAGAAAAGCAGAAAAAATGCACTGACATTGGAGAATCATGATTCTGCTTCAACTGTGCGAGAGCCTCATTCATCGGACTGTCCGACGGCCGGTTGGGAGGAGTTAATCGGTCCTCGGTCCCCCCTGCACACCTCACGTCAAACGACGCGCAACAAAGCTGAAATTTGGTCCGACTCAAATTGAGTCGTGCCGCTCAAAATTCGTGCCAGAAACGGACTAAAATTATACAGTGAATGCCCCACTTTAGCATTGTGACCCGAACAGACCTCTTCTAGCAAACAAACTTTACCCGCCTTGGAGCTTACAAACAAATCTTTATTGAAGACTGTCAACAGCCACAAAAGCCTCCAACAGCCGACGGGCCGTTTCTTTTTTTTCTATTTTACATGTAAAGTGTGAGCACATAAATCGTGAGCTTTGGCTTTTCATCGCAAACGATCTACTCCTACAGTAGGAGTAGGAGTTACACAACAACATTTAAAAAAATCGTAAAGTGTATGCTCAACTTCTGAGGGCGACTGAAAACTGTGACATAAATGACTGAAATGTTCGATGAAGTCATTCATGAAGTCGCAATTATTTTTATCGCCTTTGGGTTTGTCCTGTTGACAGTTTTCCACTATAAGAGAGTCCCTCATGTCCCAATTTCTGACTGTAGCCTTCCCAGGCTGTGTTCATTATATAACACAAAGCCACACAAGGAAGCAATAATTGAATAAGGGGCCCGCTTCAGGGGTAATGTGCCATCAAAGTTTTTTGTCCTGCATACCCTCGCTGAAGCCCCAAACAGATCTTCCCATAAAACTCTGCACCACTAATTGGTCCATCGTGTACTAATATAAGACCTGATGATAGTTACAGGTGGGCGTAACGAGAGCTAAAGTTCACACCTGAGGACCAGATGACGATCGTAAACCACACAGCTCATTTCTACATGACCTGAATGTGTTAATGCATCAAAGGTTGTAAATGTGTTTTGTGTGTGTGTGCGAAATTAAAGTCCCTTTTTTTTTTTAATGTAATCTGGAAATTGTCAAAGATAATTGGAGTAAAGTGCACCAAGTCAACCCTAATTACATCATGGCTATTATGAGTCAGTACTAATATAAATCAATGTGTTTGGACCTGTAATTATAGTAATGGGCTACCTTGCAGTACATTTGCCTTAATGCTACAAATCATATGTGGGAAGAACATTAATTCCTGCTGAATTTTATCGACTCTGCTCATCCTACAGTATGACATTTCTAATATTTAGTGAGTTTTGAATAAATAGGCTGTATGCATTATTACTAATTATGTGTTGCTGCACGCATGAGAAAGTGCAGTTGTTATACCATAATTTTGTATAATTATCTTACAATTTGTCGCCCACATTTAGTTTTAATGTGCCTATTATCACATCTACTTTATCTAAGGAAGAAACCCAATGCCTATCCAACACAAAGGCATACAAGTTCACTATTGAAGGTCCCTTTAATTATTAAAATAATGATTACAAAAGTTTAGAAAGTACGTCTACTGGAGTTAAGAGAATAGTTCAACCTTTTAGGAAATACACTTCTATAACCGTCACAAGTCTGTGTAACAGAACATGTGTTAATTTGATCATACATGTAGTTATAGAGATATTATGGTTAGTTAGGTTTTTCTAGCAAACAGCTACCGTGGAACTTACGTAGCAGCTAGGTGCGGCCGTCCTCGGCTCATGATTGGCTCGGGCAGGTGAGTGGGCGGGACCTCGATTCTGCGGCACTAGCTCCCCGATCACTACCAAAGAACTATATTCCCAAGAAGTGAAAGTCAATTGATCGTTCTATTGCAACATCAGTGCCCAGCAGCAAAGCTACTGTACGCTTCCGCCGTTTTGGACTGAAATAGACTACCGGACGCCAGTAAAATGTCCGCCTAAGAAGTGCCGTACAAAAGCAAAACAAAATAATTTATTTTTTATTCTATTGTGATATTCTACCGAAATGGCCTGTGTTGAACAATAAAATATTATGAATATAATGAGCGTTTTCAGTCCAAAATGGCGTCAGCAGCACTTTTTTTTCTCGTAAAGTTATGACTTTATTCTTGTAATATTACGACTTATTTTCTCGTAAAGTTATGACTTTATTCTCGTAATATTACGACTTTTTTCTCGTAATATTACAACTTTTTTTCTCGTAAAGTTATGACTTTATTCTCGTAATATTACGACTTTTTTTCTCGTAAAGTTATGACTTTATTCCCGTAATATTACGACTTTTTTTCTCGTAAAGTTATGACTTTATTCTCGTAATATTATGACTTTTTTTCTCGTAAAGTTATGACTTTATTCCCGTAATATTACGACTTTTTTCTCGTAATATTACAACTTTTTTTCTCGTAAAGTTATGACTTTATTCTTGTAATATTACGACTTTTTTTTCTCCTTAAGTTATGTCTTTATTCTTGTAATATTACGACTTTTTCTCGTGAAGTTATGACTTTATTCTCGTAATATTACGACTTTTTTTCTGTTATGACTTTATTCTTGTAATATTACGACTTTTTTTCTCGTAAAGTTATGACTTTATTCTCGTAATATTACGACTTTTTTTCCTCTCTAAGTTATGACTTTATTCTCGTAATATTACGACTTTTTTTCTCGTAAAGTTATGACTTAATTCTCGTAATATTACGACTTTTTTTCTCGTAAAGTTATGACTTTATTCTCGTAATATTACGACTTTTTTTCTCGTAAAGTTATGACTTTATTCTCGTAATATTACGACTTTTTTTCTCGTAAAGTTATGACTTTATTCTCGTAATATTATGACTTTTTTTCTCGTAAAGTTATGACTTTATTCTTGTAATATTACGACTTTTTTTCTCGTAAAGTTATGACTTTATTCTCGTAATATTACGACTTTTTTTCCTCTCTAAGTTATGACTTTATTCTCGTAATATTACGACTTTTTTTCTCGTAAAGTTATGACTTAATTCTCGTAATATTACGACTTTTTTTCTCGTAAAGTTATGACTTTATTCTCGTAATATTACGACTTTTTTTCTCGTAAAGTTATGACTTTATTCTCGTAATATTACGACTTTTTTTCTCGTAAAGTTATGACTTTATTCTCGTAATATTACGACTTTTTTTCTCGTAAAGTTATGACTTTATTCTTGTAATATTACGACTTTTTTTCTCGTAAAGTTATGACTTTATTCTCGTAATATTACGACTTTTTTTCCTCTCTAAGTTATGACTTTATTCTCGTAATATTACGACTTTTTTTCTCGTAAAGTTATGACTTAATTCTCGTAATATTACGACTTTTTTTCTCGTAAAGTTATGACTTTATTCTCGTAATATTACGACTTTTTTTCTCGTAAAGTTACAACCTTATTCTTGCAATATTACGACTTAATTTTAATTTTGCGGCTCCAGACAGATTCTTTTTTTTTCTTTTTTGCCTAAAATGTCTCTTTTGATCGTTTGCTGACCCCTGTTTTAGTGGAACCATTTGAGGATCTCATTTCATTGTCATTATTAGTCTATTTTAAAGGCTTTGGGATCCCCACCAAGTTGAAGTTGTGCCTTTGTTATTTATATTGTGGTTAATGGAGCTCTGTCCCTTTAAACTGGAGCAGGAGGTGGTGCTCTGAGAGGAGGAGGAGGAGGAGGAGGAGGACGCTTTGTGCGCCACACACATGCAAACTAAACGGACATTGGAGCACCAACAAGGGAACTGTCCTGCTGTACTCTCCTGCTTCTCCTGGTCGAGGAAACCGACTTTATAGTGACACTTTATAGGCTTTACTGAGTGGAATATAAACCCTGAAACTTCACCACTGCTCTGAGCGTCCAAAAAACAAGGTATTTTACTCTTGTCATTGTTTTTAGAGTTAATAGAGCTGCTGTTTTACTCTTATTTATGTTTATTCTGTTAGTGACGACTGTTAGTAATAATTCGGCTGTAGTTAGAGTGTCTATTATAGTGTTTTAACTACTATAAAGTTGAAGTAAAAGAAGCCCAACGACGTGATAATCTGCATCTCATTTGAATGTGAAAGCTGCTGGTGGTCAATCAGTGTAGTGCAGACTCATCTAGTCCCATCTGGAGACACAACAATGAGTCCTCTGGTGTCCTCTGTCCTCTGTCAGCAGCCTGGTGAGGACTAGATGAAAGACACCACTTCAGATTAAAGAGGATGTTTTGCTTTACAATGTTTCCTTTTTCCTCCATCTTTTTAGTCTGTCACTGGAGACACTTTGGTCTACTTTTAGAAAGTTTTTAGTTGCATTTATGGCCATGAATTTGTGCAGAGCTCCTTTTCTTTTTTTATGTCATTGGATCTCCAAATATATAAGTGTTTTTAGCCTGTTGTTTTGGTCTTAGTCTACTGAGATTTATTTAGTTGATTTTATGCTTTTTTTCATGCTGAATGACTTATTTCCAAGAAACTTAAGCGCTCATCTCTTGCAAACACAAGATTGAAAGTATTAACTAAGAATTGATTAGATTACTAGCCTGATCACATTTTGGCACAGAGGCACTCATTTTGCAAGAAGTCCTGCTTTGTATTTTGCTTATGAAATTATATTATTATCTGTTTATGGTCTACTTTTAGAAAGTTTTTAAGTTGCATTCAGTCTGGTTCAGGCCATGAATTTGTGCAGAGCTCCTTTCTTTTTTATTGTCATTGGATCTCCAAATATATAAGTGTTTTCAGATTGCCCTCGACTTATTTCTAAAGAACTTATGAGCTCATCTCTTGGAAACATAAGATTGAAAGTATTATCTAAGAATTGGTTGAGGACAGGCCTGGATTTTGGTTTAATGGTCTGATCACATTTTGGCACAGAGGACATCCTGCTTTGTATTTTACTTATGAAATTATATAATTATCTATTTTAGAAGTAATGCCCAACAGCACAATAAGCTGATGAAAGGAGTCATTAGTTTTGTTATACAATAATGAAAGAAAACTATTGTACACTTGGGATCCCCCATGAGGAGTCCCCTAAGGGTCCACAGACCTCTGGACACACAAATTGCAATACAGTCACTAATAACTTACTTTAAGGGCAGCAACTAATGATTATTATATGCATATAGTATGTGAAAAATGTCCATCAGTGTTTCCCAAAGCCCAAGATGACGTCCTCAAATGTCTTGTTTTCCCTTGGGTCAAATTGTGCTTTACAATTTAGTCCTTGTTTCCTTTTCCTCCATCTTTTTAATCTGTCACTGGAGAAACTTTGGTCTACTTTTAGAAAGTTTTTAGTTGCATTCAGTCTGGTTCAGGCCATGAATTTGTGCAGAGCTCCTTTCTTTTCTATGTCATTGGATCTCCAAATATATAAGTGTTTTTAGGGCTGCCTCTTAGTTGATTTGGTCTTAAACTACCAAGATTTCTTTAGTCGATTAGTCAATTTTCATGCTTTTTTCATGCTGAATGACTTATTTCCAAGAAACTTATGAGCTCATCTCTTGCAAACAGAAGATTGAAAGTATTAACTAAGAATTGGTCGAGGACAGGCCTAGTTTTATTATTCATTTTGCAAGAAATCCTGCTTTGTATTTTGCTTATGAAATTATATAATTATGTATTTTAGAAAAAAGGCTCCAACACCACAATAAGCTGATGAAAGGAGTCATTCATTTTGTTATACAATAATGAAAGAAAACTATTCTATACTTGAGTCCCCCAAGGGTCCACAGACCTCTGGACACACAAATAACTTAGTTTAAAGGCAGCAACTAATGATTATTTTCAAGTTATTTGGTCTATAAAATGTCTGAAAATAGTGAAAAATGTCCAAGATGACGTCCTCACATGTCTTGTTTTCTCTTGGGTCAAATTATGCTTTACAATTTATTCTTTGTTTCCTCTTTGGCTCTGGGAGTCTACATCTTTTTAATCTGTCACTGGAGAAACGTTGGTCTACTTTTAGAAAGTGTTTAGTTGCATCAGTCTGGTTCACAGTCATGAAGTTGTGCAGAGCTCCTTTTAGATTACTGGCTTGATTACATTTTGGTGCAGAGGCACTCATTTTGCAAGATATCCTGCTTTTGTGTGAACGCTCATAAAATTACATAATTATCTATTTTAGAGGTAAGGCCAAAACCACACTAAGTTTCCCACATTTGGGATCCCCATTTGGAGTCCCCAAGGGACCACAGACCTTTGGACACACAATTACTACCAAATACAATCACTAATAACTTAGTTTAAAGGCTGCAACTAACCATTATTTTCAAGTTATTTGGTCTATAAAATGTCTGAAAATCGTGAAAAATGTCCATCAGTGTTTCCGAAAGCCAAAGATGACGTCCTCAAATGTTTTTTCTTTTTCCGAACCGATTAATCGATTATGAAAATTGTGTGCGATTAATCAGAATCAGAAATACTTTATTGATCCCCAGGGGGCGTTACAGTTGCTCTTGAATAAACATAAGAAAATAGAAATAAAGGAGTGTGACATGTAAATTATGTACATACTGGTACAAAGTGTACATAATTCTACAATATAAACAAAATATATGTAAATAAATATAAGTACTAAA
Source organism: Sebastes umbrosus (assembly GCF_015220745.1). Classification (NCBI taxonomy): domain Eukaryota; kingdom Metazoa; phylum Chordata; class Actinopteri; order Perciformes; family Sebastidae; genus Sebastes; species Sebastes umbrosus. Next base: position 21,407,306 of record NC_051288.1, on the reverse strand, counting down.
ATTAAAAATAAGACAATGAGATTGTAAAAAATATGAAATATGTACAAATATTTGCATTAAGACGTGTAATATATAGCATACAGTATAACCACAGTGCAAAATACAAAATGCTGAGATTTATTAACTATGTTAGATATACTGTAAATGCCAGTATGTTATAAATAAAAAATTAATAAGAATATTTCTTGAATGTACAGTATAAATGCAGTATTAATGACAGTATTGCAAAGTTGAATTATTGCACAAATGATTGTACAGTTGAGTCAGTATTGTATATCGCAGCTGATTGGTGAAATAAGTCCAGGTCCAGTCTATTGACTCAGAGTGTGTAACACTCATAGGGAGGAGTTGTAAAGTTTGATGTAGGTTGCAGAGTCTGACATAAGTGTCCCACATACCTATTTGTAGCTACATGAGACAGGACATGTGGTTTAATCTGAGCAGTCAGATGGATTTAAAAGCATCAGTTCTCTTCACTGGGAGTTACGTAACATTAATACTCTGCTACTCTCTGGGAATCTACCGAGAGCTCAACAAAGTGCCCCGGCTGCTCTCACCTCCACTCCTAAATGTGTCCACTTTCTCGCATCATTAGTGAGTCGTTCCTGTTTGTGTTTACAGACCCTGGCTCTTGCCTTCTCATTCACGGTCATCATGCTTGATGAACTGGGTAATTTACTCTAGAATTGCCACCGTGGCTGTTTACCTGCCCGGCCTCATTCATCACGCTGTGATCAAAGTGTGTGTGCTTGACTTTTAACTGCACTGACCATAAAGTCTGCAGGCCCGTTTTTCATAGCGTTCGGTTTAATTATTCCTCGCTCATCGTCGGTAATCAAGCTTTCGTTCTTGTTAAACCGCCGGTCTGGACAAAAGAAGGAGGACATATTGACTAACAGGGCTGGGACTATACACCTATCTCCCAATTCGATACTATCACAATACTTGGGTGCCGACTCGATATGCATTGAAATTGTTATGTATTGCAATTCGATATCATGATTTATTGTGATTTTTGTTAACTTTTTTAACACTAGACCATGGGAAAAAGTTGAATCATACACTTATACACTTAACTTATAGCGGACATGTAATGTTTTATACTTCAGGTGAATATAATCCAATCAATCTTATTTCCATATATGTATTTTGTATATACAGTTCCCTTTGTTAACACCTTATTTTGAAAACTAGACGTAGTCACACATGTATACTTCCGCTAACTTTGCCAAGTGCGTCGCTAGCTCTTACCGTCCATTTAACATAAACGTCAGTATATGGGTGCTCTATAGTTGTAGCGTCGGCCGATTTGACCACGGAGATGAGAGTGACGGCCAGCTTGACCGCACGTGTGAAACCCAAAGTGTTTCCATACTTGACTGGATGTGTAGTGTTTACCACTTTGGATTTAACATGTGAGGGTGCAGGTCGTATCCACGCGGACCCTTCGCTGTTTTGCATTTCCTCTTTGCGGCCAGCTGCTGTTTGTTTTGGTTAATGGATACGGAACGGATATGAGGTCAAGTTACTCAGACTACAACAGTAAAAGCGGTAACTTCCTTCTACCTCCGCATAGTCTCAAATGAAGCAAATATATCGATTCTGGCATTAAAAAATTGCGATACATAAGTGAATACATTTCTTTTCCAGCTCTAATGACTAATGGGCTTGGCCTTGGTGTTGTTTTTGTACGACTGTTGCCCTCTGACCTCAGCCTACACACATACACAAACACACAACCACACCCTAACAACAGCAGTCAGCTTGTCATTTCGCTTGATGAATCATTCACCCAAACGCTGTACATTGGCAGCTCTGTGATAAAAGAGAACTGGAGGGAACTGGAGAGATTCAGGCCAAGGTCAGACTCTGCCTGATCACCATCACGTCGCCACTTTTCCAAGCGTCCTCTCTGGCTTTTCCAGCGACTTAAAGTGCTGCATTATCACGCAACACTCCAGGCCTTTCAGCTCCTTATTGTATATGGCTTCTCCAGAGCTGCCAGGCAGATATCTCTCCATCAGGATCTATTGTGTGCTGCAGAGTCAGAGGGGAGGGGAGTGTGTGTATGTGTGTGTGTGTGTGTGTGTCATCTCTGACTGACTGTGCTTTTTTTTGCTGCGGAGGCTATTTCAGATAGCTCTGGAGGATACTGCTGCTGCTGCGTAGTGAGTAAGCTGGCTACCTGCCCGACTCTGACTGCGCTGAGGTCATTATAGTTTTATACTGGAAAGAGGGCGTGCAGGAGTGTGGGGGTTGGGGAAGAGGCGGTAAGACTTATTTGCTCTCTAACTTCAGGCAGTTCGTTAAAGTGGAGGGCGACTCATTTCCTTGTGAATCAACACCAAGTCCGTTTTTTTTTTTATTTGTGTTTGTCTGGTTTCCATAGCATGAGGAGGTTTAATGTATGGAGTACGTTTCGTTTATAGGAGAGAAGACATTAGTTAACTGGAGTCAGATGTGATAGCTTACAGTATATTGCATGTTCTTGTTGCTTCCCATGCTTCAGGAAATGCCTATGTAAATTGCTTGCGGCCTCTGTAATCCACCCACCTTTTTATCCCGCGCTCCACAGGAGGCCGACAGGGAATGATGGGAGAATGTCTTGACTTCTGCATGGCTTCGTTGCGATTACATGGCCTGCGCAAAAGGTTTATAGCTGGGGGAGGGTGGGGGGAAGCAAAACTCAGTGAGATTTCTGTTTTTATGAACCATTATTGGCATATTTTAAAAGGGTTATACGTGATTTTTGACAAAAAATAATTATAGCTGCGACGATTAATCAATTAGTGGTCAACTATTCAATTAAAATCGCCAACTATTTTGATAAATTGAGTACATTTTTAAGAAACAAAAAGTAGAAATTCTCCTGATTCCAGCTTCTTAAATGGGGATGTTTTCTGGTTTCTTTACTCCTCCATGACGGTAAACTGAATATCTTTGAGTTGTGGACAAAACAAGACATTTGAGTATGTCATCTTGGGCTTTTTCACCATTTTTTGACATTTTACAGACCAAACAACTAATTGATTAATCGAGAAAAATTATCGAAAGATTAATCGACAATACAAATAATCGTTAGTTGCAACCCTAAAAATAATTACAGTTAGGGATGCACTGATTGCAAAATGATGGGCCGATACTGATACCTATGTTTAAAATAAAAATTTGTCCGATAGCCGATGGCGATAGCAATGTTTTTTTGTTGTTTGTTTTGTTGTTATTTATTCCCCCATTGGTGCCACACAACTTCATTATAAATCATCATCATCAGCCCTTCATTCATATCTTGAATAAGCACAAATTAAATCATACAAATTTATGAAACAAGCTTTAAAACAACCCTCTTTCACATGAAAAATAACTGCTTAAAAAAAAGCCCCTTTAGCCTGTATATAACTACCTACTCAATGAGAATCATTTATTTCTATTTCAGTACTTACGTAGCCCAACATTTTGTGAAAAATTAATTACATTTAATGAAATCTGCAGCTAACAACACAACCATTAGCCGGCACAAAATGAATGCAACACAACACGTAAACATCGGTCACTGCCATCGGTGAATGTCATCTTATTTGCCAATAGGCTGATTGCAGTCAACAAGGTCAAATCGGTGCATCCCTAATTACCATGTCTTCAGAAACGGCACCAAAAGGGCAAGTTGCAGAGAGCAAAAGGTCATGTTTTAGGCTACTTGCCACTATAAATAGATTGCAACTGGGACTCAAATTAAAAATGGCAGCTGTAATTCTTAGAAAACATCTCTTATTGAAATATTATTACATTATTGGAAGCGTTTCAGTTCTGCTCTCCGGGAGCTCTGAAGCTGTGGAAGCCTCTCGGTTCCTGTGTATTATTAATCCCTTCAAAGGTGACGGATGTGTAATTTTTTTTCTCAGCTGTTGATACTGGAAAGCACCGAGGCTTATGTTGAACTCCCAGAGGAGAGTTGTTTTGTCTCAGACAATTACAGGATTCACCCCGCCTGCTAAGAAAGCAGCGAGGTCTTTGAACTTTGAAGGGAAATCATGCTGAGAGTGTTTGAGTTAATCTTTCAATGAACAGACTTTATATGGAAGCAGAATCCAGTGTTATGCAAAAGGCCTCGGGCGTTTCGCACTAGAATATGCTTGACTTTGAACTTCGATCAGGTGAAACAAATTAACCAGATCAGTATCCTTAAAAAAACAACCGAGGTTTCCTGTATTAAAAGGCCGTAATTTAGCTCTGTGGTTTCAAATCTATTTAGCTTGTGTTCTCTTAAAACAAAACAATGTCCTTTTGTTTCCAGTTGTCTTATGATTCACGACCAGGTCAGCCAAAGAGGTGAAATTATCCAGTAACTCTCAAGAACAATTTTTTTTTATGATTTATAATTTCTTTTTTAAGGAAAACCTGAAAAAAACAACACAATATGGTCCAGCAGAAATATTCTTTTGTTGTTTTGCTTTCCTATCCGGTTAATCCTCTTATGACCCCTTGACAGGGAACCACTGATTTAGGGCGCTTTCACAAGCCAACATCTAGTCTGTTTTAATCTAACTCTGGTACAGTTTGTTTGGACAGTTATGAACACAGTAATCGTACTTCGGTGTGGACCAAAACAACCAGTTATGGACCGTTTCCAAGCAAACCAAAATGCAGGCTACACAGGTAAATGACAGGTTAACATAAGAAGTACCATGTTTGCACAGTAGATCAGTGCCGAGTCAGGCTACATCCACACTAATAGGTTTTCGTTTTAAAACGCATAACCTTTGCTACGTTAATGCCTAGCGTCCACACTACTACGGCGTTTTCGAGCCCCCCAAAACGGAGATGATTGAAAACGCTGCTGACCCTGTTTTAGTTTTATAACTCCAGGGTTGCATTTTAGACGGGCAGAAACGGAGACCTTTAAAAAACGATGACGCAGACACCCAACGTTCGCTTCTTGATTGGGTCTTATCAGTCATGACGTGTCCTTCCCTGATTCATCACGCCCCATCACTTGAACCTTTTCTGGAAGAAAACATCTGTTGTGTTTACCACCGCGTTGAACGCCTTATACTCGTGTGTTACAGCTCCACTCCGCCGTCGGTCCAAGCAAAGAAATCTCTGGTCTTACTTTTCGCCATTGCTGTACTTCCTTTGTAGTATTTTCTGCAGCTGAACAGCTTTCTGTTTACCCCGGCAAGCGCATGTCCAGTGTTCGAGAATGTGATGTGCATTTTCAGGCGTGTTAGTAGGGATGGAGATAAATTCTGAAACGGCCCTAAAACACTTGTCTGGGCGAAGATAGTATTAGTGTGGATGTAGCCTCATAGTGGAAAAACGACCGCAATATGTCAAAAATGGCAGCCTTTGAGATGAAAAAGAAAAATTCGCTCCTTCGTACACTACATTTGGTCTGCTTTAATTTGTGCACTGTGAAACCAAACCACACTAAATGGAAAACGAAGCAGAACTATCAATTTCACTCTGATTCAAACTTGCCAAATGGACTATGGCTTGTGAAAGCGCCTGTAGTCAACCGAGGCCTTAATTAATATTCTATAGAAAGTCATGTTTTATTTTGTAAGAGAAGTAGAAGTATTTAAGATGATCTTATTTTGGAACCACACCATTTGAGTGTTGAATAGTTAAAGAGGTCCAAACTGTGTCAGCAGTTTTTGGGCCAAACCCTCTAAAAATCCATCAACATTCAATATTCGCCACAAAGCTGCAACCCTCAGAGAGAAACTGTAGCTGTTTCTGGCACAGTGACACCACATGCCCTTTAACATCCCATTTAACAACAATATATCACGGCCGTTTCCAGGGGAACAAGGCCGCTTTCTCTTCTTTCTTTTGTACAGCAACCCGTATGCACCTGTCACTCGATCGCTCACATCTGTGCCTGTTTTGGTTTCTGTCCGTGTAACGTGACCATTGTGGGGAAAATAACCAGTTCAACAGGAATTGTTTTTCCTGTGTGGCGTACACATTGAAGTCATTTCACTCCCTTCTTGAAAACACCAACAAGAGTTTGACGCCACAACTCCTAAAACACACGCTTTCAAATAACACACAGTATAATACAATTGAACAATTTATATTTATAGCACATCATCGTCACTCTTGCAACATGCACATGTCATTGTTTGTGTCTGGAATTACACGGTTTAAAACCAGTTTGGGTAATTGTCATGTCTGTGGTAAAGGCGGTTCCAGTGAAGCCGTGAACTGTGGCCAGCACGGTGGGTTGTTCCCACATTTTAGAACATCCTCTGCGGTTTCTGTTTTATACAAGAACACCACAGGACAACGTCATCCGTCATCAGCTGGCACACCTGCCCCACTAACGTTCTCTGGATTATCATTACAAACACATTTTGGAACGTGCGTCATAGTTTTGGTTAGATTTGGACTTGCTGATGGTAATAAATACCAGTGGCACTGATTAAAGGGGAATTTCAGTCAACCTGGGTCTTACATTTTTGTCCATCATGTCTAATCTATTAGTCATGATGATGTACTCGCCACTTCTGTTGTAGATTTGGGAAACCCAGACTTTGGGAAGAACAGCTTTGAATGGCTCACAAGGATCACAACCCTCCTACTGAATTCCAAAAAAGGGATACCAGCAGCTACAGGGATTTTCCAGGGGACTACTTTTATTTCTGTGTTTACTTTAGTCATTCTGAGAAAAGTGTTTTGGTCAATGTACGCATGTTTTGGCTTCAAAAGGCTGTTTTCCCCAAGCCCTTCTAAAAACGTTTTCCCACATGACCTGACGTAAGTTTCTGCATGATGACACTGCTACATGTACAGTATATACACATGCTTATAGTCAGTGTATTAACGCTACATACGGTAACTTAGAAGGCGATAGATGCAGCGGTAGACCAGCAACTCCCGTGTTCTGAGAGGTAAAATTACTGCTTTTGTAAATGGAGTCTGGTGGTTTTGAAGAGCACGATATAATCGCTTCAGTTCCTTATCAGAAAGGGCTGTCTGACAGCAAAGTAAAGCGGTGAAAATATTCTAAATATAGCGAAGACTTAAACTGCTATTGATTCTTTTAGGTGGCTAAAATATGTTTTTCTGCTGCTCCCGTTGAGAGCTGCCTTACTTTGCCTTCAGAAAGCCCTTTCCCACGGGGAACTGAAGCCGCTATATTGTTCTCTTCAAAGCCACCAGACTCCATTTCCAAAAACAGTAATTTAACCTCACAGAACGCGGGAGTATACACACAACCCCACTTCAAAAAAATCCAAACTAACCCTTTCAGTAATGTCCAAACTTAGCGCAGCTAACTTTGACTCAGCTCTTGCTAGCGTTCACATTATTCATAACCTTATTGATTAGCTTCATGATTAGCTTACTTCGGTAATCTACGTCACTGCTTTTTGAACTCCTTGCCCCATTTGAAGTTATTGTTGTTCTTGATAGAGACCCCATCTAATAAAATGTCATCAAAATAGACAGAAATATGAGAATATGACCCGGGTTGACATGGTGCTACCTTAGAAAACCTTGAAAATGACCTCATTAGCAGCATAAATTATCACGTCCCCATGTAGTTTAACTGAATTCATTAAAAAAATCTATTGTTGCACGTTCAATTTGAAGCCGATAATAACCCAGCAGTTGATATTTATAACAGGTTTATCAGCTGAAATGTGCAAATGAAAACAATCTGATAAGAATTCCAGTGGACCTGCCTTTCTTTGTCGCACATTTCTATTAAAATCAAACATCCAAGTAGTACAGCCACTACTCCCACAGCTCTGTAATCTGTAGCAGTTAAACATTAACCCACGTATGATTGCATCAAGTTTCCCGCCTCAATAACAATATTGCTTTTAGCAGCAGTTGGCGCAATGTGTGTTGACTCGACTGTGACTGGGTCACATATGGAAAACACACATGACTGTGCAGCTGGCCGTTGCGGTCCAGGCTTTGGATTTGTTTACAGACCAGCGAGTCCTTATTGTTTTGCGGCTCTGTACGGACACAGGAACAGGTGGTTTTCCTCTCAATAGACAAAAGCGGGCTGCTGGCGTAACTGTGGTCACCTCTGCGCCCACTGGATGACAAATTCATGCCGGGAAACTAGTTCAGGAGATGGAAATAGTTCTGAACTATTGTGAGCTCTTATCGTCTGATGATCCTGTGAGAATCATGAATAAAGACTCATCTTCCTGTCCAAGCCTCGAGAGGAGATTTTAGGTCAGCGATCCCGTGCTGTGAATGGAAGGGTACAATACCTGGATAGATAGGCATCTAAGGCCTTTGTCTCTTTGTATCAAATGCATGTGAATCACTGTAAATAGTGGGTGTCACTCATGTGGGTCACCTTTGAGCCCCATCTTGTGTTCGTGCATTTCCTTTCTAGGTACATGCGTGTGGTTTGGGCGTGCCAAAAAGGGTTTGTCTTCCAGTGTACTGCTTTGTTTTTTGTTCTTTCTCATGTATTGTACTTTGTGTGCTGGCTCCTCAGTTACAGAGGCATTTTATCTGCCCTGTGGGAAACAACAGGGTGTGTGTGTTTGTTTGTTTGTGAGCCGTGTGTTTGTGACTCAGACGCCAACTCTCCCCGATGACCTTTCAACCTATTTACGTTTGAACGGAGGACGTTGATGGACTTTAAACTTCCACATATAGTTCATATGCATGTCATCACAACCACAACAGGCGCATCTGTACGCGCTTCGCTAATGAAAACTTGATGCCTGCAGACATATGTTTCCAGGAAATCCAAGTTGTTGCTTGATTGCCAAATCAAAGTGGCGTGCCAGATGTGAGAGCTATCTTTAAGAAAACCAAATAAAAGAAAGATGCATTGCGGTAAGACGACGCCGATGATACCTCAAAGACTTTCCTGACATAATTAGGTGGTGATTCCCGAACAGATCTGCAGGTTTCAAAGGAGCCATGTATTATTATATGATGTGTTAAGTTGTGGCTTTTATGTTGTCTAATGTAATCTGCCTTCCATGCTTTTGGCATTTTATTTTACAGGGCTACAAGTAATGATTGTTTTCTTAAACTTTAATTGATCTCAAAAAACCTTTTAAGGTATTAATCAAAATTACCCGGTACCATTAGTATCGGAACTTTTCCAGTCAAACGATACTTGCAGTCGATCCTTTTTGTGCCCAGATCTAGAAAGAAAAAATACTATTTGTATGGTTTTGCTCACAGCCAATCTCTGCAAGCGTTTTTTGATTTATTTCGACGTGTGATTGGCCAACTACGGCAGCAGCTAAAACCTATACAGCCTGGATTGCCACATTTATAAGTGGTAACCGCTGTACGAGCGTTGCGCAATTTGGCGGCGATTTGCTAGCCAGTGGAACACAGCTTCCATTCAAATGATGGGTATCGAATTAAGTACTCTATTGGTATCAGTATCACTTTAAGGGTACTGGCAACATCTGGGTGGTGGATGTGTCAAACAAACACAGGACTTTTACCCAGGGGACCGCTGTTCTTGTTTGTCTCGTGTGTTAAAACTGTTTAAAGGTGCAACCGTAATTCAGGAGAAATTATTTTTCCCTTGAAAAGTAATAGAGAATGCAGTTTCGTTGTATGGGAATGTAATTTTGTAGGAGACAGGGTTGTAAATTACATAAACAAAGTCACTAATTGACTAATTGTGTCAGTATTTGTCTTGCGGCTTATTTTACTTTAATTGCATGAACTTAGCTGCCGTGTAGAGCTGCAACGATTAACCAGTTCAACCACTAAATTAATCACCAACTATTTTGATAATCGGTTTGAGTAATTTTTTAAGAGAAAAAAGTCAAAACTCTCTGATTCCAGCTTCTTAAATGTGAGTATTTTCTGGTTTCTTTAAAGTAGTAAACTGAATGTCTTTGAGTTGTGGACAAAACAAGACATTTGAGGACGTCATCTTGGGCTTTGGGAGACACTGGTCGACATTTCTTTTTACCATTTTCTGACATTTGATAGACCAAACAACTAAACGATCAATCGAGGAAATAATCAACAATTAATTCCCAATGAAAGTAATGGTTAGTTGCAGCCCTACTGCCTTGCACACATTTAGTCCGTATAAGATTATGTGTCTCAGTGAGTTGATCTGCTGAAATGTAATCAGTCCTTGTGTGCTTAGCTGGACATTCCCAAAGAGTCATGGCCTCCTCACACACAGCACCAAACCAAATCACAGTGGATATACGTAAATCAAGCAAGGGTGCAATTACTTTAACAGTGTGCTTTTTACGAGAGCAGAAGCTCCAGTCTTTATCTCCGTCCTGTTCTGTGGTTTTGCAGCTTGTCGGCTGCTGTTGTGCGAATTGCTATTATCAGGTTGAAGTGGTAATGTCTGTGTGTTCCCTTTTGTCAGCAAGTGTTTTGTCGTTTTGCAGTCGGTGTCATTAAAGTTAACACCACGGGGGTTTATTAACTCGTCTTGTCAGTCAGCGCTCGTTCCCCGAGGCCTTTATAGCCGGTTTGTGTGTTTGACTTCAGTGGGAGGAGGATGCTTATAAAGGAAATAGGCCAGGAGCCGTTGAGAAGTTGACACAGTGCAGAAAACGGTCACTTATCTTCCCGTCACACTGAGAACCCTCCTGCTGATTTCACCAAAGTTTGTGTCCTGTTTTTTGTGGAGTCTAAAAGATTGTCACGTTGGCTTATCTTTTTGGTGATTTGGCACATTTTGTTCCCCCCCAAAGGTTTCATTCTGAGGAACTTGTCAGCGCTTCTGACCCTCTTTTTCTTTTGGAAAAAATATAGCAGCCAACATTGCAAGCAAACTATATTTGAACTTATTAACTATAGTGAAAGCCAACTGTGACTCTGGCCTCCCTGCTGTAACAGAGCGTTTTGTACTCCCTCTCTGTCTTTTTCAGCACAATCCTCTGTAGAAATTCTGCTTTGTTTCGCCGTCCAACAGCTATTGGACGGTTTAATTCAACCACTTGGCTCAGATCCCGCACTCTGGTACCAGGCGTGAATGCTGTCTATTTGTCAGAGACTGATGGGGCGGATTTTTAGTGATTAATTAGACATGTACTCGTGTGCACGGACTCTCCCACACACACACACACATATTACAGCACAATCCCTCCTCTGTAGGCGTAATGAGGGTTTGGGTACATTTCATGCGGGGCACGGAGAAAGAACGTCTGTCACTGTGCTGGCATGACTGAGTGAATCCAATGTGGCGACACCCTCCGCCGCCCCTTTGAGGGTGTGTTTCTCTTCAGTGCCCTCCATCTGTCCCTTTCCTTTTTCAGAAAAAATCCCGGTGGTATTGTTGCTTCACATGGGTAAGGTTGTGGCCCTTCACATGATATTATTCATACATTCCCCCCCGCCCCTAAAACCAAACTCTCAGGAGATTTGTTTTGAGCAAATGGCTTATTATATAACCAAGAAGCATGTTCACATCTATCTGTTTGGTTTTTAGCCAAGTATTTCCCCTCTCTGGCCGGAGCACAGCGTGGCGGCCCGCCCTGTATGTGACCAAACGCTTTGTCCAACTGTGCAGGAGTAACAGCTTTATAAAAGGCCAGTTTGACTGGAAACGGAGAGCATTCGCTCGGAGGCCTGGCCCTCTGCTTCTGGATGTCAGGATTTGAACAGATTAAAAAAAAAAAAAAAAAAAACCTAGTCACGTGGTGTTACTGTGGGGTCATAACAGGAACTTGTGCAACACACCAAAAGCAATAGAAGATGGATTTTGGAGTCGGAGGCAGCGGGAGGTTGGGTTTGTTTGTGTTTTTTTGGGTGGATAGATGTATGTTGGAGTTTGCCGCCCTGTCACACAGAGCAGAGGGCCGGCTCAGGCATGCTGGTTTTATTTGCTCACGTCGAACACGCTGCCCTTAATCCTCCTGTGGTTTTGTTTCTGCCGGTGCAGCAGTGGGGCCCTGGAGGCCGGTGCACTACGGTTTACAAACGCACACACACACACACACACCAACACACACACACGCACACAATGAGGGCATGTAGTACTCGGGGCAGCAGGCTTGCTGATGTAGGTATAATTTCCCAACTTGCCCCCCAAAGGTTTTTTTTTTAGGGCTGTCAATCGATTAAAATATTGAATCGCAATTAATCGCATAATTGTCCATAGTTAATCGCGATTAATCACACACTTTTTGTCTGTTCAAAATGTACCTTAAAGGGAAATTTGTCAAGTATTTAATACCAATATCAACATGGGAGTGGGCAAATATGCTGTTTTATGCAAATGTATGTATTTATTTATTATTGGAAATCAATTAGCAACACAAAACAATGACGAATATTGTCCAGAAACCCTCACAGGTACTACATTTAGCATAAAACAATATGCTCAAATTATAACATGGCAAACTGCAGCCCAACAGGCAACAACAGCTGTCAGTGTGTCAGTGTGCTGACTTGACTATGACTTGCCCCCAAACTGCATGTGATTATCATAAAGTGGGCATGTCTGTAAAGGGGAGACTCGTGGGTACCCAGAGAACCCGTTTTCATTCACATATCTTGAGGTCAGAGGTCAAGGCACCCCTTTTGAAAATGGCCACGGCAGTTTTTCCTCGCCAAAATGTTAACTTTGACAACCCTACTTTTTTACTTAAACATGATGAGTGTTCATTATCTTGTTGCAGATAAGGCACTCAACATTTCTGGGTGATCAGATCACCTTTGACCTCTGCCCGACCTGTTGCATGTTTCAGGTTTGTTTGAGCTGCTACAGCATGACATTTTGCAGGACATAATGTGACATAAATGGCGGCAACTCCCACATGATATATCGTGTCTTCTACTTTTAAGTACCTTTGCATGACAAATGTTTTTCTCTAACTCCTTAACGCTTTAGGGTGCAGAGTTTAATTTAATAGCGTTGTGTTATGTGAGGACAAGTCTGTTGACGCTGAAGATTTGGCTGATTAAGGTATGAAACGGGCCCTCGGGAGATTTCATTTGAATCAAATAAGGTTGTGTTTGATGATGATGATATACTCCGCTGAGGAGGACTGCGGGTTGTGGTTGAAGATACCGGAGATGGACATAAGATTTACAAGTTTGGAGAAACAGACAGGAGTTACCGCAATGTAGCAAAGCAATGTACTGCTGTGGACGGGAACAGCAGTACATTCAAGACACCCGAACTATCCCTTTAAATGATGAATTAACTAGCAAAACAAAGCTGGTCACGGCGACTATTATGCGACATTAGGCAGCTCTAGAACCACATGGATATTTGATTTAATCAACTGCGTCTAGTCAGTGCAAGAGGAGCAACAACCTCCACTGTTTCCTCTCAGAAATGCCATGCTGTCTGGGAGTGTTGAATAAGTGAGTACAGAGCCCTCAGGTTGCGTTGGGTCAGTTTACCGTGGGATCATACTGTCTGGTAGACTCGAGTCACACCTGCGTGAAATCGGTATGTCCTTCCTCCCCTCTCTTTCGTAACATTCACATCCTTTCCGTCTGTGTCTGTTGGAGATATTTCTCCTATTTGTCATGCAGGGTTAGCCTTCGAGCTGTGCGACTACATATGAAGTTGAACAGGAAGAACGGGTTCCTTGTTGCAGCAGGCTGTAATAAAGTAGTCGGGAAGAACAAAGGATGGCTTACTGCACAGCGTTTTGTGTCTGTAACAGGTCTGCACACTGGTGTAGATAATCACAGATCAGATGCTACTTGTGTCACTGCATCAGTCACACATTTTTAAAACCTGCTGATTCATTTCTCAGGTATGTTATGATGAAGCGATACTGATTTTGCATGCTCCATAAACAAAAAGTATTTCTTTGTCTATTAACTGCGCGGTGAGTTAAGGACAATAAGTAGATGTTGGACTGGAGGAAACTTTGAGGCGCCTGGAAAAAACACAGTGAAGTGAGATGGAGGCTTTGCTAATGAGCTCCCACCACCAAGGCTACAGCAGCATGATGTGAGGCGGAATCTGATTCATACATAGTGGATGAGCTCTCCTAATTCCTTCTGTTTTACCACATTTCTGGCATCTTTTGATAATAAAAGTTTTGTATTTATTTATTTATACAACAGTTGCGCTCAGACGCCGACAATGGGATTAATAGAATGATGTAAAGTAGGGCTGTCAATCGATGAAAATATCTAATCGTGACTAATTGCACATTTTGTATCTGTTCAAAATGAACCTTAAAGGGAGATTTGTCAAGTATTTATTACTCTTATCAACATGGGAGTGGGCAAATATGCTGCTTTATGCAAATGTATGTATATATTTATTATTGGAAATCAATTAACAACACAAAACAATGACAAATATTGTCCAGAAACCCTCACAGGTACTGCATTTAGCATAAGAATATGCTCAGATCATAACATGGCAAACTGAAGCCAAACAGGCAACAACAGCTGTCAGTGTGCTGACTTGACTATGACTTGCCCCAAACAAATCATAAAGTGTGTATGTCTGTAAAGGGGAGACTCGTGGGTACCCATAGAACCTATTTTCATTCACATATCTTGAGGTCAGAGGTCAAGGGACCCCTTTGAAAATGGTCATGCCAGTTTTTCTTCGCCAAAATGTAGCATAACTTTGGAGCATTATTTTTCCTCCTCCGCAACAAGCTATCATCAAATGGTTGGTACCAATGGATTCCTTAGGTTTTCTAGTTTCATATGATGCCAGTATCTTCACTTAGCTTTAAAATTGAGCCAGCTACAACCTCCGAAAGATCAAATAGCGGACCCCGATTTTTAAGATGTAAATTAAAAATGGATAGTGTTTTAGATAATCGATACAGTATCACAACACATAATATCACAATACTCATGTGTATTTTCTTACACCCCTATATTGCATCCTAAATATAATGGATTGTGAGTACAACTGACGGGTCCATGTTGTTATTTCAGTGCGTCTTGTCTCTGTCAGCCTCCTCTTCCCCCCGTGGGAATCAGATGTTTTGGGCCTCACAAAGTAGCTTCAAATGAAGTTTGCCGACCTTCTTTGTCAGAGTTAAGAACTTCCCTATTCTTATGCAGCTCCACTGATTAATTGATTAGCGACGTCATAGATGGCGTTGGCTGACTCGTATATATATATCATTTGCATATCAATGTTGCTGACAATAGGGATGAACAATGGAGCAGATTCAAGGTCAAACAAAGCAGAGGGTTTCTTACTGCTCAGACAGCAGAGTCTTTGTGTTGAATATTATACTTTAAAGAAATGGAGGACTTAAAGCTAGACGAGGCAAGATGTGAAACTATACTTATTGTAGTGTTTCAAATCAAAAAGTGACGACTAGTTTTATATCTGGTCTAAAACGAAAAAAACATTCTAGTCCTACCAAACTTTTTCCTTGTCTATTTTTCTTCTCTTTTGTGCATTTGTGTTGTTGATCACGGGGTACTCAGCTTTTATATGATATACCTAAATGTTATTGGGATGGAATTGGATGCAATGATCAATCGATTAGTTGTCAACTATTAAATTAATCAGCAACTATTTTGATAATCGATTTGAGTAATTTCTTAAGAAAAAAGTCTAAATTCTCTGATTCCAGCTGCTTAAATGTGAATCTTTTCTGGTTTCTCTCCTCCTCTATGACAGTAAACTGAATATCTTTGAGTTGTGGACAAAACAAGACATTTGAGGACATCATCTTGGGCTTTTGGGAAGCACTGATCGACATTTTTTCATCATTTTATGACATTTTATAAACCAAACAACTAATCGATTAATCAAGAAAATAATCAACAGATTAATCTACAATGAAAATAGTCGTTAGTTGCAGCCGTAAACCTGCCAGACAATAGTTGGGGTCCCATAACTGTTGTGTAATTACACTTTACATGTCTCCTTGTAGCTTTTCCATGGAGGCTTCCACCTTGTGAATAAATGATAAGACTTCTTCGCTGTCTCTCTTTTTAAAAATTTAAAACGCAGTCAAAAATAAATCCAGAACCTATCTCAGTCAGAGTACGTCTGTTGCTTTAACCTGACAGTAGTCGAGCTTCTGTGATCGGATAAGCAGCCAAAGCCTCTTTTCCCCTGTTCGCCGGGTGTAAGGAGAGAAAGTGGCGTGGGATAGCTGAGGACCGTGTGGCGCCTGTGATCCACAGGATTACAAGAGTGAGACTGAACGCCGATGAGCACGGCTGGTTGTTGTGATGTCACTCTGAACCCGCGTCAGAGTCTGCCAGCGACATAAGATGCTCTTAATCATTCATGGACCCTGTCACCGCTTGTCTCAGTTTGAGCTGGAGTCATGTGGCAACACTGAGCGTTTGGTTACATAAAGGCTTCGTCACCGTCTGGCACAGTGGGCTGAGGCGACTAAAACAAACAAGATCAGATCTATTACCTCTCTGGGAATATTTAGTGCTCTAACACTAACATGTTCAGCCGTATGTGTGTGTTTTTGTGTATATATTGATTGCTATATCTCAGTCTGTTTTGCTTCATGAGCTTGTAAAAAGAAACCTAAGATGTAGTTTTGCCCCCAACTGAGCTGAGAACATGAGTGTTATGGGCCCTACAGGCCAGTCTGGGATCCCTTGGGCACAATGTACAGTATGAGCAAACACAGAGCTATGACTGTGTGTTTTTCTATCTGTCTAGTTGCTGAAGTGAACTTTTTTTTTTAACTTTCATTTATTTTTGAAAGTCGTATATTATTCTCTCTATGTTCACAAAATCAAAGAGACTGCTCCAGCAAATAATTTATAACAGCAATCCATACTTCACCTCCCTCCCCCCCCAAAAAATAAATAAATAAAGAGAGGAAAACATAAGATATAGTAAGGTAACAGTGGAATAGTCCACTCAGTCCTCAGTCGAGGCTTCACAACCGTAGTGTACATACCAATGATTGACATCACGGTGTTTACGTCCACTTCTTATATAGTCTATGGTCTCTCCACAAAGAATCACACAAAGTTTAAATATTGTGTTAACCAGAGATTGGCTAATACGTTTCTTGGAAATAAGTCATTCAGCATAAAAAAATGACTAATCGACTAAAGAAATCTCAGTCGACTACGATCAAAACAACCGAATAGTTGACTAATATATAATCGGGGGTTAAAGTTTACCTCAATGCCTAACATTCATTTGGAGAAAGCATGGATAGACTTCCCAAAACAACTGAAAAAAAAGATGCTTATAACATTTAACACAGCTACAGTTTCATATACTGAACAGTAAATCACTTTTTTAGGCTTTTAAAATGCTCTCTGGGATGTTATTTTGAAACAGTAGAAGGCACATAACACTGCCGTTCCTCATGATTTATCTTGTAAAAAAAGTAGTGAAAGGCGAGAACTGAATATGGCAGGACTGCCTGCAGGCCCTACTTCATCTTTTGTCATGCCCACAATAATGGGGTCTTGATGATCCTGGAGGGGGAGGTTGGGGGGTTTGAACTATTCCTCATCAAACACCAAGGGGGCCCCCAATAGACATTAAATGGGCCATTTCCTCGAATGGCTTAAGGTGTGGGGTTTTGCACCTTTTTGATATTCGAGCACCCACTGACATATTTTTATGCAGAGGTTGAATGTCTCGGAGTGACGAAGAGGCACATCAAAAGCATTCCCCTTCAGCTACGGGCGATTGTCTTATTGCCCCGGCATGTGGCCACCAGGAAGGGGTTAATCCATCCATCTGAATCCATCTGAATGAGCGGATCTCTCCATGTAAGGGGGGATAAAACCTCCCTCGCTGTCTCCGGGCCGGCTTAGAGACAGGAAGCTCTCGCTCGGTAGCCGGCGCTCCGCTCTGATGTTGCCATAGAGAAATACAAAACTATGGGCAGCGGGGAGCAACGTATCAGTTGATGAGTTGTCTTGAGCGGTCGGTCACACATTCGGCATCCCTTTTGTGCGGTACATACTAATTGGCTACTGCACAAGGCATGGAGCAATAAAGGGTTTAGCTAATAATAGATCATACAACCGCTATGAGTCCGCTCAGAGGGACGTTGTGGGCATTTGTTTGCTCTGCGCTATAATCTTATAATTTGGCATCCAGTTGCTGTTTAGGGGTTCGAACTTGAACCCAAATGGTTTTTACAATAGAACTTGAAAATAAGCTTTTTATTAATGCCTTTGCCATCTTTTTGTTGTTGTGGGGACACTGCATCTCCACCATTAACGGCACCAGAAGAACTCTTGAATGAAGTTGTTGAGTAAAGAGGATAAAACCTTTTGGCAGTGGATAGAGTTCAGCTCTCTTTGGGGGATCATTTCTCATTTTGAAAGAGCAGCGAACAACATAACAGCGCTTTTATCATTTTATCAAACCCCCCCCACCCCCCCTCTGTTCCCTCTAGTGCTACAGTTGCCTTTCCCAGTTGAATGGGTTCTTGTCAGAGATGCAAATGTTTTCATGGGTGACGTGTCCTTTGGAATATTGTTGAGTGAAGCCCCCATTCATTCACGATGGGGATACGCACACAGGCCCCGGAGCGTGGGCTTCAGCTCCAGAATGATGGGAGCGCTGTCTGGCTAAAACAATAGCAACCCTTGTTAATGTCAGTAACACATGGGAGCGGTGGAGCTAGTGGACTGTGGCTAGCACAGAAGTGGGTGTTTAGACCTCGTCTCCACTCGAATCTGTCGTAAGATCACGTTTCAAGGCGTGAGTCACTAGTGACTTGAGGACAGTTTTGGTTTATGATACGAGCCATATTATTAGTCCAGTAATAATCAGGGCTGTCAATCGATCAGGAAGGGAGATTTGTCAAGTATTTAATACTCTTATCAACATGGGAGTGGGCAAATATGCTGCTTTATGCAAATGTATGTATATATTTACTATTGGAAATCAATTAACAACACAAAACAATGACAAATATTGTCCAGAAACCCTCACAGGTACTGCATTCAGCATAAAATATGCTCAAATCATAACATGGCAAACTGAAGCCCAACAGGCAACAACAGCTGTCAGTGTGTCAGTGTGATGACTTGACTATGACTTGCTCCAAACTGCATGTGATTATCATAAAGTGGGCATGTCTGTAAAGGGGAGACTCGTGGGTACCCGTAGAACCCATTTTCATTCACATATCTTGAGGTCAGAGGTCAAGGAACGCCTTTGAAAATGGCCATGCCAGTTTTTCCTCGCCAAAATTTAGCCTAAGTTCAGAGCGTTATTTAACCTCCTTCGCGACAAGCTAAAGAAATTAGTGGTGTTATTATTGCGTTAACTTAGTAATGATATAACTTGACCTATCGCACCCTTAAAGGTATCCTCTTGTCCATTCTCTGCAAGTACAGGATCAGGGTGCTGCATTAAATCAAGAGCACTGCTCTCCTCATATAAAAAAACAAATGCAGCTTTAATCTCTGACTTGGTCGTCACCAGAGCTCGTGTTCAGTGAAAAACAGATCAAATGAAGCAGTGGCGCTCAAATGTCACCTTCAAGGCTAAAAGAGACGAAAGCTAAAAAACTGCGAGTAAAAACACAAAGAGCTGGCGATGGAAACGTATGTCCTGATGATGATGGAAAGGTTGGAACGGAGTGTAGCAGATCTGAACTTTCAGAGCCGTAAGTCGATCCATGCTGAAGAAACACCGTTCCACTTCTTGCGTTTTACTTCAATCTTTTATTCCTGCCAGCTTGAACCGCTCCGACTCCCAGTATCCTGTGTCTCGCTGGTTATGTAACAGTCAGGGGGCCTAAGTGGGAACTAAAGCACAGCAGAGACAGCGGACGCTGCAGCCACTTGAAAAACTGAATGCGACAGCAGCCTATTAGACCTCTTTAAGAAGAAGCTCAAAAAATGTACCAGAAGAAATGTACAGACACTTATTTAGCCTCGGCGAGCTTCACTGGGGGTTATTATTATTATTGTTTTTTAAGTAAGTCGAACTTTGTACCAGAAAGCTTTTCTTCACCATTACATAACACACTCACAGACTCCTGCATGTAAAAGCTTTTGTTAGTTTAGTACCACTCAAGTGAGACTCTGGCAACAAAGGTTTCCATACTTGATGCAGATCAGGACGGAGCGAGTTATGCGATAGTGGGTGATGAGAAATGAATACACAACAGCTCTTTAGAGAAGCATTTAAAGTGGTATGTTACATTTACAGCAGAATAAATGTGTATTAATTGTGTTTCCACATTGCCTGCCAAGGACATGAGTACTGATGTGGCTCTCTATTCTTCTTCATAGGTTGATCCAAGATGAAACCCGAGCTGGAGGACCAGAATGGCTGCGCACATTAAACACCTGGAATTATACTTTCTTTGACAACATCTCACACAATCGCCAAATAACTCAGGAAGGAACTCTCCTGAACTCTTTTTTAATTCCTCTCTGTGGATTATAAGTAACATCATGCCTATTCTCAAGCAGCTGGTGAACAACTCTAACCAGTCGAAGCGGCGGTCTCGGGCCGACCTCACCGCCGAGATGATCAGCGCTCCGTTGGGGGACTTCCGCCACACCATGCACGTCGGCAGAGGAGGGGACGCCTTTGGGGACACTACGTTTCTAAGCACCCGATCGGGGGAGCCTCCTCGGGAGCCGGAGCCAAAGCAGAGCTCCCCGGGCCCCAAACTGGGGCTGCTGTCCCGCACCTTCAGAAGCAGCAAGCGCACGCAGTCCGTAAACCGGGGGGACAAGTATGAGTACAATATGAATGCGCCCTCCGGCGGCTCGTCCACCTATGTGAAAAACGCCATATCCCTGCCTTACCTAAACGAGGAGGACATTAACAGAGGCAACCAGCTGCCGAAGAGCGTCTCCTCGAGCCCCATGAAGAGGCTGTCGGAGATTGAAAGCAAGCCGGTGAACGGAGCTGCGGCGATGGCGACGTTGGACGCAGAGTTCGAAGAGCGCAACTTTGGCGAAATTACAGATTTGCCGCCATCCATGTCTAAGGGAGGCGGGATGAAGCACGCAGAGTCTATGATGTCCTTCCACATTGACCTGGGGCCCTCGATGCTCGGGGACATCCTGAGCGTGATGGAGAAGAAAGGCTGGGAGGAGGACGACCTCGGCTACGAGGAGGGCAAAGGTAGCGAGGGCCGCGGGTCGCCCTCCCTCATCCCCCACGTATATGATGAAGTGGAAGTGGAGGAGCAGCCCCCTGCGAGGCCACCTCGCACCATGTACCAGCAAAAGCCCGTGGTGGATCCCTACACCCCGGAGCTGCCAACCAGGAACAACCACCACAACATGGACAGCTGCTCCGTGTCCAGCTCCGGCTCGGTCGCCGAGGAGAAACCGCAGTACCACCTCCAAGACGGCGACACGGACAGTGCAAAGTACAGTTCGCCACGTGGGGAGGAAGACTTCACATTCATGGATGATGACGACGACGAGATTCGAGTGTAGACTAAACACGGACGGTCTCGAAGGACACTAATGGAGAAGCTGGAAAAAGGCAGCGGAGGGGATTTCGAGGCAGGGCCACATCTGCTTTAAGCTGCTTGTAGATCAATCTAATCTCTGCACACTTTGTTCAACATCATAAATAAAAACCAATTAAGCCTTATTCACTGTGCTGTAGCAAGGAGAGTGTATGCCAGGGTGCATACAGACTGGCTCACTTTGATGAAACTGAACTTATTATTGGGGGATTCTCCATTTTCCTGCGTTCAAACCTTGTCCTCAAAGGCGCATTAAAAAAAAAGAAGCCTAAAACACTCGTTTAAATAAGTAAAGGGTGACCACGTGGTTAGAGAACTGTACTCCCAGCTGTCAATCACATGACATTTAGTGTGTGTGATGCACGAGGTGAGGAGAAGGAAATGTGAGGTCACAAACCAGATGTGGAGGAAGAGGGAAAAGGACAAGAAGTGAAACTCGGATAGTTTTGTAAAGTGTGGGAGTGATCGCGGAGCTTCATTTGCCGACGACGATGTCTCGGCATAGACACTAAATAGATAAAGTAGTTCTTACTTTTGTTCATGTCAGACTTTAAGGGGTGATTTTTTACTTTATTTGATGTACATAGAGTATGTGGAAGTTGGTCTACAGTAGCCTGTTGTATTTGAGTTTGGTAGTTTATCATTTTGCAGCTGTCTCTCTTTGGTCTTTTTTTTAATTACACAGAGAGCTGTGGTAGTTATTCATAAGGGATGGATCATACTTAATGTGCACTGTTTGATCTTAAAAGTTTTGATTTGGGGGTTGAAGTTCTTACAAAAAAACACGTCTTAATGGTACTACAGAGTGAGGCAGCTTCTTTCCGTACATGTTGGCTGCATGGCACTTAACTATTGGACTCAAGTAGACATTAAATTGTCTAAGAAAAGTCACATCACTCCTGCTATCGCTGTCGTGGTTAAGGCTGTATCAGATGACAATGACTTCTGTTTTACAAAACCGCTGCTAGGGAAGGCTTTTTAAATTTAGGGCTGCACGATTATGACCAAAATGATAATCAGGATTATTTTGATCAATATTAAGATCACGATTATGTCTTTTATTTTAGAGACGAAATTGTTTTTTGCACTTTCACGTTTCACTTGCTTGTTGTGCTACATTCCTGCTAATGTACAAATCAAAGACTGGTCCTTATTCTCAGTACATTGAACAGAACAACACTGCTTTCACAAATCTTTGCATCAAAATAAGACTTGAAATAAGGTTACAAAACGAGTAATACGGTATGTTACTCAGCCGCAACATTCAGGAAAGTTTTTGAGGCTGTAGGGTGTCAGCGGCATGACAGCGCCCCAAAAAGTGAAGCCAAAACATCTGGATCGCCCCCTGGTGGCTGGCTGTTAGTTTAGGAAGCACATGATTTGATATGCAGCAGTTTTCTATGAGCAAAAGCACACATTGTTTTATATATTATCCCACGTACTTAACTGTGGGAAGCCAAAAATCGTGATTAATATTCGATTGATTGTGCAGCCCTATTTAATTTGCAAAAAAAAAAAAATGTGAATTGTCAAAAAAGAAGGCCTTAAGTATGTGTTCTGTGTCCTGTATAGTTTTTACAGGACAGAAGTGGTGATTGTGGCTAATTATGTGTGTTTGTGTGTCGTTACATCTCATTACACATCATCGCTGAGGTTGGTAGGATCAGCAGGTCAACAGAGAGGAATGAAAAAGTTTGAAAGGGAGTTGTTACAGTAGAAAAAATGGCAAATGAATAGTTGAGGCTCTATCCACAACACGTAGACCAGACCAGCATCGCGTCATCACTAAGGCCACATCTCCTTTTGGGGGATAGAAAACCTAAGAGCCCATAGAAGTCGATGCAATTTGATGTGTGTTTGCATTGTAATTTTGAGAAGTTGTATGCATTTATTTCTTGTTAAACAAATGTATGTTTTATAGAAATGTCTAATAATAATTGTTCGACCTTACCTGAACCTGAACGTTCGCGATTCTTTAATAAATTAAGGTTGATCGCCGTCATGCCCCTTCTGTCTTCCCCCGTCCAAGTGGAAGAATGACCCAACACAGTGGCCGATATTGCTTATCCGGACGTCTATAACGCTACATATTTGATTAAATCACCAAGTATTGTTCGGCTTAGTGTTGTCTGTAAACAATCAACTTGTTAAAAGACAACTGTTCTGATCTTTCGGCTGAGATTTATTTGGAGACGATAGTCTGATGCTGCTATACCATTAATGTATGACTGTACTGCAGCAGCCTCCCACTCAAGCTATAGCTAAACAAACTTATCCAAACTGTCACAACATCATTTAGCCATTATCCACACTGACGGTGAATATTCACGTATCTTATGTGCCTCCAATCTCAGTGTAAAAGCCTCAGTTAACCAGCTACACAACAGCTTTTCTGTATTTTCTCTCCATATGCGACAGCGCCTTTCTTTCCCCCAAAAGGCGTTGCGGCCTTGGCGATGACGGTCTGCTCTGTATCCTCCCTTTAGACATGTGTTCAGGCGTGTCTCTAAAGGCAGAGAAAGGATGTAAGAACATGCACAAAGTTGTTATTAGAGCTACTTAATAGACGGGGCATCAGGTATGTCTCGGGGCGGTGTGAGAGAGAGCGGCAGATATTTCCTGAACTGGCCCCCCACAAGTGATACCATTCACCTCCTCTCTCTACACAAAACCCCAAATCACACAGTAGGAACAGATGATTAAATCAACCCATCATCTGGCCTTTCCCTGTCTACTCATTAAATGTGCTGGATTATTGGCCCCCAACCAGCTGGAACCGCTCCAGAACCAGCCGGGTCAGGAACACACAGGTGGGCTGTTTTCTCTTCTTCGGCTTTTTCTTCTGTTTAGTTGCTTTAATGGTGCCTTCAAATGAAGCTTGCGAGCTCGTGTATACAACACGGGAAGTCGTTTACACGATATGCTTGGCGTTCGAGTGGTTAAGTCATGAGAACGGTGCTGCTGAGCCGTTACTGTCGGCGTCTAGAAGCCACAGAGGATAACAATTTAGAAAGCTAGAAAAGGCATAATGACAGATTGGGAATATCAACATCTTCCTCAGACGTATTATACAATATACGACTAAAATTACAATATATTAACTTATTATGCACCGAAAAACTTCCACGGCTTTTCTGACGTCAACAAACACGTCACAACTCGTCAAACTTTCCACTCACGAGGGCGTTCATATGGACTCTTCTTGTGAACGGCGGTAAACACGACCTCATTTGAAGGCACCACCATAATAAAACCTAAGCTCACTCCTCCAGGTGACTTTCTAAATAAGGCACACAGAGGTGTACTCCTTTTATTTGGCATCCATGATTAATGTCTGACCTTTTTTTATTTTGGTTTTAGAAAACTAATTGCCAGGTTTGATGAATGGGAGCTTTGAATATCCTGTTGCGGCGTTGAAGCAGGGGTGTGTGTACATAGAGTCAGGATGCTGTGCCATTCTGCCTCGGGGTTAAGTAGCGAGAAGCGCTGAAATTAAAAGCGATCTGGAGGAAATTGCCAAGTATGTTCTAATATACACAATATTGGGTTAACATTAGCAGGATTTTTTTTCTACTTATGTATAGATATGCAGTATGGTTTGAGTCAGAACTCTCATATTTTAATGTAAATGGGCCAAAATGTTTCTTTTCCTTCTATTGTGAAATTTGTGGATTGTTTGGGGCAGCTGCAATCCTTCATGTTCATCACCAAGCAATGGACACAACAACAAAAAAACACTCCTTATCTGTTTAATCAAGTGTAAATATAATTCGTGCCATCGATGATTACAGTAAGCAATCTTTGTTATCAGCAGTGTGACTATGAGAGCGTGAGAACCAGAGGAATGTTAGCGGCTTTAAACACTAAATGGCACATTTGCGGGGCAAATTGTATTTGCAAGTAATAAATAGAGAATCATGGGAAAGTATGCAAAATTACGCTGAAATACTTTCGTCTAATTGGTCTGGCATTTGTGTTGTTTCTCTGTAGGAAAGGCCAGACTAAACCATATAAAGGAATTTGCAAATACTTTCCGCCCCAGGTCTGCTTATAAGTTTTCTGTGCCCTGACAGCTGTGGTTTTGATGAGTGGTAAAAAAAAAAAGTGCGAAAAACAACTGGCTCAGATTTCTGCTGTTGAATGTTTTCTTTTTTTTTCTATTCAGTGGCTGTAGTGTTATGCCAAGTATGTACTGTTTTCTTTTCCTACTCCTTATTCTGGTTTTACAGTATATTAATATATTTACCTTCATCACTTTTCCTTTCTTTTGAAATAACAGCTATATTTTTCAATAAAAAGAGAAAGCTGGTAATCTTTAAACCGATGTCTTTGGCTGTCTTTGTTTCATCTTCGCGGGAGGCCTCTGCCTCGTTTTCAAAACTCTTATTCGCATTCTGCTTCCAGAGCACTCATTGAAATCTGACCTTCAAGTTAGACCCAAGAATTTATACGGAGGGAGTTAAAGAGTTCCAGACGCAGTTTAACAAACACTCGCTGGGAGTGTATTATTCTACATAAATAACCCTGAAATGAAAGATAAAACCTTTGTTTAAAAGATTCCACATTACGGGCAAGATGAGTCTTGTTAGCTAATTAGAGCCCTCCAGCCTGACATTGATTTTAACGGGCTTTAGAGAGCGTGCTTGATAAAACATGAATATGATAAAAACACTCATACCTTTGTGTTCCTTTGACGTGCAAGAATTAAAGTCAACAGATTTACTTTTACATGCGGTCCAATTCATTTTGTTTCTGCGAGGAAACTGAGCTTAAATGGTGCATTAGTGACGAATAGAGAAAAAATTAACCTTTTAATGTTCTGCTTGACTGTTTTGGTATAGAGCACATTTTCATTCACTATATCTTATTAAAGAATATGTTGAATTTAACCTGATTGAGTCATTTCTGCCTCTCGGTTCAGGTGTGTTATGCTAAACAATCCACTAGATGTCACTGTGTGTTTAAATAGCATGCCTTCTTACAGGAAGTTAGCAACAAAAATGAATCTATGATTACTCTGTTTGGTCTCATTTTCAAAGGTAGACATATTTTTTGACACATCATATTTTCTGAGTCCTTACTGAACAGAATTGTGTAACTTGATAATAAAATAAAAAGTCTAATAAGGGTCAAATCATTTTCTAAAAACATGCTCTGCCAAACGGTTCAGTTGTCCTTTTATGGTAAAGGTAGTAAAGCTAATGATGTATTTAAAATGTACTATTTTCTACTAAATAAAAAAACTAAATATATAATATATACATATATATTATACTAAATAAAAAAAAATATATATATATATAATGTATAATAATATAATTTTATATATTATTATTACATATATATTATATCTATAATAATAATAATAATAATATATAATGGTTAAATAATTTAATAAGTATGATTTTCGGTTGAATTGTCCTTTACTGGTAAATGTATTGATTCTAAGATGATAAATTTAAAATTTTTATGACATAATAAAAAAATTATGAACATTCACTGTTGTTAATATCATGTGTTGATATCATATATTTGATTTGAATCCATAATATATTTGATGAAAGAATTATGTCAGTATTATTTTTCACCATTTCTGAGATGTTTTCAACGTAGCCTTCTGTAAATATGGTAAATATCTAGAATAAACACATGGAAATAATACTAGTAGTGGTAATACTACTAATTTCATGGTAGCAAATTGACACATGTTGGTATACTAACCTACTACCAGCATAATAACAGTACGTGGTTTGTATTTTTCTTTTACCATGAAGTGACATCTCAACCTCAAAAGGGTTAACTGTACAGATGGGATATATCACAGCTTTTCTCTTTCTTTTGTTTCCCCAAGTATAAATCCAATATCTCCCGCTGATGGCCTTCTGTCTTTGTGATGACAGTGTTATCTCCATTATTCCTACATTTAATTGACATGTACGTGTTGTCACTGGGTCTGAGCCAACACTGTGGCACACAGACGTGTCTCTAGTCACCCCGGGGGTTCAGGACGGTTGTAAAATGTGTATGTGAGGTTGTCATGAAGAGCATCATGATCTCAGGTCTAAGAATAGTAACCAAAGTGTTAAAATACCGACGTGAATACGAGATTGAAGGGGGAAACTTCTTTGTCTCGATTAGATAAGATAAGATAAGATATTCCTTTATTAGTCCCACAGTGGGGACATGTGCAGTGTACACCAGCAAAGGGAATAGTGCAAAAAACAAGATGCATCAGCTAACACGGTAAAAAAGAGCTAAACAAAGTGAAACAAAATATGAACCATTTAAATAGAAGGAAGTATAAAAATAGGAGCAGTATATACAGTATTTACAATAAACAAAATTGCACAAGTGGAAAATGATATTGCACAGTGAGAATGAAATGAAATTCCACCTGAAAATATTGCAGTATGAATTACACCTGAGTAGTAATAATGATAATGATACTGCACAGTCATTATACAGTATAGTGCAGTTATTGTCAGTTTTTGGTGTGTAAGTGTAAGTAGTCTACTGGGAGCAGTGCTGATGCAACGGTGTAACTAAGTACATTTACTCAATTACTCTACATTTTATACTACTTTATACTTTACTAGATTTCAAATATCCCCGTTTTACTAAACTGCCTGTATGCAACAGCTATAGTTACTTTGCATATTTAGGATTTTACATACAACACATATGATAATCTGATCAAATATAATGCTTGTATTGTTACAGATTAAACTACCAAACAGTGTATTTGTATGTAGTTCATGCAATAAATTAATAAATCACTTATTTGATCTAAGGTTAAAATTTAAATCTGATGTGATTAAACTGATTTGTCTCATGAAGTACAGGAATATATAGACTGTTTCAACGGAATTGCATTGCGAAGCATACTATACTATGACTTTTTTTGCGACATACTATACTGACTTTTTTTTCGACATACTATACTATGAATATTTTTTTCCGATATACTGTACTATGACTTTCATGCCTTTTTTCGACATATTATACTTTGACTTTTTCCGACATACTATACTATGACTTTTTTTTCGACATACTATACTATGACTTTTTCCGACATACTATACTATGACTTTTTTTCGACATACTATACTATGACTTTTTCCGACATACTATACTATGACTTTTTTTTCGACATACTATACTATGACTTTTTCCGACATACTATACTATGACTTTTTTTCGACATACTATACTATGACTTTTTTTTCGACATACTATACTATGACTTTTTTCGACATACTATACTATGAGTATTTTTTTATTTTTTCGACATACTATACTATGAGTATTTTTTTATTTTTTCGACATTCTATACTATGACTTTTTTTTTCTTCCACATATTATAATATGACTTTTTTTTCAACATACCAAACAACAACATTAAACCGGGAAACTGAAACAAGAGAAACCAAAGTATAATCAAAAATAAGGAATTTAAGGAAACAACACAAAGATAAGGATGGATAACTTACAACCAAAAATAGATAGCTATCTACAATCTATAACAAAACTATTAAAAATTCACAGCCACAGGTCAACTGACGAATGTCACTGTTTTCTCCAGGTGCTTTGTCTCCAGGCCCAGACGGATAATTGAAAGCACCGGAGCAAGAGCGGTTCCCGGAGAGGGAGAGAGACAAACAGCATAACATCACGGTATGTAATAACTTACATAGTATGTCGAAGAAAAAAAAAGTCATAGTATAGTATGTCTAAAAAAGTCACATTATAAAATTAGTATAGTAAGTTATTACATACCGTGGTGTTGTGCTGTACGTGTCTCTTCCTCTCGTCTCTCTCCAGGTACTGCTCTTACTCCGGTGCTTTCAATTATCCATCTGGGCCTGGAGACAAAGGACCTGCAGAGAACAGTGACATTTGTCAGTTGACCTGTGACTGTGATTCTGTGATAGTTTTGTTATAGATTGAAGATAACTATCTATTTGTGGTTGTAAGTTATCCATCCTTATCTTTGTGTTGTTAATAATTCTAAAATAATGTGTTGGATATACATGTTTATAGGTGTGCTACTACCGCCCTCTAGTGTCACGTTTATATTAAAGCAAGTTAAATTCATGGATTATTTGTCTGCTGACCCAATTTTTTTTTCTTGCAGAGCAAACTAGAAGGCAGCGGCATAACATGTTCAATAGATCTGTTATCTTCATGTGTAATCAAACATAACCTAAAAATAAGGTGTTTTGGTTTAAATTAAGGGGTGGATGAAGTTTACTATATTATTTAATTTCACACAACTCACTCATAAATAACCAGGGCTTATAGTTCAATGTCACAATTATCCTGCAACATTACATTATGGCAATAGTGGATGGTTTTCAGTCCAGTTCATTTAATGATAATAGAAATTTAGATTCCCTGGTGTCTATACCGCATCCACTGCCATATTTAGGAAGAATTTCAGCTTACTTTATTACAAACATGCCCTCTTTTTACTTTGAATGGCACCATTTAAATCAGGCTGTTTTGTTGCTGCTGTTGGTTTGGTGTAGACAAAAAGGGATATTCTGAAAAATACACAAAGCTCAAGCTGATCCCTCAGACACGTCTGTAGGACAAACTATTCATGGGTTTTCAAATCCTCATTCTCACCTAATGTAAAAACAAAAACAAAGCTTCAACAACGTGGAAGTGTTTTGGGAAATTTAAAATCGCCCGCATCATAATACATAATTCTGTGAATGTTCTTTACAGAGATATCCTGTGAGAAAGCCAACTCAAATCCCTATTTACCCTGACTCATCTCAAGCACAGCCTTCCGACATTTATTCCAACAATCATTCTTGTTTTACATGCAAGACACATAAGAATGAAAAACTATGTTACTATAATAAACATCAATGTAATAACATTCATATTTTTCCTGTCTGTACTATCCAAAAGTAATACCACCAAATGTTTCCTAATCGCCAATTACACTAACACCGTACCCTTATGGCTTTTCATTACCACAATACAGGGAAAAGCATACGAAATGTATTTGCAAGGAGAGCTAAGCGGATTTCTAAATTGTGCTTTCAGTAATGTATCTTCTTTGTTTCAGTCTGGAGGAGGACAAATAGCTGGATCAGGCTGGTGACTCACATTGGAGCAACCACGTGGAACCGTCTGTGTTATTGCCAGTGAGATGAAATATCCTACTGAAAAATTAATGTCTTCTGTGTGCTATGCTGTAAATATTTACTCTGCCTTTCCTCTTGTTTGATGTTCATCATCTACTATAGAGTATGATGACTTATGTATCTGATGGATGTCTGAATTAATCAACTATAGGGCCATTAAGGGAAGTCTTTCAAAACCAAACACACCAAACACCAAACACTTGGTAGATTGATAGTTAATTAAACTTAGTTCATAGTTATTTTACTATTAACAAACAATTAAATAATAGTTAATGTTTACTAATAATTGGTAATATTACATTACAAAATGTTAGAAATGTTTTAATATAAAACAAATATTACATAGATATTTTTAACACTTAAATGGTTAATAATTGGTTTGTAAACCGTCTATAAACATTATTTGGATGACTATTATAAAGCTGCAACTGACGATTATAATACATTGTTAAATGGTTAATAAATACTTTGTAAAGCATCTTTAAACATTTTTTTTTTTTTTAAATAGTTGATACTTTGTCAATGGTTAATAATTGGTTCTGCTCCATCTATCAATGTAATGTTTATAGACAAATAAACATGGGAAAATAGGGTCCACGTTTAAAAAGTTACCCTTTTTAACTGTGTTTTTAATTTACAAGATAGTTCCCTTTGAGGTATTGTACACCTTTATATAATACAGTCTCAATGAATTCAAAATACAGGCATTTTATTTTCATTTAATTTATATATTTAAATTATATTTGGGACCAAATATATTTATTATTCAGTTTTGAATGAAGATTTACAACAAAAATATTTAAAAAATAAAGCAGTTTCCATTAAATGTTTTGATTTCATTAAAATGAGAAAAGGTTTGAATGCACAGACTAAAAATAAATAGTTTATGTAATGCTGCAGTTTGTACTACACTGTACTTCATTGTATTTACAATGTCTATTAATGACCAGTAGATGGAGCTAGTGGTTGTTGTACAGCAACATTTTTGACAATACATCTTTTAACCAGTACTATGACTACAGATTCTTGGTATCTAAAGAATGACACTATACATGTGTGCATGCAGGTGTCATTTTTCTTCACATTATTTTCTGCAGCTGTCAATCACAGCTTAAATAAAGAACGATAAAAGAGTATAATATGTTTATGTTGCTATCATATTTTTGTCCGAGATCACTACAGTGTTTCTGCTTTCTGCTGACTGTTGATTCCCACCTAACATTACATTTCATCAACGGTGTGATTAATCTTTAAGAGACTGAGATATGAGGTAGTTTTATTGTTTCAGGTGTTACACCCTCGTCATAATTCTCCTCACAATGTAGAAAAAACATTTCAAAACCAAATGATGAAATGAAACGTTCTATGAGTCAGTTTTTTAATTTCGTTGGCATTCCCCAAGTTAATTTTTCATCTGACCAGTTTTGTTTTTCTTGGAGTAAAAAGCAGGACGGGCAAAATCAAGGCTGCCATATTTTTTGCCTTATCTTGATAAGCCATTTACTATTAAATATTTGTTTCCAGGTCTCTGTTGTGAAGGTCATCTTGGCTGATTAAGTTCTTTTGTTGTAATGCACATGATCACATCATCAAAATCAGATGTTTGCACAAACCTGCATACAGATTGGTATTTATTTTACATAAACAATCAAACAGCTGTGAAGGACTTTATGAAATACAAACTATGAGCTGTTAAATTAGGAAAATCACTGATGCCGTAAAACGTTTGATTCAAATTTTACTCTTCATATCACATGATCTCTAAAGACCTTCTGTGCAAAATTGATGTATAATCAATCAATCAATCATACTTTAAATGCCTCTTTTTCCAAAAGTACAATTATATTGTTACTCTTCTCAAAATTGACTTGGCAAAGGCTGATTTTAACCAGAATTTGGCGCTTAGTGGGCTGTAATTTTGGAGGGTTAGGATTACAGTTCATGTTGTTTCTAGAGTGATCCTTGAGGAGAACCTCTTATGTTGAGTCCTTTAATGTAGCATCACTTAAATACACCTTTGAACAAACAGTGAAAATCATTCCCAGACTAATCAACAATCATTTCTTCCTTTGTTTAGTCTGAGGAGGCGTATATTCTCCTTGTAATCCATCATGTTATCCTGTAATGAGACTGACTTCTATTCGCAAGCAAGCAGTAAAAGGGAACTGTCTAGAAAATACATATATGTTGGTCAGTTATCTTTGGCTCGTATTGTGCTTCCCTGAGGCTATGCATACATGTGATACAGTAATGTGCATGTGACGAAGAAAAACATTCTTGTGAACATGATGTGGAGTTGACGTACAGAGGGGTGTGATTGCCGTGTGGGCTGAGAAAAGCAGACCAGCTTCAAGTATAGACCATCACGAGGGGTCTGAAGCCAACCGCACGCACCTCAAACACTTAAATATTTAGTTTAGCCGAGCCGAGCCGGTCTGAGCCAGACAATTAATTTTTCCACATGAGAGAGTGGTCAAACAAACCGAGATGGGTGCATAATGAAGTCGGCCCCTTAAATGTATGCGACTACGTAGAGTTGTGACTGAGCGTACTGCAACGCACAATGACTGACAACATGAGAGAGAGCTAGTTGTTTCCTCTGAAACTGTTCTGTTTATAACCTCCATCGACATATAGGTTGATTTTGAAAGCTGTTTGAAATTATCCATCAAGTCGAGGTCCAAGGTCTGGTACTCATAAATTATAATTAATGAGTCTGACAGGTGTTTTTTTTTTCCTCAAGTCATTTTCAGCTGAGCAAGGCACATTTAAGTGAAGGGATAACAGACGCACATTAACGGCTTTCAGTGAAAGAATAATAGAAGTTTGGAAATGGTTTTGACTGCTTTGATGAAACCTTTTTTTTTTCTAGCTCTGGTTATTTTTGAGCGGGCCTGAAGCTCTGGGAACCCTCAAACCGACAGGAAACCAGGCCAGATTATTTTCAACCGTGATGGAAGTTTGTCCAGGTGGCACCATTAATTGTTGACGTCCTGTTTTTACCTTCATACTTTGAACGTTGGGAGTCCAACATAGCCCCAAACTTTAAAGCAGAATTGCTCAATAGTGAATAAAAGGGACCCACCTTATGGTCTTTAATCATGGGTGTTAACCGTCGACACTCTTTGTAGTCGAACCTAGCATTGGTGAATTGGAGTCGATGTCAGCGGCAAAAGGTGCAGGTTAGGGTCACTGCAACGACAAAAAGAAACTTGAATCAAACATTGAATAATAATTTAACCTTTCATTAATGCATAGTACACAGTGTCTTTAATTTAATAAGTCTTCTGCCCTCACTGTAAGTGTACAGTAGGTGCAATGCATTGAGCAAAAATCACTTGAGCTGAAAACAGAACAAATTCAACGATCGTGATTACAAATCAGAAAAAAAGTGAGACATCGTAATAACCAAAGGAGTTGTAAAAATTTAAATTGTTGGACGTGTATTCGCAAAATTCATCCACAAATTTCATCCAGATGGTTAAAAGAGTCTTTGAGGATCCAGTAAATACCTTCAGAACAACAGTGAGTGTTTTTTAAACAAGCATCTTGCTGGGTAACTATCATAAAACAGCTGTAATAAAAAGAGAATCAACAGTTAAACCACCAACAAGGACATTTAGGGAGTTGTTGGTCACAGAACTGACAAAAAGCTGGAAGTAACAATGTCAGTTAAACTGCCACTGATGTGGACCTGAGCCAGCTAAGGGTTGCCACTAGCAACAGGGCTCCCAACTGAAACCAACTACTGGTGACAAACAATAAGGATTCAACAACTTCATACAAAGTTCATGTCACATTGTAGGAGGTTTTACCCATGGAGTAGATTAGAAAGATCAAATAATGAAAAAAAAAAACGTGAACATGTAAGTTCATTCTTGACCTTGATAGTATTCTTTTTTTTTTTTTTTATAAAATATTCATAACTTAAAGGTCCCATATTATGCTCATTTTCAGGTTTTAATTGTATTTTGGGTTTCTACCAGAACATGTTTACATACTTTAATGTTTAAAAAAAACTTTATTTTCCTCATGCTGTCTGCTTGAATATACTTGTATTTACCTTCTGTCTGAAACGCTCCGTTTTAGTACATGTCAATGGAATTGCAACAGAATTGTGTTGCTAGGCAACAGCTTGGGTCCATGTGTATGTCCTGTCAGCTGATGTCATTCACATCCACTGCAACAGGAAATAAACTGGGACCCATTTCGAATGTTTAAGTTTAAAACTTTTAAATGGTCTAAATATTATAGATTTGTGACATCACAAATGGACAGAAATCCTGACGGCTTTTTTCAAAAGCTCAGTTTCTGAATACGGCTGTGTATTTCTCTGTGTGGATTAAGCATTTTAATACTTTCACAGTATTTATATAGAACTTAAAGCTGCTTTATAATATAAAAGAAAAATTAAAATGTATTTTTTTTTACAATATGGGACCTTTAAATATCTACTTACATAAGGGGTAATGCCAGATGAGGTGTCAGGAATTTCGTATTTTATTTTATTGTATATTTCATTTGTATTTTCATGCGTTTTGCAACCAAAATCTAAAGGTTTTCACAAGCCATGACGCCATTTCCTTGGCAAAACTGGAGGGTTTGCTAATACCTGTAACAATCCTTACCATCCTATAAGGTTCCTATGCAATGGAAACATTGTTTACTACTCCAGTAAAGAAGACGAACCTTTGTTATGACTTGGCAACGGGAGATATTTCTAGCCCCATCAGCTCATTGAACCCTTTGGCTCCGCTCTGAGCCAGAAAGCTAACATTATGCCAGCAAGACTCAAAGTCAACACTGCGTACCGTTGACAAACCAGAATTTCATAGTATGTTTAAGTTAGCTATCCAGCCATGTCATTGTCCCAAAATCAATATCAGTCAATTTTGCATGATATGTGAGCTCACTTGACTATAACGTAACAAGACAGACTTCCATTCAAACATGGTAAAATGTCTCGATGTCAACTATGTCAACTCGGACGCTCGAGGACACTATTGAATAAAACGCCCTGTGTCTGCGTTTTAATGTAATTGACAAAGACGAGATTGACATGTTCGATGAAAACTGCTGACAGCGTCTCTGCTTGGACTGAATCCAAAAGAATAGCAGGGCTCAGAGGAAGTATGTAATATCATGCACAGTGTGGCCTTGGATACTGGTCGGCTCTGGAATTCATGGAGTAGCGCTGGATGTGATTATAACAATGGCAATTGGTAATGTGGCGAGCGTTGGTATGTTGAATATAAAGGCCCTTGTTTCAGTAAATATCAGCTTTTTGTATTTACCACGTTTAAGCAGCATTGGTATTTTTGGGAGGGTTACATTTCTGGACCAATAAGTCTATAAAATAAAAGCCCTTAAATGCCAACACTTATAGTACCAGAGATATGAAGTGATTAGTCAGTGGGTGTTTTCCCAGAATGTGAGGTCGACGTACCACATCTTCACAGCACCACACTGACATTACACATCCTGTCCGTTACTATTGAAAAACAGACCCACAATTCCTTTCTGTTTCCTCCTAGTGTTTCCTGCTGTCAGTCGAAGGGTCCGGGCCGACACCCTTCTCGCCCCCCCTCTGGGATTTAACCTCTAACAAGGGTGGAGAGGGTCAGCTTCCTTCCCCATGAGGAGGCTTGTAGGGAGGAAAGGGAAGAAGGAGGCCACATGGCTGGCTCCATCGTTGCCCTGGGAGAAGGTGGCGGAGAGGAGACCCAAGATATTTACAGGAAACACAGGCGTGCCCCGCACATTCTCTCCCTCTGAATGAAAAAGCTGGGGTGGGGTCGAGAGGGATTTCACAACGAAACGCAGAGGAGGAAATGGACTGGACGGATGCTTCACTACTCCATCATCTGCACCTCCCTTTTCCCTCTAGTGTTTATTTTTTACCAGATGTGCATGTGTATGTGGTTACGCATACCCAGAGGAAGTGTTCCTATGGTTTTAGCCAAAGCCTTAACCCCTTAATAATCCAACCCTGTCATGCTAGTTTGTCAGGAAGAACGGTCAATAACGCTGAATTTTGGCAAGGAAAGCAATTTTCAAAGAGGTCCCTTGACCTCTGACCTCAAGATATGTGAATGAAGATGGGTTTTATGCGTACCCACGAGTCTCCCCTTTACAGACATGCCCACTTTATGATAATCACATGCAGTTTGGGGCAAAAAAACAAGCAGTTGTTTGCATGCGGTATAAATTATTATTTTGTTAGTCCCCATAGTAGCCATTTCATATAGTGAGACCTAATTTTTTGAAACTTGACCTCACTGTATAAAATGACCTGTGGTGACCTCTAGGATAATCCCAGCCTCATGAAACTTTACAACCACAAACTACAGACCTAGAGCATTCAGTTCATTCAGAGGCTTTCCTAGCTAGATTGACAATAAGGGGGTTTCTGAGCAATTTACACAACAGAAGCGTTTGCAGAAATCTCCAAATGTCAAAAGTTTTTGAAACCAAATCACAGCATGGCTTTTTCTATGGTGTTCCTCAAGGTCTTGCTGTCTTAATGTTGTATTTTGGAAGGATTATTGATCATTTTCATCAAATCTCGTGTGTTAAAAAAAGTCTAAAATCAGTACCACATCTTTTTAACAAATGGTATCAACCTATGAATCATAATAGAGCATGGGAATGACCATCATATACTTCTATTATAATGTTCTACGTGCTTGTAGACTTTCACAACAAACAAAAAAAAGTGGGCTGAATGGTGAGGGGTTAAATCCCTGTGTGGACTCATTCCAACTCAGAAGATCCTGCATCCAGTGTCCCTGATTTGTTAATTAATACAGGCTCACGACTGCTGAGATTTAGCATGGCTTTAAAATCCGAAGTGGTTTTAGCTTTTATTGTGAAAAAGTGAGTCATTTCCTGCGAAACCACAAATGAGATGTGAAGGTTAAACGGTCTCTAGTCTGTTTTACAAGGACTGAAAGTGATATGCGAGACAGACTGTCGCCAGAATAAAGATTCGGGTGAAAGGTAAGTACTCAGTAAACACTAAATCAAATTGCTAAGATAATAGCCTAAATGGCCACTATCTCTATTTCGCCCTTGTTACACTGTAGACACGAGACAGTAAGAAAGAGACATACTGAAATTCCTGAGTCGCACACATCTGTGACATGCCTCTGCATCCTGGAGCTCTGCCTGAGAATTTAGTCCTCATTGCATCTCACAGGGATTTCCTGTAGGATGCAGTGCTGAATCACTGGTTGAGTCAAAAGTAATTCCATTTAAAGGGTTGGACAATCATCAGACTGTATGTGGATTTTTTATCCTCCTTCTCCTCCTCATCAAAGTGCTGCCTTCACTACATTATGGCTTTACATTTGAAATGCTGATGCTATACTAAAACACTATACCGCTGTTTTCCGAAGGTTGTAGTGGGCTCAGTTTTAAAGCTAGAGTAAAGATACTGGCATAATATGAAACAAGAAAACCATGTCATACTAGCTTGTCGCCAAGAACGTTAAATAACGCTCCAAACTTGAGCTAAATTTTGACGAGAGAAAACTTTTCAAAGGATCTCTGACCTCAAGATATGTGAATTGAAATGGGTTCTATGGTTACTCCCCTTTACAGACATGCCCACTTATGATAATCACATACAGTTTTGGGTAAGTCATAGTCAAGTCAGCACACTGACACACTGACAGCTGTTGTTGCCTGTTGGGCTGCAGTTTGCCATGTTATGATTTGAGCATATTCTTTTTATCCTAAATGCAGTACCTGTGAGGGTTTCTGGACAATATTGGTCATTGTTTTGTGTTGTTAATTGATTTACAATAATAAATATATACATACATTTGCATAAAGCAGCATATTTGCCCACTCCCATGTTGATAAGAGTATTAAATACTTGACAAATCTCCCTTTAAGGTACATTTTGATCGTAATTATCTATGGACAATCTAGATTAAATACTTTAATCATTTGACAGCCCTACTACTTTTTCATGCAGCAGAAAGTTAGAAAACAAACTAGAAAGAAATGTGCATTTGTGACTCGATTCATAATCCTAACATTTACTTAGCAAACCAAGCAGGTCCCGTGTTGACTGACAGCGGTCACAGCCACTGGCAGATTAATGAGCCATTAAGCCGGCCATTGACAAACCTCCGGCTGGCCTCCGTGCTCGTACATCACCAGAAGACAGCTGGCTCTTTGGATGGTTTTCCCTAGCAATGGAAACAAGGGCAGTGTCTAAGTGCAAAGTAGCACTTAAAAACTGTTGGACACTGGAAAGTCGATGCCCAACGGGAAGTCTAACAAGCATGTGTGGAGGCCTCAGCTGAGGAACTATAACTACAAGAAAGGACTGTGCATGGGAGGAGCACATTTGTCCTGCCTTAAAAGCATCACAATTCTACTTATGGCAACACTTATGCATGGCTGTATTTGAATAATGAGGGCGGTATGAATAAGGAGTGATACAGAAGCTTTTTAAACCACAGAGGAATTCAGACGATCTACCTCATTTCATTCTCTATTCCAGGAACCTTTTTTCAAGCATGCAAGTGCAAAGCCGTTTGCACGAGGACCACACACAGTGGAATCCCACACCTCCACTTTAGGCAAAGAGTTTATTTACATGGGCACTGCATGCATGCTCCAACTAAAAAATTCAAAAACCAAATACATCTGAAAACAATTTATCTTAGTTTTTTTTGCTCCTATAAACACTATAAGAATCATCTCAGGAAAAAGAGGCCTAGGTTTGCATGACTGTTAAGCTGACAACCTCAGCTACAGTTAAGACTTATGGTACGTGTCCACAGGGGTGTTTTGTATCACGAGAGATCACCTTGCTTTCCAGCATTCAACGTTTGATGGGCTGCCACTAGACACAAGGCACCTGATTGGACGAACGCTTTCCCTTGTGGGCTGCTGTTCCCAGCCTCCACACCGGAACCAACATGGCGGCTTGTTTGGAAACTGTCTTCTCTTATTTTATGAAAATAGTTCACCGAAATGGGTTTCTGAAAACATTTTATGTGAGAAAAAAAGGCATGCAGTTGCTAAATGTCTTTATTTTAGATTTACAGCGGTTAGTTTAGACATTTCTCGGGAGTTTCCAGAGGCGGCGAGTTGCGTTGGACAACCCTATTTTGCATAAAGTAGCCTAGACTTCAACTTTATGCAAATGAGGATCAGCCAACGTGACGCCCCGTCTCTCAAACTGCATCGCCACGCAACCAGAATGCATTGCACGGCTGCTTAAATAGACAATGAATGGGCAGCTTGGAAAGGACAGAGCCTGTGGACACGTACCATAATGGCAGAAATTCACTTTCTATCTTCCCTCTTTGCCTCTAAAAAGGTCCGACTTCATCACAGAACTGTCAGACTGTTGCAGAAAACATCCCGACTCTGCACATTTTTCACTTCTCTACACAAACACACTCACGTATTGAGGAACACTGGCTGCAATCCATCTTATGTCAAGTTTCCACTCACTCCACAACAAGTATGCATTACTCAACAAATCTGACAGGGGTGTTGCTCAGACAAACTGTACTCAGAAGCCTTAAATCTACACCTCTGCACATTCCTAGCAGTGCTGGAAAAGGTCAAAGGGCAACTGATGTCTTGGCTGGAAACAGAGCAGCTATTTTGGAGGAGTGCAGTGAAACTTGTTAAGGTTGAACTTATAACCCTACAGTATTTATTGTATGCCCTTAAACCATGTGGATTCAGACACCGCATATTGATCTTACGCTGCATTTTCATTTACAATTAAAATCCCTTTTCAGCTACTCAGAGGCAGTCTGAAGAGAAAGTAAACAATAAGCAATTATCAGATAATATTAAACCCTAGGAGCAGCATCCTTGGGTTCATAAAGCTCAAGTTAATTGTGTTTTATTAATTGGAACTATACAAGTAATGACTTGCCCTGTAATTAAATAAAACAA
The DNA here is from genome assembly GCF_015220745.1 of Sebastes umbrosus. Lineage (NCBI taxonomy): Eukaryota > Metazoa > Chordata > Actinopteri > Perciformes > Sebastidae > Sebastes > Sebastes umbrosus. The sequence goes on along the minus strand of NC_051288.1, from coordinate 21,366,895 downwards.
TCTTCGTATTAATCATTGTCATTGTAGCACGACAGGAACGCACCCTCCCAAGTACCTTGGATAAAAGGGTGAAAGCGGCACAGCAGGCGTTTTCCACGCATTTTGAGACGTTACATGTGAACGGACCCATGCAGTCCCAAAATTGCAATTCCCCACAGATACTTTGAAGGCTGTCACTTTTGTTAGAACGTGCAACTTTTTATTTTTTTTATATTTGAACTGTAATGACCTGTTCTTTTAAAGTGATTGAGTTGTCCCAGCTAAGGCGTAGATGTGACCTATCACTGCATAAACACATCCTGTACCGGAGCTGAATGATGTGTTTGCATGCGAAGCGTATTTGCATAAATCCACGATAGCTTTTCGCCGGCTCTAAATACACAACCAGGGAGCGTAAATTATGACGGCTCGTACTGTAAGCGGCGACCTGTCTGATATCTTGTTGAGTGGTCGCTCTGACACATGCACATACAAGCACAAGATGAATGCAAATGCACGCGAGCCTCCTCTTCATCTTATTGGAGCGGTGAACCTTGCGGCTGTAAAAAACCTCACGGTGAATTTCGGACGTGTTTAGAGGGGTGTATTTATAAATGGCGAGCCCACCCAGCCTGGCATGCTTCAGATGCTTTGGGTGTTACCAGAACTGGCACCAATAAAGGCCAGCAGCATTCCTAAAGGTAGCAACATTGGGTGCAAAAGAGACAACATTTTTTTCAACTTCGAAAGTATGATATGTTACGTCTCATGTATTGTTCAGTCTTTTCTATTCAAATGACCAGTTGAGATATTTAGTTTCTTTTTTACAGGAAACGGCCACTTGTTGACATTTAAAGTGACTGGGTGTGTCCGCCATGTTGACTGACATTAGTATACGTCAGGTCACAGGGTCACGACCTTCCTCTTTAGCATGTCCAGAAAGTAACTGCTCTCTCCTTGTTCACTCTCCCTCTCTCATTTCAAACACAAACATTAAGGCAGATTTGGCTGCAATCCCCCCGCTATGCAAAGTTTCCATTCCTCCATCCGTGGTTTCAAATAAAAACATCCACTGCACTTATTTTTAGGCTCCTAACACTTCATCAGAAAACACCCCCTAATGCATGACAACAGCTTATGGCTTAATAATTCAAAACCACTTATAATAACAGGGAGAATGCAAAGTGGAAAGTTATGGATTTGTCATTGTCTGAGCAGCAGTCTGTCTGTAAGGAAGGTTTAAGTCCCTGTGTTTTTTTTAAAGGCCAAATCTCCATTTAATAATCAGATCAGGCTTCCAGATGTCTGACTTCATAAACCATCTACCTCATAACAATAAAATGTCTGCCGATATCACAAAAATGCCCTCTACGAAGCAATAAGTTGACTTATACAATTACATTAATTGTCGTTATCCTTCAACCTACAAAAGCAGGAAGCATTAGTATAAATTTACATTTTCAACAACCTAAAGGAGAGTAGTAATACGCCATCGAAACAGTGAAGTCCTGCCCCCCTTAGTTACTGTTGCTAGGTCAGACAAGCTTGACAAAAAGAAAAATGACAACGCCGGTTCCGTTTAGCCGGTGCAACAGTGTGTATTAGATTTCTGGGCGTCAGGCTATATAGCTTCAAGAAGCCAGTGGTGGGATGTAACTAAGCACATTTACTCAAGTACTGTACTTAAGTACAATTTTGAAGTACTTGTACTTTACTTGAGTATTTCCACTTTATGCTACTTTAAACTTCTACTCCACTACATCTCAGACGGAAATATTGTACTTTTTACTCCACTACATTTATCTGACAGTAAGTTAGTTAGTAAGTATAACGACTAATAAATGATGTATTATTATAAATCAAACTACCCAGCAGTATATAAAGTAATTAAAATGAGCTCCACTTTTACCAGCTGCAACATTAAAGTGATGAACACATTATTGTATCAATAATTATAATAAAATTATATAATATGTATTATTCTGAAATGGGGCCTTCTGCATTATGAGTGCTTTTACTTTTAGTATTTAAGTATATTTTGATGCTAATACTTTTGTTTTTTTACTTAAGTAAGATTTTGAATGCAGGACTTTTACTTTTAACAGAGTATTTTACACGCTGGTATTAGTACTTTTACTTATCTGAATACTTCTTCCACCACTGCAAGAAACCGACAGCAAGAACTACAGTATGCGACGGAAGGATAAATTCACATTGATAATGTAACCCACTTCTGGTAAATTCACCCTTACTCTAGGTTCATAAGGAGTTTGTGACTGTTCCTATGACAGTTTCTTGCGATAAGGTACACTCTTTTGTGAATGTGTGTAGCAGTCCTGAAGACCAGGTGGAATATTCAATAAGTCACTTACGCGTTCCAGGTAGAATCAGGCTATGAGGCTCCCCATTGATAGGAATGGATCTTCAAAAGTGGTTCTCACTCTGTCCATAAGACCAGACCTGTTGTGTGCAAACAGAACCTTTAAGATTAATTGTGTTTTGTCTATTAGTTGTACAATAATTACACTAAAGCATAAAAACATAACATTAAGCATCACATTCAGTATAACACTCAAAGACAGCATGTTCAGGCCTTGCCATACTAATAACATAGCCATTATGACAACAGCTTAATCTCAATCCAACATTATTAATGACTGCAGGCAGTATGCATGTTACATATAGCCCTGCTAATATTTGCAATGCCTAATCTCTAGTGAAAGTACAAATAACATTACATAAACTATCACATTCCCCACAGTAGGATGTTAGTTTAACCATTTATCTCTTCCAAATAATACTACAATGATAATGGATAAAGGAAAACATGACTTTCCAAACTTCCCTCGTTGCTTCTTTTGTTTCCTTCGGTATTACTAACTTTACTAAGGTTACCATCACTCTTTACTAACTCTGTTTAATGCTATTCATTCCTTTGCTTCCGGTCGCCATTACAGACCACGTGTCCTCTACCTCTGTTATATACACCTGATGACGCACGTGCGTTGTGATCTGTCAATCAAGGTCAGCTGGAGGCGGGACTTAACCAAACCAAAGAATATACAAGCAAAGATAGTAAACTCCGGTGTTTCTTGGACAACAGTCAATAGGCAACGGTTCATATTTTGCAGATTATTGTTGCTTTTAATAGTGCATTATGCCGTTTAAAGGAGCAGGACTTAATCTCATGATCTCTTTCAAGAGAGTTATAGCTACATTATGAATAAAAAAATAAATGCATTACTTTAGGGTCATTGCATGCATGGCCTCTTTATTCTGAATTTGAAAAAAAAAAGCAGAATACAAAGGACAAAGAAAGCTTCCTCAAATCTAATTTCCTGATTCTAAAGCCTGGTTATGCAAATTCCTCAACTGTGCACATAAAACAACAGAAAGGTCACCAGGCATACGCAATTATCAATTATCAGCAGAAAGGATGCAGGCTAATGTTCCTTTGTTTTTGAACAACAGCTTGCTGCCATTTTGGCATATTTTATTGTTCAACACAGGCCATATTTCGGTAGGATATGACAATAGAATATAAATAATTTTGTTTTACTTTTGTATGGCACTTTTTAGGCAGATGTTTTACTGGCGTCCGGTGGTCGCTTTCAGTCCAAAATGGGGGAAACGTAGCTTTGCTGCTGTGCGCTGATGTTGCAATGGAACCAACAATTGACTTTCACTTTGTATGTTCTTTGACCAAACTACCTTTCCTGAGTGGCTGATCCCTCTCTACTTGTTCAAAAAGACAGTAACATTTGCTATATTAAAACATATTTTCCCCTTATTTGTCACTGAGTTACAATACCTTGTCCCGTTGGGATGTTAGACGTCATGTACATACAAATGAATAACACCAAAAGTTACTTTGGGCTGCATGTAGAGATAATATAAACAAAGGAACGTTAGCCTGCATCCTTTCTGCTGATAATTGATAATTGTGTATGCCTGGTGACCTTTCTGTTGTTTTATGTGCACAGTTGAGGAATTTGCAAAACCAGGCTTTAGAGTCAGGAAATGAGATTTTAAGAAGCTTTCTTTGTCCTTTTTCTTTGCTTTTTTTTCAAGGTCAGAATAAAGAGGCCATGAACCTAAAGTAATGCATTTTTTATTCATAATAAAGCTATAACTCTCTTGAAAGAGATCATGAGATTAAGTCCTGCTCCTTTAAACAGCATAATGCACCCTTAAAAGCAACAATAATCTGCAAAATATGAACCGTTGCCTTTTATCTTAATCACAGGACGGGCGCTTATGTTCAGGTGGATTTCCTAAGTACAGATAAATCACCTCATTCTAATTAGAGACATTTTAACTGCATACATCAAAGTTTCTTGCCATCACTTACTTAGGACTCTAAAACAATGTTTGCCTTTGTAGGAAAGTAGCATTCCCAGTCAGGGGCGAGCTGCTGCTGCCCTGTCTGCTCCTCATTACGACTCTAATGATAGACCAGGTAACTCAAGCTCAGTTAGCTCCAAATCCAACCTCTGTGTTTGTCTTTACATCGTTTGCCATCTCCCCTCCCGTGTCCCCACCTCTCCCATTTTAACATTTTCTTTCTCTGTGCCGTCTGGTGCCAACAAAAGCAGCCTGTCAGTCTTCTCAGCCGCAACTTGTCAGGCATGAGCCCAAAGAGTATAGAAGCAATGAGATGACATTTTTTGACAACTTTCGTATCAATATACGTTCTTATGGTGTGCCATTACCCTTGCCGTGTGCCGTATGGTGCCTTCGAATGAAACTCGTGAGCTTGTGTTTACAACATGGGAAGTCGTGTACACGATATGCGTGGCGTTCAAGTGGTTACGTCGTGAGAACACCGCTGCTAAGCAACGGCAATATTAACGTTACTGTCGGCGTCTACAAGCCACAGAGGCCAATTTAGCAAGCTATGAAGTGGTTAACATATTGCAGGAAATGCAAAGGCATAATGACAGAGGAAAAATATTAGACAGTTGGGAATATCAAAATTTTCCTCAGACATATTATGCAATTAAAAAGAATTACAATATACGACTAAAATATATATATATATTCACTTATTATGGACCGAAAAATTAACTTCCATGGCCTCCCCCATTTTTGACAACGTCAACAAACACGTCATAACTCATGAACTCGGAGCTTTCAGAAACTTTCCACTTAAGAGGTCGTGAAAACGATAAGAGCGGGGCGCTCATATGGATTCCTAAAAATGACCCCATTTGAAGGCACCATTAGTCCCAGAGACGGCCTGCCTACATCACCTACAGTATATGTCTGAAATAGTCCAAAAGCTACAAGGGAGGCAGCAGACAAAGGGAACAGTGTTCCACTCATTCCCACATATGAAACACAGAGGGCAACAGGGAGCGCCTTTGACAGGAGACAGTGCACTGACAGTGACTTGAGCCCTCTCATCTAAAATATGGTGTTCTCTCATGTTGACAATTTGCTACTTGCATCCTCTTGTTTGTTTTTCTTCTATCTATTTTTACTATTTCTGGCCCCCTTCTTTAACCTCTCTCAGTATTTTCACCCCTGCCTTCCACTTCTCCCCTTCCCTTTCCACAAGTTTCATCAGCTCTCTCCAGCCAGACGAATGCCCTCCACTTTCACCCTCATCCTCCAGTTCCTCCAGAGAGCATTCTCCAAAAAGCTCTAACAGCCTCGTCCCACCCCTCATGCTCATAGCAGTCACTCCCACAGGATTCTCTTCTGCAGACGGCGGGGATGGCGGGGAGACGGAGGAGTGACGTTTCATTACATCATACTGTAGCTGACAGCTCATACTGTGTGATGACCATGTGCATACATTGAATGCATCACACATGCATTCACACTGACTTGCAGTTAGTAGATTGTGCAGACTGCAAACACAACAACAACCACAGTAGGATGGTGGTATGATACCAATTTGCAAGGTGGGAGTGCGTCGGGTGGGCTCATCATTGTCTCTGCTCAGCACTGGCAGATAGACGCATAGTGGGGGTTTGGATCGGTGAGACAGTTAAACTGTGTATGTGACACATAGCAGCTCTTTGTTTGCCTTAGCAGACAGGGGGCACTGGGCCGCTATGGTGGACCGGAGCCAGGATAGCAGCGAGTCATGGCTAATAAACTACACCTAATAAACATTGCAGCCGCAGCAGCAGCAGCAGCAGCACCTCCCTCATACATGCAAACACTTATGCAACAGTTCCTCGTCTGCAGACCTTCTAAGGACAAGAGAAGACAATGTGATTTATTTCCTGTGCAGATGCTTTGATTACGATTTTGTAAACCGATCCGGTTCACACAAGGACCGCTGAGCTCTCAGAAGGTTGTGGGTAGTCAATGGCGAGCGAGGCATTGTAGTGTGTGTGTGTGTTTCTACTGTATGTATCTGTGGTATTGGAATAGTAATCACAACAGTGTGCCTGCCACAAACAAAAGCAACATGCATGAAGATCTTCCTGTCATTCAAATTCTTGCACCTAATAGATGCTGTATGCACAAGCCATACTAAAGAAGTCTATATGCACACTTTATGTACCAGTCATGAAAATGTTACAGAGCAATCCTTGTTGCCCTGCGTATACTGTATATGCAGTTTCCTCATCCCTTATTCCACCTACAGACACCTCAGATCTACCGACCAATCACAGCTCTCCATTCTCAATTAAAGGATTTCCAATTGTTGCCCCTAGACAGAGTCAGGTTTTCCACTTATACTGGACTTTTTAAGTTCAATCTTAAGACCCATCTTTTTGCAATTGCTTTTGAGTCTACACTGATATAATTAGAATCTATATTATGTGTTTCTGTCCAAAATGCCTGCACATTTACCTGTTAATGTAATCTTTAAAGCCCTATTCAGTGGTGGCCTTTTGCTCCTGGTAGCTCTGAGAGGATGCGCCTTCGGTTTTGAGTTGTATTTTGTGCCAAGGCTCTGGTATACCTCATTCTAATTATTTAATTCTACCTTTAATCCTCTCTGTAAAGGCAGTTTGGTCATCATGTGTTGTTTTTAAAGGTGATAAATTTCAAAATTCAGAGCATTAATATAGCATCAAACAATAATTTGCTATGTAAAGATATAGTGGAATAATGGCGTCCTGAGCAGAGAATGGAGTCCCTCTGTGTGTGTTGTAATCTGAGCTTCTCTACGCTTTGTTTACGTATCTTTGTTTACACCGTTAGCTGCTAGCTGTTGCCATGTTGAGAGCCGTGTGGAGGCAATCCCTCAATCATAGATATGCTCTGAATTTGGAATTTAGTACCTTTAAATGTAGTCTATAAATACATTGACCTGCTGTCTCTCATCTCAATGTCAACAGATGAAAATAATTCCACTTGTTTCAACGACATCATTATTATTAGTGGTTGGCAGATATACATCAACAATCTGGACTCAGATACCTAAAAGGAATATATCTGATCTGATCATGAATCCAAACTGTTGTTTTACGTTTGTTTGGATAAGAGATAAAAGCATAGATATTACAACGCTAAATACTGGAAAAGTTGTGTCACATTTATGTGTTGCTGAATACATATGGTTAATAATGTTTCTGTTGGTGCATCAGTGCCCATACATCCAGATAAACAGACAGATGAATGCATGGAACTGTCAGAGGTGTGGTAGCTCACTAAGTAAGGACCATCCCCTCATATTACTTCACCATACTGAGTCTACAAAGCCACCGAATGAATGCAGACGTCACCGCCGAAGTGCCTATGGTTGGTCGATTGCAGCTGTCCAGGGAAGAGTGTGAAGAGGTTTTCCAACGTGAGGAAGGTGAAATCCAGCCCTGGGTGCAGCTGTGCCCCGCTGTCCTCAGCGACCAGGATCAACTATGTGGGCACGTGATGCCCGCGCTGGGTAAATGAGGAGAGAGAGAGAGGCGGTAACACATCGAAGGTCTTCCTCCGCTTCCCGCTCTGGTTGGGAGCAACGTGCAGTGTGGTCAGAGGCCTTGGGTGGTCGCCCCAAACGCTGCATGGAAAAAATCTGTGTTAAACAACTGAAGAGTTCACCACAGAGGCTTGTGTTACACACAGACAAAGAGCGGGAGAGTTGGCAGCACTCGCAGAGAGGATTAGAGACAGAAGGAACTGAAGTAGTGTTTACTAGAGCTAAATATGTTTGGATATAGCAAATTCTTGAGAGTTCAGCTCTGGAGAAAAATAGGGAGTGATTTGTTGTTGGTATACTACAAAAATTCCCTTACAATTGGTCTTCGAAAAGTCTCAAAGATGAAGGCCTCGAGGCAAAACGACTTCTTTGATAGGCTGTGGCAAAATTAATAACAATTAAAAAAAAGTAAATACAAACAAATTATGTGATCGGCAACAGGATTTATCAGAAGAAAAATTGCCACCGCTGCTTTTCTCCTCCATGTTTGGTGTTAGGGTGAGGCCTGCTTTACCTCTCGACACCGACTTGTGGACGCAGTGCAACAGGTCTGATCTTTCCTTTGACCTCACTTTTGCTGACCTTGGCTCCTCCCACCGAGGTCAATGTGCATTCCCAGCTGCTGCAGCTCGTCCTGTCCACAACACAAGATGAGGGCGTATAGCTGCCGGAGATCCACCAGGGCCTAACTCACAGCTCATGGCACCCCTCACGTGGCACATACACCTGACACAGTACATGCGCACATACTAAAACATCGTCAGAATAGTCAGAATGGACTTTAATGAGGGTCCAAAATGATACTCCGAGGTTGGGGATTTAACAGAGGCTGCAGAAGTTGTCACTTGACATACCGCTAAGACATTTTTACAGCTCGGCTCTCTGTGTAGTGACCAAATTGGGAACCATGTGGCCATAATTGTCACATGCCTACTCTATTTATGATATCTTGGCATCTCTACTGAATGAATGTCATACCAGCAGGGCTGCCCTCTCTCTTAGTCGATTAGTCGACTTATCTGTTGTTTTGGTCTTAGTCGACTTAAGATTTCTTTAGTCGATTAGACGTTTATTATGATTTCTTCATGCTGAATGACTTATTTCTAAGAGCACATCTCTGGTAAATACAAGATTTTAAGTGGTGCTTTTGTGTGATTCTTTGTGGCCGATTTTGGGCCCAATTCCCCCTCCTAGCGATCGTAAGCAAAGCCCCGATTTTTTGATGGTCCTAAAGATTATCTTGCCAGATATTCCTGTGGTGTGAGGTATGTTAAGAGTGTTTTTTACCTCCCCCGTTCTGCTCGGAAGTCCATCCAGGCTGCAACGATCTCAAATCGGATATCCTGTTGTGTGTGAGGAACCCCGAGGACAGTCTGACGCAGTCACGTGGGAAAGAAAATTGAGAATCAACCTGATTGAAAGGGAAGGACAACAACAGCCATCACGGCGGCCGCGGTATTTGCAAACAGCAAAGCATAAAGTACTTGTTGATTTGTGGTAACAACATGATTGTTTCCAAGATTTCATCCATCCATCTTTCGTCAAATTTCAGTACAAAGTAGTGCAAAAACTAACATCGCTTATCCTTCCTGCCCGTCATCCGCCATGCTTGTTTAGACTAAAGTCACGTTTGATCACAAGAGATTTTGCAAGATTGGCGGTTTTGAGAGTCGGGACTCTTGTTGTTCGTGAATGAATCTGTTAGTGTGTGGTGCGCTGTTTTGGCCAAATTGTTGTTCACCACATTATAGGAAGAAAACTGTTAAATGTATCATAACATGTCGTTATGTGTGGAGTCTCTCACATTTTCAAAATCTGTTAAGATGTGAAAAATCTTTTAGTGTGGGCCAGCCTTTAGTCGACAAAATCGTATGAGTTTTATTCAACTGAGAGTTTCTTTGGTCGAGGACAGCCCTACATACAGTGACCCACAGTTTGATTCTGATAAACACATCCTACATCCCCGGGGCCCAGAAAAAAAGGTGGGAAAGGCAAAATTGTTAAACAAAATGAAGAGTTCCCACTGCATCCCATCTATGAGAAGGTTAAGCTGCCAGGAAAGATAAATGAATTTCTCTCAAACCCGCAAAAACACGTTGACAATAGCCCCATTCTACTTCAGTCCAAATTTGGGAAAAGGGGAACAATTTGAAAGCTTGTGAGGAGCTGTCAACCAGATGCCTTTGGCATTTCAGAGGGAGAGGGAGGGTGCAGGGGTTGGAAAATGCCTCTGAACAAAAAAGCCATGGTTTTAAATGCCTTTCTCCGCCTTGTGGCAGTAAATCTGAATCTTCCTTTGGCCTTTTGTTTGGCCAGAGTGAGCCATTAGAGAAGAATTCAGACAGGGTGTGTGTGCGAATGACAGAGCATTCAGTTATGTTTTATGCAAAAATTTGTTTTGTGGTCAAGTATATTTACAGGAAAAACGCAACTACAATGGACAATGAAAAGTATAATACACTCAAGCTGAAGAAACCACAAACCAGCATTCTTACACTTGTTACAGAGGTCACTTTGGGGGTAAATTTCACTTTTTTAACACATGCTGTGAAGATTACTGGCATAGAAAAACTGCAAAATAGAAAAATGTTAGGGTAACTTCAGTGTTTTTCAACCTGGACCCTGTTTTCTCATGTTTTTGTGTCTAGCTGACTAATAGTGACAACAATTTCTGAGCCCAGTATTGAGGGAGAGCGCTGTAGACGGCAGCTGCTCACAGGCTGTAATATGGTGCTATTGGGGCAAGCTGGCACCGTCATTTACGTCCACTAAAAGTGCTTGTTTTTGCCATGACAGGCTCTGATTGTTACTATAAATGTTTGACAACATTATGGAAAGAGTCTCGCTCAAAGAGAAGTCTCGTTCTGAAATCTGGCGAAGTGACGTGTTGCCGGAATAGTGGAATACATCCATGGTGAAAACGCGAGTGCCAGACAGGCAGAGTTTGTTGTGTTGTAGTACAGAATGTGTAGCTTAGTGTTATCTAAAAGATTTCCAACATCATGGCTGAATATTAAGATGATTTCGACAATGTGGATGAGGTCTTTGAATTCGATGGCCACCCGTTTTTCTTTGAGCCAGAGTATACGGATATTCAGATTTCACAACAAGACTTCTCGTAGAGCGGGATTTGGACACAATAACAAACAGACCGGATCAAGCGAAAGGTAATAAAAAGGCTCTATAGGGTCCTTTCCATAATGTTTTCAGACACTTAACAATCTGAGCCTGTCAGTGGCAAAATACATTGACGCTGCTCCCTTGCCCCCGCAGCTCGTTAAACGGCATCCGGTTACAGCGTTCTCCCTCAATACTGGATCAATTTCTAAAATTGTTGTCCCCATTAGTCACTTAGGCACAAACACATGGGAAAATAGGGTACAGGTTGAAAATACCGAAGTTACCCTTTAACCATGTATCCTCTAAGTCTGATTAGAAGCTGCTAAATGGCAGCAGGATTACATTGCAGCAGGGTGTGTCTCTCTGAAGGCCTAACATGAGAACATGCCTTTGAATTCATCTGATATCTCACTTGATGCACTCCGACCTTTGGCAGTACGCAAAGAGAATGCACGACGAGGGAATGCTGCAGCCGCAGTTGTGTACTGTATATGTTGTACGTATGTGTACATGTATACCTTGTATCACATGTACTATACAGTACATGTGCTTCAAAGATCAAGTCAAACTAAGTCTGCAGCATCTTTTTCTTATCTAATCAGAAGAAGAAAGAGTTTTGTGTGGGTGTTTAATATGATTTTGAGAATTGATTTAAAAGAAATGTGGGGATGACAATTCATTTCACAGTATGTTGTATATTTATTGTGTTGTTTCTGTTTTGCGGATTGTGACCTTGTGAATGTTTCTTGTACTCAGGTCTCTCTTAGAAAAGAGATCTTAATCTCAATGAGACTGCCTGATTAAATAAAGATCAAGGAGGACCTATTATGCTTATTTTCAGGTGCATACTTATATTTTGTGTTTCTACTAGAACATGCTTAGATGCTTTAATGTTCAAAAAACGCTTTAGAAAAAAGCCCAGTCTGTTCTGATTGGTCAGCTGGCCGACTGTTGTGATTGGTCAACCAAACCAAACTCTTTGGACTCCGCTCCAGCTCCACTCTAACTAGCTTTGTTTGAGGACGTGCCAAACTAGCTGCTAGGCAGGTATTATGCAAATGTGTTACTTGATGACATCACCATGTTACGGAAGAAAATGCGGAACTTCAAACAAGACAGTTCAGGAGCAGTGTTTCTGTGGGGGAGAGTAACTCCCTTTGGCGTGGACTTTTGTAACTTTACATGGACAAAAAAACGATATGAGACACTAAAGTAAAGAGAAAAAAGCACAAAAGCATAATAGGTCCTCTTTAAATAAAAAAACAAAAATAAAAAGTTTTTTAAATTCTCATAGTAGTAGCAACCCAGTGGGCAAAACACACAGAGTAGGGTGTCACCAAAACCATCAACAAAAGGGCAAAATTCTACCATGCTTCTAATTTCTAGGGTTGTCCTCGACCAAAGAAATACTTTGTCGACTAATCACTCGTCAATTCGCCAATCAGTTGATTTAATCGACAGATCTGTAAAACTGAATTTCTCCACAGAGAATCACACAAAAGCACCACTTTAAATCTTGTGTTCACCAGAGATGTGCTCATAAGTTTCTTGGAAATAAGTCATTCAACATGAAAAAGGCATAAAAAAACGACTAAAGAAATCTTAATCAACTAAGACCGAAACGACCAATTAGTCAACTAATCAACTAAGAGAGGGCAGCCCTACTAATTTCCAACCAAAATTTGCCATTTGCTCTCTTGTGGCACCTGCTTCAGCTCCCACAACTTGCTGGCAGAGTCAATGTTGAAACAACGTGTAATGAAACGAACTGTCACATTAAACGTCCAAACTTCAGGCTTCTAAATAAAGACATCAGCAAAAAACTTTACTGGGAACATTCATGTCAAAGAAGAACAGGAGAGCTGTTCTGCCTTCAGCTTCAATCGTGGCAAGCTTCCCCTCTCGGAGACAACGGCGTGTTTGGAAGGCTGTTAATCGTGTGGCAGAAATGGCCTCAGTCACAGAGTCCATCTGGACCCAGCAGCCCCAGTCCCATTTCCAACCCTTGTTCCCAGGCTGCCAGAGTCCAGCTGTGCACAGTCTCCCATCAACACTGACAGACACCTCTTTGTACGAGAGGACATCGACTACGACCGGCTATAAAAAGGGTACAGAGGGAACTGTGGCAAATGGAACATTTAACAAGTGATTAAAGGGAATGATGGGGGAGGAATATGGAAAAAATAAAATGGAAGGATATAGGAATTAAGACACAGATGCTAACTTCCTCCCCTTCTTTATTTGTCTTTTTTGGCACTGATACGATTCGCACATCAGCCGGCCACATGTTTAACATGCCTCATTTCACACCCTCACCCCTAAGTGGCACCAACATGAGGAATGCCGAGTCCTTTTCCTCATGATTAAGGCTCCTCTGACCATTTACTTGCATCATGATCATGAGTCATTGTGCAACCATCTGAGGTTCCTATCATTCATGTTCCCTTCCTGTCTCGCCTAGATGACAAGCACGAGCTGCATTTTCCCTAATTTGGGGTGGAGGCCTGTGTGTGTGTGAGAGAAATATACACGCCCACGGTGAATAATTCAACTCCTGAGTCAGCACGGAAACATTAGACCTCTCTCCCCTTTATAAACGTTTGGCCCAAAATAGCCAGAATTACAAGCACCAAGCCGGTTGTAACCTCAGAGCACATTGTTAACTCAATTTACAGATACTCGGAGCGCTTTAAAAACCTCATATGTGTGTGTAAAACAACTTGTAACAAAGCTGCCAAAATGATTCCAAGGTCGTTGGGAGACAGATCAACAGACATGGAGAGGACACGAATGGAGGAGTTAATGGAAAGCAATAATTCGGAAGATACGCTGCAGCCAGGAGGATTTCTCTCTGTCAGTAGCGAGCACTCCACCAATCCCGATGACTCATACCTTCCAACACTGGCCGAGAACCAGTCAGAGATTAAAACATGAAGGACTTCATGCGCAAAGAGAAGTCCTTTGTATATCCTCTATTGCTCTTTTTGAAGTTTCTTCCATTTCTTTTCCAGTTAAAAGGGTTTTTTTGGGGGGAGTTTTTCCTTATCCGATGAGAGAGTCGTTCTGTAAAGGACAGAGGGAGTCGTATCATGTACAGCTTGTAAAGCCCCCTGAGGCAAATTTGTGATATTGGACACAAATAAAATTGACTTCACTTGACTATATCTCAAGAACCGTTCATCCAATCAACTTGACGCTTGGCGGGTGCAAGCAGCCATACCGCGACAACGCTGCAAGCAGCACTTATGGGGGCCAAGCGATCAGCCCATTCTGGACGGGCATGCACCCTGAGTGGGCTCTGCACTAGTGTATGGCTAAACATAATCACTTCCTCGAAATAAATGGCACAGAACCACATGCATCTTTGATATGATCATCATGTTGCATGACAGTATGCAGAGATTGTGGTTTCCTCTCCAGGCCTCTCCAGGCCTCCCCTGTCCTGTCCTCTCCTGCCCTGGCCTGCCCTCTCCTCCGCTCTGTTGCGCGCCACAGAGTGGCTCCAGTGGAATGTGATGACCACGGACCGGACAAAGCCCTGCATTCATGACCCCTCGTCCCACTTTGGAAGTTTCGCGACTGGGAGCCTTGATCACAGAGTGTGTGTGGGGACGGGGGACGGGGTGTCCGGAGTCCATGCACCCTTCGTCTGTCCTGTCAGACGCGCGTTGCCCACCCCTGCACCGCCACATGACTGCCAGCCGCCACATCAGCCTCTATCTTGTTGTAGATAATGTCGATGCCTTTCACAGTTAAAGTTAAAGCTGGGGACACATCAAGCCGACATCAAAGAACTAGCGGCGACGAAGGCCACCAGCTGCGTCGCCTCACATCGCCCTTGGTCTTGGCCAAAAAGTTGCACTCAAACACACCGCAAAGGCTACAGCCGACGGCCAACTACCGCGTTGATTCTGCACCTGCGTGAGATGAAATAACTCTCCACACCAGCAGGTCACGATAGTCTGTATTTGTCAATCAAAAAGGAAAACCTTGGCTTGCTTTCCTCAGGTTTGTTTCTCTTCTCGTGCACTGATTCGTTTAAGCTGAACAGCCAATCAGAGTGATTTCTCTCGCAGACGGGTGCCGCCGCCGATTCAACATGCTGAATCATCCGAAAGAACTCTAACACGGGCAGACTAGAGCCGACGATGCAGGACACACCGAAAAAACTAGGCCGACGGACGCTCACCAACGGCCCCAAACTGTCCGACGGCCGACAGTCGCCTTGGTGCGTCAGGGCCTTAAAACCCAGAAACAAACACTTCTTTAATGTTTCAAAGAGTCACAAACAAAAGCAGCTTGGGATGTTTCCTGTCTGCATGTGTTGTGATTTCATCGGAAGAAAGAGAATAATTATCTGTGCACTTTGGAAACAGGTGGCAAGAAGAAGTGGAATCCATTCTGTAACATCTCTTAACCGCTAAAAGCCCACCATCCATTAAACTTAATGGTAGCACGAGAGAGGTTAATTGCTAGTAATGTGTGGAACAGAATTAAAGAAAGCTAAATCAGTGTGTTTGCGTGCATGGAAATGTCCACTTCGATGCTGCTTCATAGATAATCACGAGACCAGACAACATAAACAAAGCTACACATGCATCATCTGCTGCCTGCCGGCCGTCCTGTCTGTCTCTACTTCCTCTGTCTAAGTATCTAATACAGTATCCATTTGCCTCCTTTGTGTCGGTAATATAATAGAGCCCTCGGAGTGCCTCGGAGGCTTCTCCTCTTAACGTGTACACATCAAACTGCAAACACAGTCGTCACCATGCAACCCCACACAAACATGCACAAGGCATGCAAGCGTATCAATAGCTTCTTATTGCTATGCAACATGTATATTCTTGATAGACATTACTAACAACTGTACACTGATGTATAAATAAACATATGAATCTGGCTCTACTTAAAGAGATATGTCCGGTGATAATCTATATTTTTCTTATTGTCAACAAATCCCATCAAAAGACCTACAAACAAATATTCCCTGTGTATCCAAAGCCTTATTCCTCTGTACCATAGAGCTCCATTGTTCTCTAAAAATGATCATAAACACATCAGTGAGCCACACCATTGCAATGGGAGACAGGTTCCTTCATTGCCATGAACATGGAGGATTTCAGTAGGAACCAGTGGGCTGAGAGCTGAGTGCTACAAACAAGGTCACGCAGTGTTTAACGGTGGCTCATGTGGTGTGAAGAGGTCGATCCAACCTTGCAAAGTGAAGCAATGTGGTTCCTTAACAAAAAAAACAACCCAAAAAACCCCCACTAATTTTCATTAAAACGGTTTTGCACTCCACTATTCTTCCAAGTTTTTTTCTCGGAAATTTACAACTTTATATTCTCCCCCTTCCCCAATATTACAGTATTTGTTTTACCTACAATGGCCCTAATACACTGTCTAATACACCAATTAATGCCATTTTGAGATTAACAAAAAATGTCTTTGGACACATCTGAAGGCAGCCTTCTCAGTGTGTGTGCTAAAGTTAGCCAACACCTGGGATGACCACTAAACTAACATTTTTTATTTATTATTTATTTATGCAAGTTTAAAAAATGTTGTTCTCTCTCTGAAACAAGGAGATGCTGCTATCTGCTGAAAAATGCTGTTGTTAAGTGCAAAAACTCTTTTTCATTCATAAATTGTTTTGTTTTTTTACAAAGTTTTTTTTTTGATTACTCGTAGACATTTATTTAGTTGATCCTTTTTTTTTTTTTTTAAATAAGTCCATTGTAGACAGAGTGCAGATCTACTTAAGCAAACGTAGACAACACAGATAATAAGAGTGTTAAATAAAGGTTTATTTAAGATCAGCAATTTTGTTTATTTTGATTTATTAAATTTTGCGGTATATTTTCAGGTGTAAAAAAAACTTGATATCTGCATTATATATCGGCCACCCTGATCTCTAAATAACGGTCGACCACTAAAAGAAACTAAATGTTATGCTCTATTTAACTACCAATTACCATCACATGATTACAGAATCATCAAATCTACTGGAAACCAACCCACGCCAATGTCAGCCTTTTCATTTGAGCCGCTCTGAAAATTGCATCATTATCATTAAGACTGACACAGATAATTAAATCGGAGCCCTTTTAGAGACTGTGGCTTAACTGGCTAATAGAGTCTAATTGTTTTTGTAGGAAATTAAGTTGCAGTGTGTTAAACTAAAGAGGTCCCACTTTCGTCTTGTTGCATTTCTGCTGCAGTTTTTGCTCCACCCCTGCAAGGAATCGCTTAGAAAAGTCAGATTTTATCAGCTCATGTGGTCAAGTTTTGTCAACACCATGCATACTTTGAACTACTGGAAAAAGAAAAAGAAGAGCGAAGTGAAAAGTTGAGGACTTACACACAATAGGTAAAGGATAGATAATGAAGAGAGGTGGATCATGGCTCCAAGAGTAAACAGACCACACACCAGCTGTGTCTCAAGACCTAAGATGAGCCCAGGAGCCTCCTGTGATTTTCCCATCTGGATGCACCATTATCTCAGTGGGGGATCTCTAATACGGTCATCAGATTTAATGGTTGATTTCCTCTCCAGGTGTGGCCACCCTCCTCACAGACTGTTCCATCCACAATTCATGAGAGGAAACTGATGCCTTCACAATGGCCTGTGTACTCTCGGACAGAGAGAGAGAGAGAAGCTGCTTGTCTGGTTCACCCATTGAACTGTGCAGTTGGAAGAGCAAGCAAAGCACTACTGATTTTAAAAAGAGGAAGCTGTTGAGCAGGAAGCGTGTCAGGTTGACATAGAAAGTGGTGGGTGGTGGACGGGTGCGTGGGTTGAAGTAGTGAAAACATCAGGGGCCAGAGACGGAACAGAGAGGGACATGTTTTCACTGGGTGTGACTGTTTAGAGAACACTTCTGACCTCTTCTTGTCTATTCTTACCTGATAAGATCAAGGTCAATGGTGAAAAGTGAAGGATGTGTTAAGGCTTTAAGGAGCGTGTGTGAGTGTGGAGTGTGTGTGTTGCTTTATAAAGCAAGAAAGTCCACAAGTTTACATGCTTCTTCATCAGTGAGAGAGTAAAGTAACTCCTGGGTTGTGATGTTACACTCATTAAAGGAATAGTTTGAGTGTTTATAATATGATTTGCTGCCGGCCCCGTCCACAGCGGTACATTGCTTTGCTCCCGTGTCGGTACTCCTGTCTGCTTCTCCAAACTGGGGGCGTGCCAACCGTCATCTACTGTAGGTTATACACTGACTATGGATAATAACTTCATACAACCCCACTTCAAAACACCCAAACTATCCCTTTAATGTTACAGCTAACAGGCCAGATGTTTGTTTTGATGGTGGGCTGCAGGATGCTGCCTGGTAGCTTATGAGTGTAGATTGATACTGAGGGGTTTGGTGGCTTAACTACTTGCTTTATGTTTGCAATTATTGGCCATCGCCATATTTGGAGAGAGCGCTGCTACCTTATTAAAAGTGATCTGTGGTTTTGGAGACATATATGTAAATGTCGGGGGCGGTTTGTATCTTCCAGTATTTATATTGTAAAGAAAGGACATGAACATAAAAGGTGTTCATATCTGAGAAAGAGAAAGGTCCGTTCTCACTTAACTGACCGATGAAATCTAAGCCCCTCTGTGTGCTGTCACCTGAGAGCGCTGACAGGAGGCTCAGTGCATCATTTATTTTGTCCGCTCTGTCCAAATGTGAGCATTCACCGCATGTCTCATCATCCAAGCCAAAATGAGGCACATCCAAGGGCCAAACACTTCTGCCAAACCACATGACATAAATTATAGAAATCATGATACTTTTCCTTTCATGCTTGGGTCACTTTTCATCCCCTAACTGTACGGTTTAACTGCTAAGTGGCTGTGATACCATACCACATACCGAAAAGGAATCATTTCTTAGATAATGGACATTTCAGGCTTTTTAATTAAAAACCTCTTATCTTTTTTCATTCCTACGGGTATTACAGCATTCAGTTCAGTGTCACTGTGCTCTAAGTGGAGTGGACAGCATGCTTGCTCCCTCAGACATTTCCACTATGCAGTAAATTCACAACATACTCTCATGGGCCACAAGACAGGAGTATATATAGGCCCCTCTAACATTTCCCTCACGTTCTGAGGCCGGTGGGGAGATTGACGAGGAAGCACTTTTCCAGCGCGCACTTGCAGCTCTATCCAGGGGAGGAATTTCATACGAGGGCTGGCTTTTCATGCTTTTCTGGGGCGTATTTATAGCGGCTGAGGTCAGGGCGGTAGAGGCATGTGGGGTGGCCTTCTTCAACCTAGCCATGTTAAGTGATGCCGAGGCCGCGGGGGTGGAGCAATGACATGTCGTTCCATTCTAAATCTAAACCTCCATGTTTATGACAATAGTAGCCCGACCACGAGGTGCAAAATAGTGCGCAGAGCGGCCTCTTTGAAGCCCTGTCCTTTTAAATACTGGACACGGAGGAGGATTCAGAGAGAGAAACATAAACCTGCAAGCCAATCACATAGCCGCCATTAGTGAGCTTGAGATTACACTGTATGCAGTTACATGTGGATAGCACAGATACTGTACAGTGACATTTTGAACTGGAGCTTGACCTTCAGGCTGATAATATTGACAGTAGGGCTGTCAATCAATTCAAATATTTAATTGAAATATTCGCATGATTGTCCATAGTTAATCATGATTAATCGCAAATTAATCACACATTTTTTTATCTGTTGAAAATGTACCTCAAGTATTTAATACTCAAATATGCTGCTTTATGCAAATGTATGTATATATTTTTTCAGTTAACAACACAAAACAATGACAAATATTGTCCAGAAACCCTCACAGGTACTGCATTTAGCATAAAACATATGTTCAAATCATAACATGGCAAACTGCAGCCCAACAGGCAACAACAGCTGTCAGTGTGTCAGTGTGCTGACTTGACTATGACTTGCCCCAAACTGCATGTGGTTATCATAAAGTGGGCATGTCTGTAAAGGGGAGACTCGTGGGTACCCATAGAACCCATTTTCATTCACATATCTTGAGGTCAGAGGTCAAGGGACCCCTTTGAATATGGCCATAACAGTTTTTCCTCGCCAAAATGTACCATAAGTTTGGAGCGTTATTTAACCTCCTTTGCAACAAGCTAGTATGACATGGTTGATACCAATGGATTCCTTAGGTTTTTTAGTTTCATATGATACCAGTATCTTCACTCTGAGCCTGTTATGACCTAAAAATCCCAAGTTGTGTTCATAAAAAGAAACATTTAGAACTGGAGCTCGACTGATATATTGGCAGGCTGATAATATTGATAGTATCAATTCATTTGTTTTTTTGTCCAGAATTTGCCTCAAGTACATTGAATACATTTTAACTTTTGCGGCAGGTTTCGGACAGACCATATGCACTGTGTGCCGCAGAAAATAAGTATATTAATAACTGATTTATGAATACAGCTTTGTTTATACATTTTGCTGAGTAAAAAAGTTTGACAGCATTTAACCGCTTTTGTGAAATATTTTGTTAAAAAACGTAGGCTAACATGATTTTGTTGCGTGGCATAAAAATGACGTGCGAAATGAGGCGTACAAATGACACGCAAAAAGGCTAAAATGCGTTTTCATGACGCGTAATGTCCTTGTAATGTCGTGCTATTTATACTCCTTCCCATGACATCGGGTTGGTTAGCAATATGCAAAAGAAATAATATGTATATGTTGTTCTGTGATAAAGTTAGACCAGCTGAGTACCTCCTGGCTACAGCTCTGCTCGTCGCTGTAGTGGAAACCAGGCTATCATCTGTCCTGCAGCCCTCCCCCTTCAGGACAGATAAGTGTAAATGATCCTCACTTCCAATGGTAGGTAACACAACACAGATTATTATTCTGTGCTACAGGGGTTTGTGTGGACTCTTCCTGTGGCATGAATCATTAAACAGGTGACTGTAATCCATACAGACAGCTCGCTTCTCAGGGTGACGGCGAGCTATCTGATGCTGCCTGGCGACCAACTGAACTCCTGTGCTTTTGAAGACGGAGCTCAGATTGCTCACCTTCGAACGAGAAGTTTGAAGGTAGATGATCTAAAATGTGAACTTGCCAAATAAAAGTTCAGCAGGGGACAACTTGCAGAGCAGCATCAAGTCCATATACAGCAGCTATGGGGGATTATAGTGCCAAGGATTTGTTATGTGTGCTTCAATAGATGTGTCCATTTGAGTGGGAGCAGCTACACAGAGAATAAAAAACTAATAAAAAAAGAAAAATTACAAACATAAAAATCTTATCTACACTGTAGTGACATTTTTTCCAGTGTATGTACTTGAACAAAGTAAAAGCACCTACGCACCATTAATCTGAGTGTTTCAGTAACCTATGGCAACTGCTTCTGTGACAACAGAAATCTTGGACGGGCCGGCTCCTGCAGCCGAGGACCGTGCACAACCATTGGCTGGCTGAATGAATGACTTGCAAACTTGTCTATCTATTATGCATGCCAGTTTACCTTTAGTGCGTTCTTGAGCTCATTTCCAGGTAAGCACAGCTGAGAGGAACAGCAGCCTGCACTGCATAGAGACTCTGAGTGTCCATTTGTTCATCTTGGTAAGACATTTATTTTTCTGATTTGATGCTTTATTGTCATTTTATTCTTGTTTCTTTTACCTATTGACTTTAATGATACAAAAAAACTTTGATTAACCTGTGAGTATAGACTTATTATACTGTATTCAGGCTGTTCTCATACACCGAAAAGTAAATGCACTGTAATTCGTATATATCCCAAAAAATCAATGCATATTTAATCCACGTAATCATGAATCAGGAAGTATAACAAGTGACAAATTCCGCGTAAGGAGGAGGTCGAGGTGGATGGGTGGGTCCAAAAACACCAGACTTTCGTCCAGGTTATGTCACATTATGTCACTTCCGTAGTTATTTTAACCCAAACCACGATTTTTTCCTAAACCTATCCAAGTAGTTTTGTTGCATAACACCTAACCAAGTATTTCAAATATAGTTATTTTAACCCAAACCACGATCTTTTCCTAAACCTAACCCAGTATTTTTGATGCCTAACCCTAACCAGGTTGTTTCCTGTGAAGTTTATTTTGAAAAGACTGTATGCATGTAACGAGTGGAAATTGACACGTTTTACTGGACATTCGTAGGAGAACGCACAAATAAATGAGTAATAACTTAGGAAGCGTTGTATGAGGATACATTGCTGTATTTCATGTATTTCAATTGAAGCTGATACCTGTTGTCAAAACTTATTTTATGCACCAGGAACACCCTGAGGGGTGTCAAAAATGGAGCTGCTTGGATCCACCCTAACAGCCACATATGCTCGGCCAAAAACCAGCCACTTCCTCCCCGCCATCTCCACCATGGCGTCCAGCTATCGCAACACCCAGCCGGCCTTGGTCATGAATCCCAGTGCCAACCTGTGGAGGACCAACAACTACTTCAAAAGCAACAGCTCTGTCCCGACCCAGTCTTCCATACAGCGAGAGAATTTAGATCTGGTTCGAGCCAAGACTATGTTCTACCCGTCCAACAGGACGGCGATGTCCACCCGCTACACTCCCGACGACTGGTACAAGTCCAACATAAGCAACTACAGGGAGTCCGAGTCGTCCCGGAAAAGCGCGGAGCGACTGAGAAGAGACACCATCAGGCTGATGCAGGATAGGGATCAGCTGACCAGACGAACCCAGGAGACTACCAGCAAGAACATCGGCGAGCGGCTCAATGACGTTGTCTTCTGGAGGTCTGAGCTGAGCCACGAGATCGACAACATGGTGACAGAGATAGCAGCACTCGCTGACGTTAAGAGGAGGCTGGAGAGAGCCTTGGCAGAGACAGAGGGGCCCCTTCAGGTGAGGGTGGAATATCTGAATTTGTAGTTGTGTTATTGGAACATTTTGTAGGAAATATTTACATTTCTATGAGGACAATTCACATTGTCCTTGAAATCTTTACATTCGGGTCAGACCTTTTGTTCATTGCACTCATTAACATTCATGTGTATCATGTCTCAGGGTATGTCACGGTATCTGTGACAAAACAGTTTTGACTAGGGTTGCCGGTTTAGTTGTAGCAACAAAGTCTGTCTGGTCCACTTTAAAATGCAGCAGTGCTTTTGCTGTCTCTTTAAAGGGGAACAATGGCCATTATTAAAACATTGACATTACACTGGAGGCTATATAACATGATGGAAAAATACTGCAACTTGCTCATGTATGTGCATATTACAAGGGCGTGTCGGGAAACCACAAGTTGGCAGCGTCATCATGGCAAACATCAACTGCGTGTCAGTGGTGATATGAATGGAGTATAGAATTTCAAGAACATTTACATTATAAATAATCATACAATCATGCAGATTGCAACCAACTGAAACTTCTCCCATGTACCAAGCATGTAGGAGATCTATGCTGGCTGTCGCGAAAACGTGAATGGCGCCATCTAGAGCCAGTGTTTGGTTTGTCCATTCTTGGCTACTGTAGAAACATGGTGGTCGGCTCCCTATGTAGATATAAACGGCTCATTCTAAGGTAACGAAAACATAATGATTTTTAGTTTCAGGTGATTACACACTAAAGAAAACATACTTATTAATATTATACTCTGCCAATAGATCCCCATAAATGCTACACACTGCTCCTTTAATTAGTCACCTGCGTGCCCTGCTAGAGAACCTCTGGTCATTTGTCTCACCCAGAGTGAGTCAACTTGATCTGGCTGGAGATCTGGTGACACAAACACCTTTGCTAAGCTAAGATCATATGGCAAAAGGCTTCCTTAGAGACGTCTCCACATAACTGAAACTGGAGAATGTAGCTGATACAATGCACTATATATATATATATGCATACAGGGACATATACTGTACTTATATAACCATACCTGCTCACCTTTTGACCTTTAGAAAATGCTCCTAATTACACTCATTCTTTTATCATACAACCATCTCAACCTGTTTCAGTCACGATCACTTTGTCAATAGGTGTCTCAAGAGTGTTTGTACCACAGAGAGAAGCGGATGTCCATCGATCTGGTACATGACGACGTAGAGAAAGACCTCATAAAGGTAACATTAAAGCAAGAATGTGAGTATGTGTGACTTCTGAACCTTGGAAAAGAAATAAGCATATTTTATTTACCTGCATTGCAACAAGGAAGTGGGAGTCATCAAGTCATGTCAGGAAAGGATGAGGAGACATCTGGACAGAGCCATAGCTCAGTTGGCGTGAGTCTGAAAAATCAAATTAGGAAGTATTACTAAATGCAGGATTCTATTTAATCTCCAAAAACTGTGACGTTTGACATGCATTTGATATATAGTTTTGTTTCTGCATTGCTTTGTGGGGTTCCTCAGGTCAAACCGAGCTGCTCAGCATGAATTGGAAAGGGACATGAGTGACAAAGTGACAGCTCAGAGGATAGATGACAGGTGTCACTATCTGAGGAACACATCAGACGGTATCGGCTACTACAGAGGGATTGAAAGACTAGACCCGTCGTGAGTTTTATCTGATCAAATATTAACTGTTTCATTTCGTCAAACAGCTGCCGACAATTTCTCATGTTTGTTTAAACCAGCTTGGAAGACCGGACTGGGCTGTTCAGTTAAAATGCTAATCACAGAAAAGCCTTTGACAGCCGGAGAAAGTCAAATTGGCTGCTGCCCTATTTTATTATCAAATTAAGTTTAAACACAATAATGAGTCTGCAGCGAGGCTGTACTGTAGCTACTTAGGCACAGTGGTGCTTTGAGCTAACTGCTGACATAAGCATGTTAACATGCTCACAATGACAATGCTAAGGAACATTGTTTACCAACTTACTTTAGCATGTTAAAATGTGTTAAATAGCACTAAACACAACTGAGACTGATGGAAATGTCATTAGTTTTGCAGATATTTAGTCATTTGGACAAATATTTAATTTGTCCAATTTTGACCTGATGATGGCGCTAGATGAAAAATGAAGTCATCACCAAAGTTATGACAATTCATCATGAATGTGTGCAGCAAATTTCATTGCATTCATTACTTGTTGAGACATTTTACTCTAAAAAAACACAAATATGAACCTCAGGGTGGCGGTAGAAAAGTCAGGGGATCAACAAAGTCATTAGCCTTCATCCTCTGGGAACCACGAATGTGTGTTCAAAATCCCATGACAATCCATCCAATAGTTGTTGAGATAGTCTGGACTAAAGTGGTGGACCAGGACCGATATTGTCTTCCCTATAGAGCCACATCGCTAGCATGGTTAGAAAGTATCTGACAATGTTTTTGCCCAAGTGTTCTCCATGTATAGTATCTTCAAAAGCAGTGAATCAACTTCTGAAAAAAACGTATGTCGTTCTTTTCCACCTGTCAGACTCTCCGTGCCGGACTCGTGGTCCAAGTTCACAGACGACAACATCCTGCACTCCCAAAGCGAACGAGCTGCCTCCCACAAGCTGAGGGACGAGATCGAGATCCTGCTGAGCACCACGTCCAACGAAATGTGGAACCAGTTCAACAACGCCAACGTAGCCTTCACAAACCGCATATCAGAAACCGCTGACGCTAAGAACAGCCTGCAGACGCACCTGGCTAAGGTCTTCACCTATTTCTACGTGGTCTCATTTCATGAAAGACAATAGTTTGTGTGACAATAGTTTCACTATGTAAAAATGAATTAAAACAGCCTAGATTGTGATAAAGTGGCTATAAAGAGGCAATCACGTGGAGTTAAATGCATTCACTCTCTTCTATCAGTGGGTAACTACATTTGCCACTTTGATGAACACAGAGATCATGTGTTCGCACCATTCTCCTTTCTTTTTTAGACTCGGTACAAATTGTACGTGTGCTATACTGTATATCTTCAAAAAATGTGCACACAAATGCAGAATGTAAAAAAAGATAACTCTCTATTGTCTGCTATATGGCCTGTAGGGGACATATGTCTTGTCCGTAGTGGATTACGTGCATGTTTACTGTAAAACATTCCTGTCAAAAGAGAGGAATGGCGATAAATGCCCCTTTCATTGCTTGTGCCATTCAATGGATCCCATTGTTCTCGGGTTAATTGCCGGGAGTTACATTTTGAATCCACATCAGCTGTTGGATGGGTCTGAACACTGACAGCAGCTGTGATGTGAAGCACACGGTCCATAATAAACCTCTGTCACTGCCAGTTGTAAGGAGTAGTGATTCGCTGGAATTAAATTACATTTAAATGGGTTTGGACAGAGCAGGCCACTGTGCAGCACTTTGCTCAGCTGATTCAAAGCTCACAGTGTACAATGTTTACTTGTTCTCTGCTTCTACCAGTCAGATTCTCACCGTTTTCCCCCCTCTCTCTCGTCAATAGTTCCTAATTAACACCCTCGACACCAGCTGATCTGCTATTTTTATGAATGAGACACTACTACCATGATTCAACAATGAATTTTATTCATGTCCCCCTCACCCAGACTCTGCAGGAGATCTTCCAGACAGAGATGTTGATTGAGTCTTTGAAGAAGGCCCTCAGGGACAAAGAGTGCCCGCTGAAAGTGGCCCAAACCAGGCTGGAGGAGAGGACCCGCAGGCCCAATGTAGAGCTCTGCAGGGACAACCCTCACCACAGGTACTGCAGCTCTGCAACTTTGCCAGTGGGAAATTTGCACAGACATTTTTCCCTAAAATCAATCAAACAGTTTGAGAAGAACGACTCATGGTTCTACAACTGTCTTACAATATATCTTAGAAAAAATACTTAAAGGTCCCATATTGTAAAAAGTGAGATTTTCAGGTCTTTTACATTATAAAGCAGGTTTAAGTGCTATATAAATACTGTTAAACTATCAAAACGCTCAATATGCGGAGGAATACACACAGCTCGTATTCAGAAATTGCACGTTTGAATGAAGCCGTTAGGGCTTTCCGTCCTTTTGTGATGTCACAAATATACAATATTTAGACCATTACACGGTTTTAAACGTAAACATTCTAAATGTGTCCCAGTTTATTTCCTGTTACAGTGTATGTAAATAACATCAGCTGACAGGAAGTAAACATGGACCCAAACTGTTGCCTAGCAACGCAATTCCGTTGCAATTCCATTGAAATGCACTAAAACGGAGCGTTTCAGACAGAGGGTACATACAGGTATATTCAGGCAGACAGTATGAGGAAAATAATATGTTTTTTGAACATTACAGCACATAATCATGTTCTATTAGGAACACAAAATACAAGTATGAACCTGAAAATGAGCATGGTATGGGACCTTTAAAATACTTTTAACAGTGAGCTGCTTCTCTTCATCCGTCCTCGTTTAGACTTGTGAGTGAGGTGAGAGAGATCGAGGACACCATCCATAAGCTCCAGGAGAGGCTGATGGAGGCTGAGAACACTCTGCAGAATCTGGTCAAGACCAAAGTGACCCTGGAGCACGACCTGTCCATCAAGGCCAACTCACTCTTCCTGGACCAGGAGAAGTGCATGAGCATGCGGAAGAGCTTTCCCAGCATGCCCCGCCTGGTGGGCTACACCTAAATCAAGAGGAGGGCCGTATATAATTCTCTATGGCTGTTTTAATGGTTTTGGAGTGATTTTGAGGGTGTTGTGGGTGATTTGAATGTAAACTAAATGACTTAATTTTACAAACACTGATGTTAAAATCTGATTATACACAGTGGATTATCATAATTTTGAGTATTGTACCTGTAACGTGTTTACAAGATGTATAAAAAGAAAAAAAACAAAACTTGAAATGGTGTACTGTTGACCCTTGATTTATAATTTCACCCTTGCTTTTTACTATTTCTCTAAACCACAGATCTGTGGTCTATCACTATGGTCTTATGTTGGCGACAGGCCACGGCCCAGTGGAAGCCCAAGTGACAGTAATCCCCAAACAAATAGCCGGGATTAATTAGCTCGTGCGACACGTCCGTCTCGAGACAAAGACAAACACACACATGTCTGAAGGCTCACTCAGATCTGTCAGCAGAAGCCGACCTGAATGTCCCCTGAAGGGAGCGCTGACAGGGAAGAGACTGTTTTGAATCAAAGCATACAGCCTTAGTCAACTGGTAATGTGAAGGACATTTGTGTTTTTACTAGGGCTGTTGCGGTGAAGGAATTTCCCCTGCGGTGATAATTATTGGCTCAACAGCATGATATGTGATATTATTGCCTTTTTTAATTTGCAAATTACTTCATTTATCCTGATTTTAGTGCTATATAAATAAGCTTTACTGTGACGCTATGATTAAGTATATACTTGCTTTTTAAAGGACAAAAATGGCAGTTTTTAATGCAATATTATGTTTTGTGATACTGTATCTCAAAAACACTGTATTGATTTTCAAATAATAGTTTACATGCAAATTGCATTAATTCAGTCAATACTTTATTTAATTTGCAAAGACATGCGCCCTCTCAAAGTAGTGCTGTGATGCTGTATGTTAGAGGGAGTGTGATAAATGCAGATCTCACTGTTCTGATTGCATAAAAAAGTACAAAGATACTATTTTATGCATATTGTGGTGTGTTCTTTATACGACAGTTTTCCTAAAATTAGATTTTAACCCCTGTATCATGATATGTATTGTATCGCCAGATTCTTACCAATACACAGCCCTACTGTTTATTGTTAAATGCAGAACACAGAAGGGCAATGAGGTGCAGCATTTTACCCAAAGTTAAACATTTTTCAATTCTTGGTGACCAGAAAACAACACCAAACGTGCAACGCTCAGCGCAGAATAGACGCAAAATACGCCGCTCTCCCATTACAAAGAATTAAAAAAAAAAAATGTGAACATAGCGTTTGTGGCGGTTGCTTGCCATCCCATGCGGCTGGCTTGTCAATAGTACGGCATTGCAATATTGCGACAGCCCTAGCTTTACCATCCTTCTTTAACGAGCCATTACTCAGCGCCTCACCCACAGGAGGAGCTGTGCAAACAACTTCTACAGTAAGTTATGTATGAAACCCCGCACCCATCGTATAGGAGCCCCGTGACGCTCACTTCTCATTGGCCTCTTTCTTTCACCCTTGGTCATCTGAAGTTAACCCCAGCTTGATCCCAAACACATTTAAAGAGAGTTTCATTTAATTTAGTTTATTCAATCAACACCTTTCAGAGCCAGAACCAACTCTGAACACACATATCACACTTCTTGACCCAACCCTCCCACTACTTCTGCACTTCCTGTGTCACCTTTGGCTTCACTGAGGAATGTAAACTTTGCTCGAATCAGCAATACTGTTTGAGTTTCACGTCGTCTACACAGTCAACAGTCGCCACGTCTCCAGTCGTTAAATTGATCACCACTATCAGAGCAAAGGAGAGATCACATCTCAAATGAATTCTTTAATTCTCTCCCCTGCAGTAAATTACTGTTGGATATCTTTGATATCTTATAGCACCAGAGGGATATGTCTCGGTTTGAGTGAGTGTCTGCAAACAAAGTGAGTGGAAGTTGGAGACAGTCGCTAGCCGGACTTAAATAGTAATCACAGATAAGAGATTCAACCTGGCATCTGAGCTTTTCTCAAATCTATCATAAAATCCAGGTCCACCTAAATCCTTTTAGCATTTAAAGTAAAAGCATGACAACATCTCTCGTGTAAACAGAGTAGTTTCGTTTTACAGATTCCTAACAGGAGGGAGGGAGTGACCGTAAAGATAAACCACTCAGCGCATGTGTGTGTAACTTGCACTTTGATTTAGGTGTAATGTTTTACAACTGTATTGTGAGTCTCCGTCACAGTGAGCCTTCTCTGCTGTGCAAACAGTATTGTGTTTGACTAAAACCCTCAGCAGCAAGTCAATGGTCTCTGCCATGGTTTCCTACGAACATGCAGTGTGTGTGTTTAATGTGTGTGTAGGCCCACTCCTGTGCCCAGGCACATTCCTGAGCCCCAGCATTGCAAAGAAAGGCCCCCTGTTGTCTAGCTTACATCAAAAGACTCCCTGCTCTCATCACCTTGTGATTAAACACACTGACAGATAGCACGGAGTTGAGGGTTTTCTACCTCTCTTATCTGTCCCCTTTTGCTTCCAAACTCCCGCTCAGAAATACATAAAAACCATGAAAAGTCAGTTCACTTTAAGTGGAATGAACCCCCGTTTCTCTGTCTCTTTGAGGTTACGGGTCTCTGTTTGGACGGGACACAAATAGGCCTTCCCATTTGACCTCCTCTACCACCCCCGCATATGGGGAATGTACTCTGGAATCCTCCCCGCAGTCCAAACATATTGGCGGTTTATTCTTAACGCCCGTTCTCGTTATAGATGCCCTGTGCCCCGTGTTATTTTATATTTCTTACATACCACCATACCATACTAAAGAGCTCGGCGACCGACTGTTTCTTGCTCTGGACTTCACTGAGTGTGAATCATTGAGGGAGAAAAGTGGTAGAAATCATGGAGACTGTTTGCTTTACTCGAAGTATGTCAGTTTAACAATATATTACCACTGATTACCCCATTACAGGCATTTCATTCTTACTTTTAGTGTTTCTTAAAAGGTGCTCTATACAATATTCAGAGCGTTAATATAGCAGCAAACAACTATTTGCTGTGTAAAGATATGATATATAGGAGTAATGTCTACCTGAGCAGAGTTCGAAGTCACTCCCCCTCTGTATGTGTTGTAATCCAAGTTTTCCTGTGTTTTGTTGACATAGCCGGGCCGGCCGCGTGTGCTGTTAGTACATGTTCGTGCATGTAAGCGTGCCCTACTGGCTAGCTCACGATCGCCGCCCTGCACTGCTCTCATATGGCGGTTACAGCTGTTAATGCTGTCCCAACCGACGCTGCCGTTGCGGAAGAGTAGCACCCACCGTCCGGTCCACACCCAGGTTAACACTGTTAGCTCTGTCAGCACTGTTGCTGTTGTTTGCACTGTTAGCACCGTTATCTGCAAACCACCCGTTCAGTCTTCGCCATGTTGAGAGTCGTATGGAGGCAATAGAAATGCTCCTTATCTCGCATTTAGCACCTTTAAAGGACAAACAAATCTATTGGTTTGTATTAATGTTGACAAAACAGTCTTAGTCGATTAGTCAACTAAATGGTCATTTCGTTCGTCGATTAGTCGGTTTTTATGCTTTTTTCATGCTGAATGACTAATTTCTAAGACACTTATGAGCACATCTCTGGTAAACACAAGATTTAAAGTAGTGCTTTTGTGTGATTCTTTGTGGAGAAACTCAGTCGACAAAATCGTAATCGTGTGTTAGTCACCTAAGAATTTCTTTGGTTTATAATCCTACAGGAGTTGTATTTCTGGCCAACTGTCCAATATTTGCCTGCTTTTTTATCTCTGTTTTTGTCTCCACCAATACCAGAGAACATTGTGGCTCATTATGTTGCTATATGTTTGACTTTCTACTCCAGCCTTTAGGTGTTGAGTAAGTAGCGTACAGTGGGTTCACCTGAGGTTTCCTGGTGCTGCTGAAAACAGGGTTGTTGAGAGTTGTGAAGTTCAACCATATCATCACATTAAATGTGGATCTACATCTACGATGAAAAAACAAGAGGCTGAAAAGCTTTGTAGAGCTGCAAAGTTAAATGACAATTACAATGGTTTATGAACCCAATCACATCACACATACTTATCTGATTCAATGTTAATATAAAAATGTTGATTGATTCAGGTTTAGCTGTCTGGCATACTGTGTCTGTGTTCAAATCAGTCTAAATCAATTTTAAAAAGCTATTTCCCTCGGATGCATGCTTTCCCTTTCAGACAATACTATTTGAAGCTGCTACTCTGCACAGGTGATTTGTCAAGTCCATCCTCTGTGCCAATTCAATTTAGGCCCTTCGTCTAATACCCTGATGCAGTAACCATAGCAACCAAGTATAATTAAATTGAATCCTCTCCAGAGCAGACGGTCTCTTACTTCATGAATCCAGCTTCAACTTCAATGTTAGTAAAACTGCACGATCAACATTAATATAACACATGGAAAATATCCAATTACAATGGGGATGCACAATTGTATTTAAGCTAATTTGCCATTATCATAGACTTATATTGGCAACAGGGGTATAAAGAAACAGAAATGAATCATGAAAAAAGGTGTCTGCCTGTCCAAAAGTATTTTGGTGTGACTATATTTGGGACAAAATATTGCTTTTAATTGGGACAAACTCAATTTCTATAATTTTTGAAGCGTGAATGCAATCGCCAGAAGTAAAAAGCTAAAGTTAGGCTATAGACGAACTGCACCACGGTCGCATGAACGCCAGTATACACAACAAGGTGGACGAGTAGGCGTGATGAATTTTAGTAGTCTCATTTAGCTACACATAAAAGCTTCAAAATTCACTAGTGGGGTATTTACTGGCGTATTTAATATCGTAGAACAAAATGTTAACATCTCTTCAGCTTGTGTTAACTACAGACCTTATTTCAGGCATCTAACTAAAAACCAACTGACTTCCAGACGAAGGAACTGGATGTGCTAAAATGCTAACTCCTTTCCAGGTTTTAGGACTTCATGTGATCCCAAATATAGGAACATGTTTTTTTTTTTAAAAGAGAAAAGAAAAATGTTGTAATAATTGTTATCCAAATTACCTAATATCCAAATTACCTAAAAATGTTGTCAGGGGATGATGACTTTTACTGTAAATCTAGTTTAAATCCCTCTAGCTTGAGGATATGCAACATGTATCACTTCATCTCTGGTCGTCTCAGTTCAGCTCAGTTTGGACTGAACACTAAACATTCATGGGAACCAGCTCTTCCTGCCGTTTCTGGATCTGTTCCAAAAACTCAGAGTTTTCTCAAGAGGCTGTTTGGCCGCTCCGTCGTCGGGCTGTGAGGACTATTACTGTTCAAGCTAGGACGAAACAAGAAAAGAAACTAAGCGGGAATCCGTTGAGTAATCTGCCTGTTACGAGTTAGAGAGAGGAAGCTGGAGACGGACTGATAAGATGCATTATTCTATGTGGTTTTCCATCCCAACTGCCAGCCTCACATACAGTGGCTCTGTGGTTGTGTGTGACTGTCTGCTGATAACCTGCTCACATGAGAAATCTTTGCCTCCCTAAACTTGTATCCAATCAACGTTTTATCCCCCCAGCATTCTGCGCATAACTGTGTCTCCAATCAGGGAGGCGAGATAAGCCAGAGAAGCCTAACCAAAGGTCAGAGGTCGACCACGAGACTGGTACATACGGCAGCGCAATGTAGAGTGGAATTCTGGAAGAATCCATAACATTGATCTGTGAGTCTTCACATTCTCCACAGAAAGAGGAGTGGGTGGATAACAGAGCGACGCAGAAGTCCGGATACAGTACTGCAGTCTTTCCTGCTGAATCATAGTGGGGTGAGGATGACGGGGAGTTACGCTCTGTGGTCTGACTTAAAGAAATGGAAAAAAAATCTAATCATGAGGCTTTATCAGGGAACAATGGGAACAAGCACAGCACAATCAAAAAAACAGAAGTGCTCAGAAATGCACTTTTTCTTCATCCGTTTTTCACTTTGTCATGGATTGTGGTGACCTTAAAGTCATGGGTATACATCTCTCACCATTTACAAACTGATCATCACGGGGTAATGTGTGAATCATGACCATGTGATTTCAGTAATGTCAGAATGACACAGGCCTCAAGATTCTTCAAAATATGTTTTCATGCCAGGGTTTGCTGACAAGCTTCATTTCAAAATGAGCAATGAAATGATGCATGACCATTTCTACAGATATTTAAGGCTTAGAATTAGAAATAAGTTACTAATTTATTAGCATAGATTTAATAATATAGCAATGACCAAAGTTGAAATCATACTACAGAAATATGTATTTGCCATTTTGAACATTGATTTACCACAAGACCCATTGTTTTATATTATTTATTATATATTATATATATGATATATATACAGTATGAAGCAACACATTCTCACTCCCAACTTACCAAATTCCGCCGTTTGGTCAGTGCCTCTCAGCATTGGAAACCGTTGTGCGGTAGCAACAGCATGTGACTAACCAACTAACTCTAATGTAAACCCACCCAGGGCGTTATTTGACGGTCGGAGTAAGTGACTTACCACTAATAGCGTGAGCGTCAGCTAAGGGAGGGTGGGAGGGGTTGATTGATGGGTCAAAGAAACGCAAGACTTTCAACCAGGAGACCGCTGTTTATGTCCTGTGTGAAATCTAAAAGTAACGTTGACTTATTTTGTCACGTTGAGTTGCTAGAGAGTGAAGTTAACGTCACCAACGACTGTTTCCTAACACTAACTGAGTGGTTGTGTTGCCTAAACCTAACTTCCTGTGAAAACAGAATTTTATTTTGAAAGGACACTATGCATGTAACGAGCGTGTATTCACACAAAAGTAACGTAAGACGGGTACCCTGTGCGTCCGTCTCTGATGCCGAGGGGCACTGACCAAGCGGCGTTATGTGACGAATCGGGAGTGAGAATGTGTTGGGAAAAGATAAAGCCTACTTGCTGTATATCTTTTTATTGCTGGCAAAAAATTATAACTTTATCTTGGCTCAAACCACCGACACTACATCAACGGCAGACAGGTTAATGAAAGTGTAATTACTTATTTTAGATTGCCAAAGTAATAAGGTGCTGTACCCAACATCTGTCTCTTTTAAGTTTTTTTGAGACTCCTCTCTATGTGGATGCACACAATGCTATGATTTATCATTTTAATTATAATGTTTGTTTGCCAAACTGTGAATAGTTCCTTTTGTAAAAATGTCCTGACAACGTAGCTTTGTATATTCCAAATGTACAAAAGTGAATAACATTTTGTTCAAAAACAAATATATACATAGCAATGACATGACAGCTTTGGTCTGATTTCAGAGTTAAACTCTTCTCTTTTCCACCGGCTGCATTTCACTATTATCTTGTTAACTCGACCCACAGGCCGCCTGTACTCACATCACAGGCAATCTATTGTGTATTTAGTGTATTTTAAGGGACAGGGCTCGGTTTGTGTCATCGGTTTGTGTCATCGCTCTGTGTCTCGTCTGATTAAAGTGTGATGACAAGACAGCTTAAATCTTATCGACACACAAACAAACACACTGTGTTTACCTCCTATCTGTCTTTCAACCAGGAGACTGGCATTTGTGTTCCAAAGTCTTATTTTGAAGTTACGTTTGTGACGTGTTTTCCCTACTTCTGTTACATTGTTTCTGTACGTATTTTACTTAGTTCACGTAGTTATTTTGAGTCCAGCCATGATGTTTTTCCTAAATCTAAGTGAGTGGTTTTGTTGCCTAAACCTAAACAGCGGCCGTTACTGTAGTTTTGTTGCGTGGCGAACAAATGACATGCAAAAAGGCTAAAATGTGTTCTCATGACACGTAGAATGTCCTTGTAATTAGATCGGGTTGCATGTGTATATGTTTTCAACAACAACATGCATTTATCAAACGTATATCTCTTGAAAATGGCCGGTTTACCTATTTAAGACAATATAAGGTGATGTTGGAAATGACAGTTAAAAGTGGTCAGAACATTCATTTATGCACATCGCCCCTCTCATGATTCATAGATGAGGCCTGTTGTGAACTGGGTGACGGAAAAGTGGTTCCCCAGAAAAAAAGGTTGGGAAAGACTGGTGTAAACAGTCCGGTAGATCGGGGTCAGAAGAGTC
This sequence comes from Sebastes umbrosus, assembly GCF_015220745.1. Lineage (NCBI taxonomy): Eukaryota > Metazoa > Chordata > Actinopteri > Perciformes > Sebastidae > Sebastes > Sebastes umbrosus. The sequence goes on along the minus strand of NC_051288.1, from coordinate 21,331,298 downwards.
TGACGAGAGAGGGGCAGTCCAACTCTTCAGTAGGAGGGGAGCTATTAAACTACTGCGACACGGTGGGCCGACACACAGCGGCTCTTCACATGCTGATGACAGGACACAGGGACTGACCCCACCTTTGACCGACAGCTGTCAGAACCTCACGCACAAAGGTACAAAGGCCCGGTGAAACAGGACTTCCCTCTGAACTGCGAAGAGCATCAGCTGGATCCACCGACTCCCTGAATAATATCTGATGTGAGTATGAGCCATTGATTCATCACAGCTAATGGATTGCGGTTTGCATAATGTAATCAAGTGAAAGAAGGCGGCCTGTCGCATTGTTTTAAAATCAACAAGGAGGGGATCTAATTGTGTCAAGGACAAGGGGCCCATCTTTGGGCTTTTTGCTTCATTATCTCTAGTGCTTCTTTATTTTACTTGTAGGATTTGGTAGAAACAAAAAGCATCACTTAATGACCGCCACATCTGCTTTAACACTCTCCTCTGTGTTGGTATGTGGATGGAGTTACTGTAACTCAATCACGTCCACTCTCCAGATCCATGCCCCCGTGGCTGGCCGAGGTCCTATCTATGGTTTTGGTATGCACTCTCTCTCTCTCTGTCTGTCTGCAGCGCTAACGTGAAGATAAGTCGGACCGTTTTAACGGCGGGGGTGAAATGTTAGACGGCGTTACAGCTGTAACATTATTCAGTATCTCGGGTTTGTTATGCGTCTCTCTCCGGAGAGTTTGGCTCCGAGCTCAGCAAACGCAGTAAACGTAACACTCCCATGTCCACTCAGCCTACTGATTGTCTTTTACAAACATTGACATATAAGGGATGGGGAGCGCCTCGCCTGCACAGCTACTCCACACTTTTACAAGCCTTTACACAAGTCACTGTAAACCTGACCAGCTCATATGATCAGATCTAATGATTCAGTTGATATCAAGCTGTAAACAACAGAACGATCCCATCAGACAAAGAGCTACTTCTGTGCAGCTCAGACTGAGAATGCCACATACTTTGATTACTGACACAAAGCTCCCACTCAGAGCAGCACTTCATGGCCTTGTAACTGTCCCTTTCATGTGTGTGTGTGGACATGAGGGCAGCAGAAAAGGCCTCTGTTTTCATGTGAGTGTGAGAAACACACGCAGAGGAAGTGTGAGCTTAAGTGGTGGAGAATAGAGGGTGGATGTTGACAGGGGTTATCTGAGGTCGGGCAGCTCCTAAGCTCCTCTACCGGCCGGCTAATGCGAGGAAAGTGTATGTTTCATAGAGCGCTGCTCATCGAGGAAGCTCAGTATCGTCCTGCAGAGGGTGTGAAATCTTCTCTTTTTGTGACATTTTGCAGACATGAAGGAGTATTTGTTTGATGACTCATGAACATAATATGTCCAGTGTTATCAGGAACCCGTACAAATCAGATTTGGGAATGATTCCTGCAATATGCACAGTGGTGGAAAATAACTAAGTACATTTACTTAAGTTGTGTACTTAAGTACAATTTTGAGGTACTTGTACTTAACCTCTTTTACCCGACAAACCCAGTACCGGCTGTGGTGGTTAACACTACTAAAACAACACTCCAAGTGTATTTTATCCAAACAATGTTTGTTTGGCAATGATTTCAATATTTTAGTTACAAAATCAACGCATGAGAAATTGTATTTTTTTACTTTATAATATTTTTGACCGTTTTTATATTGAACATACATACTTGACTTTGTTATCTTATTTACATTGTTATTGATCGTATTTGTTATTATCTAAGTTTTATTTGATCATATTTCATTATTATAATAAAACCATTTGGAGTCAAAATTATACAATTTAGTTGTTTTTTACTGATTTTATACTGATGCACAATGGTGTAATGTGATGATGCACAGAGTAAATGTCATGGCCAAAGGCTCCATTGTGTGCACAAAGCCTCCTGTAGTGGATATCAGTAGTATTTTATAGCCAGACTCCCTTTCAAGAGGTAGAAAACCCATTCGGCACACTTTGGGTATCGAAGTGGCCAAATGGAGAGTCCGCCTGGTCCTATCTTTACTAAAACCTTTGTAGAATCTATGTGCTTTGTGTTATTTATATCTCCTTTGGCACAGTTGTAGTCAAGGAGTTGCTGAATGAATTGAGCGGCATCTATGTGCATGGCATCATTGCTATAATGGTGTTATTCACTGTCTGATCTAGAAAACATTTAAGGCGAGGATAAAAATGTAAATTTTTCCTTTGGTTCATCACAATTCACTCAGGCATGGTAACAGTCACGATGTTATTTAGACTGGGGATGAATTCTCTGAGATCTTACCTATCCATAGAGAACAAAATCATGCATAAAGACCTGATAGCTGTGGAGCTATTCTTGATTTATTTTGGGTATGTCTGTCTAGGCGAACCACACCTTCCAGCACCCTATAGGGCTTAATTTGTGTATTTTCATTTTCTGTTACTTAATACTTCTACTTCCCTACACTTCAGAGGCAAATATTGTATCTTTTACTTCACTACATATATCCGATAACCTTAGTTACTTTGCAGACTGAGATTGATAATATAAAATATAATCAACAGATACATTATGATGTATTATTACAGGTTAATATAACATAATACTTTATTGATCCCCGGGGGAAAATGAAACAAACTATCCGGCAGTTTATAAAGTGCTTAAAATGAGTTCCATCTTTGCCAGCTGCAACATTAAAGTGATGAACTCTTTAATGCATCAGTTATAATCCAATAACATACATTACCTGAAATGGGCCATTCTGTATAATGAGTGCTTTTGCTTTGGTACTTTTTTTGATGCTAGTACTTTTGCACTTTTACTGAAGTAACATATTGGATGCATGACTTTAACTTGGAACAGAGTATTTCTTCACTGTGGTATTACTACTTTTACTCAAGTAAAGATCTGAGTACACAGAAAGAATCAGCTTCAGCTAAGTGATCACTGACAGCTCGTTGCAGAAGAAGATCCAGAGGGAGGAAGAGATAAGGTAGTCGATTCATACTTACAAATATTTACACTTTTGACCGCTCCCTATACTGCCAGGAATTCCGTTCATTGCAACACCCATATTTATAGGACCGACCTCGGTGCATACTTCTACATACATATTAACAATAACAGGGGCTGCTGAGGGTGGAAACGCCACCTCACTCCCACTGGGAATGAGTCATGTCAAACAGAGGAGAGCCCCAGATGCTATCTCTCACTGGTGGCAGCGCGCTGGGCATCCACACTTTCACACATACTGTGAGTCACGAGGCTGACGGCATGACAACCAGAGGGAAAAGACCACCACTACACCGCATTACAACATGTGTTTGTGTTTGTAATTACCAAGGCAACGGAAAGCTGAGTTCACAGGGAAATATCCCACTTTGGAAGAAGTCCAAAATACCTTTCTCTTACTCAGCTGAACTGTAGACATAAATGTAATCAAATGCATGAAAGGCTTGACGAAGATACTTTGTTTTGCTAAAATAAAAAGAGCAAAATATCTCAAATTATCAAAAAGGCTGATTACAAAATCAAGACATAATAAATATAAGCATTGTGTGAAAAAATCACTGCCAAATTTGTCAAATATTCCGCTCAAATATGTTTTTATTTAGAGCTGCAACAATTAATCGATTAGTTGTCAACTATTAAATTAATTGCCAACTATTTTGATAGTCGATTCATCGGTTTGAGTACTTTTTTTAAAAGACAAAAAAAGTCAAAATTCTCTAATTCCAGCTTCTTAAATGTGAATATTTTCTGGTTTCTTTACTCCTCTATGACAGTAAACTTTGAGTTGTGGTCAAAACAAAACATTTGAGGATGTCATCTTGGACTTTGGGAAACACTGATCCACATTATTCACCATTTTCTGACATTTTATAAACCAAACAACTGATCGATTAATCGAGAAAATAATCGGCAGATTAATCAACAATGAAAGTAATCGTTATTTGCAACCCTATTCTTGTTTAACAACATCTACTCTATATAAAAAAAACAAGTTATTACTTGTTACCAGGTTCTACTTCTGCTAAATATAACATACAAGATAAGATAAGATAAAATAAGATGAACCTTAGTTCAGATAGTAGGTAGTAGATAGTGCATGTTTAAAGGTAGATAGAGGGGGAAAAAATCTATATTAACTGAGCAAACAACAACAACTAAATGACATCCCAAAGTGCTGTGTAATGTGTAATAACAGCTGTAAACGGTGTCAGAAAAAATCCTCGAAAGCAGAGAGCTGCTGCTTTTAGTCACCACAACAGCCAAACAATGATCAGTCAGCAAAGTTAGTAACTAAGGCAACCCGTGCGCTATTACGCACGGCGCGTCTATATTGGGAACCCTGGCCGCGGACCAGAGGGTCACTCCATGACGCAGCGACGCACTCAAATATGTCTTACTCAGAGCTGCAACAATTAATCGATTAGCTGTCAACTATTTAATAAATCGGCAACTATTTTGATAGTCGATTAATCGGTTTGAGTACTTTTTACGGGGAGTTTTTCCTGGCCACAGCGAGCTTGGTGGAATCTCTTGTTGGGTCTCTAAACTATGGTGTACGGTCAAAGACCTGCTCTATATATAAAGCGTCTCGAGATAACTTCTATTATGATTTGACGCTATATAAAAATAAATTGAATTGAATTGAGTTGTGGACAGAACAAGACATTTGAGGACGTCATATTGAACTTTGGGAAACACTGATCGACATTTTTCACCATTTTCTGACATTTTATAAACCAAACAACTAATCGAGTAATCAAGAAAATGAATCAATACTGAAAATAATCATTATTTACAACCATACTCTTATTTAAAGGTCCCATATCATGCTCATTTTCAGGTTCATACTTGTATTTTGTGTTTCTACTAGAACATGTTTACATGCTGTAATGTTCAAAAAAACTTTTATTTTCCTCATACTGTCAGCCTGAATATGCCTGTATTTACCCTCCTGTCTGAAACGCTCCGTTTTAGCGCATTTTGACGGAATTGCAACAGAATTGCGTTGCTAGGCAACAGCCTGTGTTCATCTGTACTTCCTCTCAGCTGATGACATTCACATGCACTGCAACCAGGAATAAACTTGGACACATTTAGAATGACGTTTAAAATTGTGTCAAAGGTCTAAATATTGTATATTCGTGACATCACAAATGGGCAGAAATCCTGACAGCTTGTTTAAAATGCAGAGTTTCTGAATACGGGCTGTGTGTATTTCGATTGATTGATTGTTTCGATACTTTCACAGTATTTATATAGGACTTAAGCCTGCTTTATAATAAAAAAAACATGAAAATTTCACTTTTTTAAAATATGTGACCTTTAACAATATCTACTCTCTATATAGCAAAAAAAAGTAAAAAAAAATGTATGTTGGATATACTAAATATATCTGCATATTCTATATTAACTGAGCAAACAACAACAACTAAATGACATCCCAAAGTGCTGTGTAATGTGTAATAACAGATGTAAACAGTGTCAGAAAAAATCCTCGAAAGCAGATAGCTGAGCTGCTTTTAGTTACCACGACAGCCAAACAATGATCAGTCAGCTCACTACACATACAGCAAAGTTAGTAACTAAGGCAACCAGTGCGCTATTACGCACAGCGCGTCTATATTTGGGAACCCTGGAGCGTCACTCCATGATGACGTAGCGACGCACGCAGGGCGTTGTTCTCCCATAATGAGACACTTTATAACAGAACGTCAGCGGCTGGAAATCAATCTATCAGAGAGCGACTGTTTAGGACGGAGGGACTACTAACGCAGCTGCTGGACTCTTTTGGGAAAAAACTTGCTTTTGCTTCTTGCAAATCTCTTTTTTTTTTGTTGGAATAAAAGCTCACCAATCTAAGTAAGTGGACTTTGGTCTCTTTTAAACTTCTTTATGTTCAGCTGCGCACTGTTTGTCCGGATCCAAGGAGGAGACGCGCTTTTCTCTGCTCCCCATTACGCACAAGAAGGACTGAGCTGTCTCTGCAAAAAAAAAGCTTATTTGGTCCTTAAGATATTATTTATTATTAGATAAATACTTTTCTTCTTTTAAGTGGTTCTTATTACTTCCCTGTTTGCTGCTGTTGCCTTTTATTAAACCAGATAATGCTCTTATATACTGCACTAGAGCTTTTACTCTTGTGTGTTATATTCTAATTTAGCTTGTTTTTATTTTCTAATCTTTAATGTTTTTATAACTGTTTTAATTATGTCTTAATGTTCTTTTTGCACTTTGTGGCAATGTTCTTGAATGTTTATGTAAAGCACTTTGAATTGCCCTGTTGCTGAAATGTGCTCTACAAATAAAGCTTGCCTTATTGCTTTTAAAGAGCATGTAGAGATCAACGCTTATTGCTCAATTTTGTTTGCATTTTGGAGATGTGACACAAGCCAGCAAGATGTTTGGACACAAAAAAGGGGACACAATTTAAGCTTTTCAGGCTCATTTGTGTCTGTTACAATAAATAAAAACAAGATCCCTGAGATCAGCTCCAAAGTTTAATCCTGTCCCCAAACTTCAAATTTGTAGAATATTCACAATGACTTTCTCTCAAATGTGATGTTATTATTGTTAATGTGCATGCTGTTTGGACCATCCCATGAAGTTTCTCTAAAGGCTGAACGTGCTGCAGAGACACACCCATGTCCCACCAATCCAATACACACACACACACACTCTCACATACTGACAGAGAGCATCTCCTCTTCTCATTGCTGCCCAGATCGCCTGTAAAGATGCTGCTCCTACTACTGGGAATCATCCTCCTGCACGTCGCTGGTCTGGTCCTCCTGTTTGTGTCAACAATTGTCAGCGTGAGTAAAACTAATGTTTCTTTCTTTATTTGCTTAAGCATTAAATATAAATATAATTGGATAAAAAAGTCATAATTGAAGCTTACTGGCATCTTATACCTGCAGGAAGAGATATAATGTAGTTTCTGTCTCCATAATTTCACTTTCTCTTCTGATCCATTTTGCTCCTTCACACATTACTGACCAAGCATGTATTGTTGTTGACACCAGGTATGGACGACAGGTGAAACTAGCACCTCAGACCTCTGGATAAACTGCTCTACCGCCAATGGAGGATACCACTGTGACCCGGCAACAGCTGGAGGTCAGTCTCCTGCTTAATATTCTACTATTTATTTACAATACAATGCCTAAGACTGGATGTTTTAGTTGTTGCTCTGCTGTGAAGATGTGATGCATCTCAGGATTTTTTCAGCTTTGCTTTGAGTATAATGTAAAAGTAAAAAAGCTCCAGTTTAAAGCATCCACATTGGTATTAATGTTGGGGGACTTGATCTTTGGAAAATGACTTGCTGAAATCCAACATTCACCATGTTGTTGGTGATGTGGGTGTGTCACGGCACCTCTGGGACTCTGGCGCCATCTAGGGCAGAGAATGTGGCCGTGCTGTTTTGGAAGTGCCAGCTGATAGGCTGCCTCTGTATAAATAGTCGTGGTGTGATGTCCATATTCAGGTCCCGTGTTGGGAGTCCATGGTGACAGGAGTTTGGGAGTTGTGGAGGATCAGGGTGGGGCTGCAGAGAGTATTTAAAGTTTTAGATCTATGTGACAGAGTGTTTGAAAGCATGGGGGAGACCTTGGACTACCTCATGCAGAACATAGCATGCTGGTGGCGGGTCACGCCCAGCGTCAGATCAGAGTGTCCAGGGTTGGTTTGCAGGGATCATTGGGACAATTTAAGGCAGCAGCTGCAGATCTATTTAGACAGTCAGCCACCTCCACATGTGAGGAGAATGGATATATAGATTCTACTAATAACATTTCCATTGTCCTAAATTGAATAATTTAGCAACCTGTAAGCTCACCGTTGAGCAGCTGTGTGTTTTGAGCTGCATCTGGGTGATGTCATTAGTCTAGAATGAGCCGTGCTCAGCCAGTGTGTGTTTTGTCAGGCAGCAGCAGCAGCGGCCTGCACACTCTGCCAGGTAGCTTCATGGTGCAGCCAGTTTGTTTGACTTGCTTTCATTAGCGCGCTGACGCACTGTGTTTATTCAAGAAAGACGCGCGTCTGTGCTTTGGCTTTGGGAGATGGAAGATAGTGGAGCGTTCTCACGTTGGAGGCCTAGCCTATGTTCAATGGAGCTTTTTTTAAAAACGTCTGCTGAGCAATCAAGTTCCCTCCTGGAGTGAATCATAATCACGGTCATCGCAGTTATTTTTAGGGCATTTCTGAAACTTTGGAGTTCCCCCTCGTCGTTGCCCTGGTTACGAAAATATTGGCTCCTTTGATGCGTGTGTGAGAGATACGTGTGTCACAGTTATCACATGCTGAGCTTGAGTTAAATGCCACTTCCTATCAGCCAGGAAAATTACTTCATAGAATTTACTCGCTCTAAAATTAGCCACTGAGGAAGAATGTCTTCAGCCCCCGGGCAGGCCTACAATACATAAACACAGTGAACTGATACTACAGCAGCTTTATTCGCTATTTTCAGCACAGTGGGGTGTAGGCATAGATACTGTAAGTATGTATAGAAGAAGTGAACGTAGTCACCGTGACGTCACCCATTGGTTTGTGGACTACGGTTTTGAAGCCTTGAGTTCGCCATTTTGGCCGTTGTGTCTAGAAGGCAACACGCAAATTGCGAAACTCTCGCGAGATGACCTCGAATGGTTCGATTAGTTAAGGTTAGTCAATAGGCAGCAAGTCTTGAGTGACAGTTTTTGCAAGTTTTCGCAATTTGCTGGTTACTTTCTAGACATGGCCCATTTTGGCCAATGCCATCTTGGTATGTTGCCGTCGCCATCGGCCATGTCTAGAAGGTATTGCGAAATCTGATCTGAGATAAACTCTCGCGGGACTCGCTGCCCGATTACCTATCCTAACCTTAACTACTCGAGATCTACCTATCAACCAGAGGAATCGCCCCCTGCTGGCTGTTAGAAAGAATGCAAGTTTAAGGCACTTCCACATTGGCTTCACTTCTCAGACCCGGAGGTTGGGCCTCAAAATAGAAAGCAGAAAACACCAACAGTAAGTTTCCTGTTTGGTATAACAGTGAAAGGCCTCAGGAGAATCTGTATTGTAACACCACAATAACAAACCAACGTAGTCACACTTGCTTATCAGTGACATTCTGAGCCCAGAGCCGCGCCTCATGATAGGAAATGCCCCATGTCACCATTTCCTACTACTGGTCAGAGAAGGAAGGAAGGAGGACAAGACGTGTGTTTATCAGAGAGCAGTGATGTATCGTCGGTATTTATAGGGGGAGCACTATTCATAGCATGCAGGGATGGAACATTTCACCCATTTCTCACAGTGTTATCACACAGTATTATGTGACATCTGAAAACAGGATCATCATAATGGAATCTAATTGTTGCTCCGGTGTGGTATTGTGCCGGCTGCATTTTTATGGATGGACGCTGCAAGCGTGTCATGTTTCCTCCCATATCTCATCCCCCCCCCGAGCCAATGCTCATCAGGACGTACTGTAGCGCTGTTATTGTTGGTAACCTGACTCCATCCTGGCAACCCTGTGCCATCATTCAAGATACAGTTTCCCTTTTAATCTATAACAGTGTTTCTCCAGGAAAACTGCACGAGTCTTTGTCCACAGATGAAGGGCGATGAAGTGTTTATATTTTAACCTACAGTGTTCAGATGTGGTTAGTCAAAGTCGTATGATCGCACAAAGTAACCTGTCGTATTACTTAATAATCCTCGTTGCATGGGCGGTAATAAATTATGCATCATGCCTTTTTTCCCGTGTTGTAAGTGCCCCCCCATTAAAACCACAACACGACTTTGATTTACATAATGCAAGAGAATCAATAAACCGCCGATGCTTGAGAATGTCAGAGATTTGAATGTCAGAGTTCAGCATACAATTGGAGCCACAATAAAATCCAACTTTTTATAGGCTTGTCTGGAACATTTGCTGATGCTAGAGGCAAATAAGTAGACTTACGCAGTGGCAGCCAATGAACAAGCAGTCCTACGTAGTCGAGCTCAGCATTTTATGGCACGGAAACACGACAGTAACAGCAGACACAGCTAAAGAGAAGTTAAATAGATACAGAGAGCGAGTGCTTAGGAAACTCGAGAGGCCTCAGACAAGAAATAGACCCTGCTTGGAAATCTTGGGATTCCTGGCATGAATGAAGCACAGACACAAAACACAAGACCCCACTCTCTGATGGACAGCGCAGATAGACGGACAACCCCGTCAATAGTACAGGTGTCTAATGGGTTAATGGGCTTCTAGCAGCCTGGCCTTGGAGGACTAGCAGTTAAGATCGATGTGGTACATTTAGTCATAGGTCTTACATGCTGTGAGGGGCGCGCAGAGCTTTTAGGAACAAGATACCTAGGTTCCATTGTTATGAATCCATTACACATTCCCAGAAGTCAACATTATGTTCTCTGTGAGAGGATGCTTCAATTCAGCAGGGACGAGACCAGCGAGCTTTTGTTTGTTTTTGTTATTTGTTCCCTTCTCATGCGCTCATTAAGTCAAGATTATATATCAACTTATCCTCATACAACGGTTCGTATGATATCTTACGGAAAATTGTTCCGCATTTTTCGTGCGTTTTCATGCGAATGTCCAGAATCAATTTCCACTCCAGTCTTTTCAAAATAAACTTCTGTCTTTACAGGAAACAACTTGGTTAGGTTTAGCCAACAAAATCACTTTGTTAGGTTTAGGAAACAAAACTACTTAGTTAGGTTTAGGCAAAAAAAACTACTTGGTTAGGTTTAAGAAAAGATCTACTTGGTTAAGTCTAGGAAAATATCTATTTGGTAAGGTTTAGGAAACAAACTACTTAGTTAAGTTTAGGAAAATATCAACTTGGTTAGGTTTAGGCAACAAAACTACTTAGGTTTAGGCAACAAAACTACTTAGTTAGGTTTAAGAAAAGATCAACTTGGTTAGGTTTAGGCAACAAAACTACTTAGTTAGGTTTAGGAAAAGATTGTGGTTACACCACGCTGGAAGTGCCATAACTTAAATATGGAAGTTACGTGACAAAAACGACTTAATTAGGTTAGGAAAAAGATGGTGGTTTGGGTAAAATATACTCAGGAATTGGCGTAAGTACTTAAGTTCAGAAGTTACGTGACAAAAAGTACTTGGTTAGGTTTAGGAAAAGGTCGCAGTTTGGGTTAAAATAACACGGGTATTGGCATAACTTAAGTACGGAGTTAAATAAATCAACGTTGACTTCTGTTTTCATACGGGACACAAACAGCGGTCTCCTGGGCAAAAATCCTGTGTTTTTTGGACCCACCCATTCACCCCGACCTCCTCTGTATGCAACGTTTGTCACTCTTTATACTTCCTGGTTAACGACAATTTGGATTATATACAAATTTATTTTGTGGGATAAATATGAATTACAGTGCATTACTTTTCGTAGGTATAGCTACAAACGGTGCATGAGAACAGCCTGTTTATATAAATGATGCTTTGGATAATGATGCCTGTAGTCAGTTATTAACTCTTCTTCTTCTCCCCCTGCAGAGTGGATTCAGGCGGTCCAGGCTCTCATGATCCTGTCCATCATCTTCAGCATCCTGTCTCTCTTCCTCTTCTTCTGCCAGCTCTTCACTTTGCAGAAGGGCGGACGCTTCTTCCTCACTGGAACCTTCCAGATCCTTGCCAGTGAGTTCAATCCCCCTTTTTTCAGTCCAAAACCAAAAGGCATTCAGTTGACATGATATAAAACAGAGAAAAGACGTAGGCATGGGACGATATGAAAATGACTTGTCACGATTATCCTGGCCAAAATAATTACGATTCACAATATTATCCTGAAAATCAACTCTTAAAATGTCACAAAAACATACTGGAATCACTTTACCTTACATTTTGTAAAGAAACAAATATTTTATTGCATCATATGTAGGACACCAATCTTTTTTTAGTTAAAAACAAACAATCAATCTTAAGTTGGAAACATAATTTTCAGTGTTATTGCTTGACAAATAACCACTTGAAAAAACATCGATACAGGATAATATTGCGATATTTTTGCGTGGCAATATTGACGATATTGATGCACGGATATCAAGTATCGATCTTTAATTATATGAACTATTAACCTCTTAACAATTAGTCGCTATTCTGTCTTTCAGCTAGAGTGAAGATACTGGCATCATATGAAATTAGAAAAGCTAAGGAATCCATTGTCCATGTCATGTTAGCTTGTCAGGAAGAATGCTAAATAATGCTCCAAAGTTGCACTAAATTTTGGCGAGGAAAAACTGGCATGGCCATTTTCAAAGGGGTCCCTTGACCTCTGACCTCAAGATATGTCAATGAAAACTCTGCGATGAACAGAGTGAAAACATGTATCTTATTAGATAAAACAGATGTTGACAAACTGCATATTTTGCAGTTGAAAAAAGGAAATAAATCCCAATATATCATCGCAAAATGTTTAAAATCGCATTAAGAGCGTATCATGATTTTAGTATTGTGATAATATCATATTGTTGGGCCTCTGGTGATTCCCATCACATTAGTAGAGTAACACTTAAGTAGCCTGAAAAGACAGCACTCGCACAGATAAACCAATAGCAGGCGATCATACTGCATCTACTGTTGCGGAGAATGAAATGAAGAGAGCCAGCTACTAATGGTTTAGTGCTCCACTTGTCCATTGTGCTTCACGCCCTTTGGCCAGAGAGTAGCTCCACTGCCAGCAGCCCATTGTGTCCTCCCTTGGCAGCCCTTTCCAACATCCCAGGTTTGCTCTCCATACTGTGCCAGGGCATCGCCCAGCGAGCGCCCAGGTGCCCACTCAGCCACACAGGAATGACACCGGGCACGCCGCCAGCCAAGCTGGTTGAAATGTCAGGACGGCTGGCAGCGCGGGGGGGGTCTGACAAACACATCGTGCCATGTCGGATCAGGGAGGCGGGCAGAGCAGGAAAGGGCTGGCGAGGGGCTGGCCGGGAGATCAATAATCATCAGACACTGTGATGTGGAGGGATGCCTTCTGGGAAACCTGCTCTAGGGTTAAGATCAGGACACGAGACAGAGAGCAGAGAAACATGAGCTGATAATTGATCTTTTTTTCCTCCCCGCAGGTTTGTTCGTGATGAGCGGCGCCATCATCTATACGGTGATGAGTCCGCAGTGGGCGCCGGAGACAGACGCCTTTGGCTACTCCTACATCCTGGCGTGGGTGGCCTTCCCTTTGGCGCTGATCAGCGGACTCATCTATGTCATCTTGAGGAAGCGAGAATGAGCCAGTACTCCATCCCAGTGTTCCCAGTAACCCCCCTGCTCAACTGTCATCAGTCCCATTCTGAAGTAAAAGCGTTTGATGCCTGAGTACCAATGGGCCACGGAGCCACCAGGCCAACACACAGCGAGGGGAGGGGGGGGGGTAATACCAAAAATCAACAAGCAAACCAACACAAAAACAACCAATACTGTCTCAGTTAAAAGATGTATATAGTATCTATGGTTTAAAACCTATTTATAACACTTTTTACATATATGTACATAGTTGTTGTGTTGCTCTGTCAATGGATACGCGTATGAGCTTCGTTTTAGCTGATTAAGTGCCTCAATGTTTGTTTGTAATGATGAAATAATTAGATGCTATTTTTGTTGTTGTTTTCTTTTTTTTGTTGCCTTTTTTTTGTTTTTGGTAAATCGCCAAAGAATTATTTAAAAAAAAAAAAGCAAAAAACTTCAAGTATATTATTAACCAAAGTGCATGTATAGAAATAGAAGGGTTAGAAGCGTTTTTTGATGGGCTTTGCTTTACAACAAAGAGTGGTAACATCCGTGGACGTAACGTAGCATAGCCAGGAAATATTAGATTTGGTCCTTTTTCTATTTTGTGAATTTTCAGTGTTTTTATTTTCAGTATTTTTTTTTTTCTATTACTTATTTTCAACAAAAGATGGTGCTATGTATTTTATCATTCCTATTACTGATAGCAATCATTTTACAACAGAGTTACTTTGTCATTGTTTAGAGTTTCACACAGCCATTAATTCAAGTGAGAATCAGACCGAGGTACATACATACACACATACAAACAGTGCCTGACTGCTTCTTTAGGGAACACAGTCCATTTCACATTGCAGTGTCTGATTTCTTTTTTTTCTTCATCAGCTACTGTAAAATAAAAAAAGAGTTTGGGGTGGTTGCACTGATGAAATCTAAAAAAAAAGTGGAATGTCAGTATTATTCTGCGAGATTGTAAAGAGTTGGATTATAGTGAAATTAAGCTTTATTTTTAGCTCTATTTGCCTTAAGTGTCCCTAATGTTTGTGTTCACCTGGCTGTTAAAGTCTCAAGAAGCCAAATTTAGTAGAATACCATTAAAACAAATAACACTGTGGGGGCATTATAGCCTAAGAAATAAGTATATATTTAACATTACTAGAAAGAAATGCCACTGAGTTGAAGCCATATATAAAAAAAGATGATAGGAAAAACATATGTGGGTAAAAAGGACGGAGAGGTTTTGCAGTGATGATACAAATGTCTGTTTCACATACTTGAAAGTTTGACATGCTGCAGTCTCTGCCCACTGACGTCGACACTCTTCTACTGTATGAAAACGCTGTTCATGTGTTGCGCATTAACAGGTGGTGATGACAATCTAGCCTCACTTACTCAATAAAAACTACTCTCACATTATCTAACACTGTGTATTCCACTGTTACAAGGGACACGCTAACACTTGATGCATGCGAGAATTTCATTTTTTCTAGGCTGCCTGTAAATCACACGTCTCTGGGCTGCATCACGCCAGTAAAATGAGGAATAGACATTCAAATGGAAAGCAAATTCTGAACCGTTTTGTGGTGATGAATCTGTTCTAAGTCTGCTATGAGATGCCAGAAGGTGAAACGCAGCGTGCAGCATTTAAATTCCTGCGTACAGTCCAGTCCAGTCTACCTTACAGTACGCCATCAAATCAAAATCAGCTGCTGGTTGCAGATGCTGTATCCGACTTGTGTTACACACACTGGGGCGAAAGGCACGACGGTTGGCACTCGATGCCGGCTATTCAAAACATGCAGCTAGTGTTTCAACGGCGTCTCTCATAGCATCAGAAATAAGAGGACCTGGACGTGTTTTGATCGCCGTAAGCAAGGGGTCTGTCCTCCACATGACATCTCCAGTAGCCTTCCAAAAACAGAGCTATGTTGTGGTGGAATTAAAGTATTTAATTCAGAGCTTACACTACCTAGTCTGCTGTGGGGTTTCTTATTTTAGCATGACGCTCATTATTGGGTTCAGTTAGAAGAGATTGCCTCTAATGACAACTGCCCTTTTTCTTTTGTGTAAAAGCGGCAGAATTAAAATGTCTGTGCCTTGTTTACACCTAAACTTCCAGATGCTCTTGATATTACCAGTTGAGTCTAATCATTAAAGGATGTTTCTTACCACCACGCTGGAGATTTTTTCTTGTGTCTTTCAATAACACTACACATTAGGGGCTGCAATTAATGATTATTTTCATTGTCGATTAATAAGTGGATTATTTTATCGATTAATCGTAATTAGTTGTTTGGTCTAGGGCTGACCTGAATGCTGAATGCTGAAAGCATCGACCGTTGCCATGGTAATCGATCTCCAAAACAGTACTCGAAAGCATCGTTTGTTGTACTGGGCTCAGTTTTAAAGCTAGAGTGAAGGTACAGGTGTTGTATGAAACTAGAAAACCTAAAGAATACATTGGTACCAACCTTGCAGTAAATTTTGGCGAGGAAAAACTGTCATGGCCATTTTCAAAGGGGTCCCTTGACCTCTGACCTCAAGATATGTGAATGAAAATGGGTTCTATGGGTACCCACGAGTCTCCCCTTTACAGACATGCCCACTTTATGATAATCACATGCAGTTTGGGGCAAGTCATAGTCAAGTCAGCACACTGACACACTGACAGCTGTTGTTGCCTGTTGGGCTGCAGTTTGCCATGTTGTGATATGAGCATATTTTTTATGCTAAATGCAGTACCTGTGAGGGTTTCTGGACAATATTTGTCATTGTTTTGTGTTGTTAATTGATTTTCAATAATAAATATATACATACATTTGCATAAAGCAAGCATTATTGCCCACTCCCATGTTGATAAGAGTATTAATTACTTGACAAATCTCCCTTTAAGGTACATTTTGAACAGATAAAAAATGTGCGATTAATCACAATTAAGTATTTTAATCGATTGACAGCCCTAAATAATAAAAGTATAAATCCCCAAATAGCCCATGACATAAGGAATAATCCCACAACATTATTGATTATCCTACATTAATTATTATTAGTTATTCTCAGACAGACGGATATCGCTGTCTGTTGTGTTTAGAGGTGCGTGTGTGTGAACAGTAGTGCGGCAGCGGTGCTGAAACGAGGGAGATGGAGACAGACAGAAGAACATGTCAGTCTGTCACGCCACAACGCTTTGAATACCTTCAAATATTTCTCACTGAAGCTTCGAAGCCCAAAGATATTCATCATACGATGATATAAACGGAGAAAAGCAACTCTTCTTCTCATCGTTTCAGCACCAGTAAAGGGACTTATTTAAATCATTTGTCACTAAATTAAAAAAGTGAAGCTGAATGGTATTTGAAACTTCTGTCTTTTATTACCTTTTATTATTTTAAAGAACTACTGTCTCACAATCAACATGGGAATTTAAGCATGTTCATGCACGAGTGTATGTACATTGTGACTTTGGTATGTGTGTGTGGAGCCCGAGACAAATTTCCCTGCGTGACAATAAAGTATATCTTATCTGATCTGAATTAATTAGATAATAATCACATTTTTTTTCCTTAATAAATTACTTAAATTGATTGTCAAAATAGTTGACGATTAATTTCCTAATTGACAACCGATTGATTCATCTTTGCAGCTCTATTTTGGAGTGGCAAAACCTTCCTGTTTTTATGATGAAAGACTCACACAACAACAACCTGTGCTTACAGGAGCTTATGCCTTAACGGTTTGTGATGATATCTATATTCCTTTTAAAGACAACATTCAGTCCATGACCAGCTCTCCTGCCCCGAGCTGATGATAGGTATCTAAATCTCCAGCCATGAAAGAGGAGCAGTCTCAGACAGAGGATTCTTGTTGCAGGCCTGAGAGGTCACCGCCTCCCACTGCCGCCCTCCCTCTCACATACTAGCTCTGGGTGAAATGGGAACACTGCATTCTGGTCTGGTCTCAGTGTTTGTGTGTGTTAATGTAGCTGAGAAAGTCTCTATGCATATATTTTTTTTTCCTGATATCACAATTATATCTATCTATATGTTTTGGCTACACAAGTATAATTCAATCCATAAAATCTTTTTAAACTTTTAGGTAGTTTATCATGTCCTGAGCAACACCGACATCTGGTGGACGCACACAGTAACAGCAACACAATTCTTATATCACACTTTATTAGCAAACGCTGCCTCTATGTGGTACAATAAGAGCACTACAGTTAAATCTAGTATAAAATGATATTTCTAGAGAAGACTCTCAATGTCTCCCTTGGGCTCAGCAGATAATTCTTTCTTATTAAAATGTGCTAAACCTCATTAATTCTTCATCTGAGCATTAAGCATTGTCTAGAGCTCAGCTTGCTTGCGAGGGCGGGCGGATACCTTATTCCCATTAGTATGCACGAATGTGATAGAGAGAGGTGATTTCTCCTACACGTCTACTCTCCTATTACCCTTCCGTCAGTCTAATGAACGCTCCTCCTCCTCCTCCAGAGCCATTATGAAAGGCTTTTATGACCCAACACATCATTAGGAGGTAAAGGAGGAAGACTAATGACTCTTCTACGTTTTGATAAATGATTTGATAAATTCAGACAAAACATAGATAATATCACTGTTAGAAAATTAAATATGCGAGAAGAGGGTCAAACTGTTGTGTAAAATCATTTGGGTGTTTTTAACCTTCATCTATTGGTCATCTGTGAGCCTGTTCACCTGTCTGTTCTTTAAAAATCTGGACTAAACTGAGTGAAGCTCTGCCTAAATTCACACTCATACACAAACACAAACACAATGATTATAAAGTAATGTGTGGCGGTGGGACAAAGCAGACAGACACCAGACGTATTCATCACGTCATCCTGTAACAACACTAGTCTGGAAAGACTCGTCCAGTCCCTGTCACATTGAGGTGATGACGGATTAACATTAAGCCATTTGATTTAACCACCACCAGTTCAATGAACACCATAAACTCCCGCCTTCAGACACTCTTTTCTCCAGCTTGCACACAGTTTAAATACACAGTTTATAGCAAAAGAATGACTTAAAAAGCACAAAATCTGCATCTTTCAAGTATTGACTGATACGCATTATTACCTTTGTGCTTAATAGGTGTCTGGGGGTTCCACGCATCATTGTTTCGCCATCATGGGGTCAAGGACAAGCTTTTAAAACAATCACTTTTCCCATTAATGTCTTAAAAACTCCCCCTGTCTCGTCCCATCCCACCCAATGTCACTATCACCTCCCACACTCCCTTTTACTCCGAGCCTACTGGGAGATAATATTTTCTAATTTCTGGAACACATTGAGGGGGGGTTGCAAACAGAAGGTCCACCTTAATCTATCACAGCTCCTCCGAGGGTGCAGGGGTGCACGGTGACAGGCACAAAATCGCAGAGCCGGTGGGGAGGAGGGCAACAGACGCAATTAAGGCTCATGAAATGCAAATGGCGCTTTATGCGAGGG
This sequence comes from Sebastes umbrosus, assembly GCF_015220745.1. Lineage (NCBI taxonomy): Eukaryota > Metazoa > Chordata > Actinopteri > Perciformes > Sebastidae > Sebastes > Sebastes umbrosus. Next base: position 21,312,577 of record NC_051288.1, on the reverse strand, counting down.
GTTGGGGTTGGGGAAAGGAGGGCTAGGTCTCTCTCCTAGTCTCGCTGCCATCTGCTTGCCATCACCGCCAGTGGAAGAACCTCTGGGTCTTGGTAATTTGTAGCTTTAATAATTTTCTCCCTCAGCTGGAGGAGAAAAGAGGGATGAAGGGGGCCGAGGACGTGCAGCTGGCTGAGATTAGATTTAGATTAGCTGGTCAGATCACACGGAGATCTGACCTCTTACACTTCAGCGCAGGCATAAACGCACTCGCATGTTCACACGCAAGCATGCGTACACATGCATCACATGTGCAGGCACACATTCAGTCCCACTCTGGCTCGCACCGCTACACAATACTTGCCTATATACCCCATCAAAGTTGACCCTGATCCAAGGTGTGCTTCTAGCCGAGTGGGTCCATAAATCCCCTGTGGATGTCTGGAGGTTATTTAGGAACATGATCCCCGGCCGCTGGGGGGCCGAGCCGTAACCCCCTAGAGCAGATTCGGGCCTTAACTTTCCCCGGAGCGCCGTTCGAAGAGGTCAAAGTGGACACAGTGTGTTTTTTTTCCCCTTTTCCCCAATGACACATCCATTCATTTGTCATGTGGAAAAGAAGGGCCTTATTGAACCAACAGACTCCATCGTACCAACCATCCCAAGGTCAAGACCGGGCCATGGTCAACCCCACACATACCTGACCTTTGACCCCGTGGGCGTCCATCATGCTCAGGGAATAAAGCAGAGATTGGCAGCTGATGCAGTCGGGGACTAAATCAACTTCAGCTCCTGCCATACATCAAAATCACTTCCACCAACATGCACCCGCACTGAGCGCCTAATCATTTTATCGGCAATGAAAGAGCAGAGAAGATGAAGCGGTGAGCCGGACGTGGGACAATCGGACGGACAGGAGCTTTGTGGTGCATTTAGAGCCGGGCGGTGGTGTGGAAGTGTGCCTCTTTGACTTTGAATGTGGTTGTATCGTGACGACTTAAACATCAGAGAGTGCACCTTTAGCAGCTGGGGAACATCAGTGAACATATGATCAGCCGACAAAATGGCTCGTGAAACTGAAGTGGCACTTGTAACACCGGAGGATTCCTTCAAAGATCAATGATTTTTAAGCTGAGCAGCCTTTGACAGCAGAACATCTGCAGCTTGGCTCCACCCAACACGGATCATATGTGTTGTTGCGTAAATGAACGTGCATGAGCAGCATGATGGCCACATGTCACAGTCAAAAGAATGTGCCTGCAAACCCGCTCTAAAAGGGGCGCGATAGGAATCTGTCAGCTCTATATGGAGCAAATAACACGGGCAATGTGACATTTTAATTATAGCATTTAAAGGGCTGCTCCATTACTTTGGGTTTGTTTGAGGTTTTTATATCATTCTATAGCTTCCCAATGGTGTACCTTATATATTCAAATCCAACATTCAAATTTTGGTATGTTTTAGCGGCTAAACGCTATTTTCCCAAGCCCTTCTAAAAACATTTTCCCATGTGACCGGATGTAGGTTTTTGCATGATGACGCTGCTACATATATATGGAATATATACATCCACATAGTCAGTGTATTAACATTACAGACAGTAGATGATGGTCAGCATGCTCCTAGTTTGGAGTAGCAGACAGGAGTACTGGCACGGAAGCTAAGCAATGTACTGCTGTGTGAACGCCACGCTAGTTCGGATCTGGAAGTCACACAATAACACAAACAAACTAACCGATCGATGCAGCGGTAGACGAACTACTCCCGTATTCTGAGAGGTACAATTATTAGTTATTTCCATGAGTTTGGAAATAACTGCAGTTTAGATTTTTTTGAAGTGCGGTTGTATGTATACTCTTGCATTCTGCAAGGAAAAATTATTGTTTTTGTAAATGTAGTCTGGTGGCTTTGAAGAGAGCGATATAACAGTTTCAGTTTCCCGTCAGAAAGGGCTGTCTGACCGTGAGGTAAAGAGGTGAAATTGTTCTAAATATAGTGTACAATTAAACTGATATTGATTTTTTTTAAGTGGCTAAATAAGTTTTTTCTGCTGCTCCCGTCCACAGCCACTTTACTTCGCTGTCAGACAGCCCTTTCTCCACCAGACTCCATTCACAAAAACAGTAATTTTAACTCACAGAACACGGGAGTATACATAAAACCACACATTTGAAAAAGCCGATGGACCCGCCATTTAATACTCACACCATACACAAAGCCACACAAAAATGTTTGCAAAAGCTGGAGTAGACAAGAAAGTTTCAGGCCCGGCATTAAGCAGAGTGAACAAGGCTGCTTTTAATCTCTGCAGACAGACAGACAGAGACACAGATGGCTCTCCTGAGGTCCAGTAAAGCTTCATACTGGTCGGATGGACGGCAGTAAAAGCTCTCTGAATGGTGTCGATGAAGCCTCGTAAATTCCCCAGGCTATAACAGGACCTCCTATGGGAATGGAGTACACACAGCAGCAGCCAAGTTATTTGGAGCTGTGCTGCTCATCGGTGGTTATGTAGACACTTTTTTTTTACGATCTATCCATTCCACTCTACTATAGCACACACACACTCAAGACGCTAACAAGTGTTTGTACACACGTTTATATGTGCACACGTGCATGCAGCAGCAAAGATTGAGAGATATAATAACATTAAGCAACCACAACGCAGGATTTAACATCTGAGCGCAGCAGGTTTTCTGCCCATAATCGAGGGCAACAGGCTCTAAATCATCCAGATGGAGCAGGAGCAGACAGCTATATGAGCCGGAGATAAAACTGCTGGGACAGTTCTGGGACGACAACGATTTAGAAGATCAAATTCCTCTCAGTGTGCATCTCTTCTGCACGGACCAGCGCACTGCCACGCAGGCCTCTAACTCTGCAAAGTTCAGCAAAATGCTCAGCGCCGTCAGACCCAGTGAGCTTGGACCATAGACTGAATATAACGATGGATGACATGCCAGCTCCTCAAAAGTGAAGCCAAAGCATATGGATCGCCCCCTGGTGGCTGGCTGCAGTATAGGTCATAAATCCCAAACTAAAAATTCAAAGTTCACGTCAAATACATTTTTCCCAAAGATGGTTTCTGTCATTTCAGGTAGGTCCTATCCCGCTGATGAATATTCAAGTGTTAATTTTTCTGATAAGTTTGGTTTTAATTTGTTATTTGATGCTATAAAAAGGCGGTGAGACGTCATGATTGACAGCTGTGAGTCTCTCTCATTGACAAGCTGCGGCCGTGCTCGGCTCGCGATTGGTTCGGGCAGGTGACCTCGATACCGCGGCTCCAACGCCCCATCACTACTGCGCAGACTCTGGCTTCAAATGACGTCAAAATCTCAAGATGACAATGTCAACTTGCACGATAAACACACCGTGAAAGACTGCAATATTCAGGGATTTTTTAGTTAGTTGAAAGAGAGTATCAGTAGGAAACTGCACTTCAAAATATAACTATTATTCTTATTATTATTGGTGCCTTTTATATTCAGTTCAATGTTCAATTTGTTCAATAAAAGAATGCTGGAAATATATTTCCTTCCATTTTTTTTAATTCAACAAGCAATTTGTTGTATTTCAGCAGTGTAGTGAAAGCAGCAGAAAGGCAGAACTGAATACACTTTAATATGTTTATTTATTGCAAGTAATATCATTATCATAATATTCAACAACGTTATCCCATATTTTCCTCATATGCAGCCTTATTTTTTACACAATTAAATCGAATAATCCAGAGGAAAACGCCTCAGAAGTAAAATTATATTAAACCGAATTAAGTGTACATAATAACATTATGTATCGTGTTCATAACAAATTTGTCTCAGAGCCAAAACTGAGCTTTGCTGCCGCTGGACAGTGTCTGTGTGTGTGAAAGCTGTAAACCGTCTCAGCCGCCCAAACAAAGCTCGTCCTAGAACTCTTAAAGGACACCCGGCTGATACCCAAATGATTTATTTACAGCTCTGAAAGACGTCCTAATTATGATATCACTCTCCTTTTGAATAATTGAGCAGAACCAAAAAAAAAAAAGTCTCTAAAAGAAAAAACAATCCCGTCCTTAGAAACACAGAGATTCAGACCTAACGGCTAATGAAAGTGTGATTAGTAAACCTAATTAGTCAGCTACTTTCTCAGCTTCTGCATGTCCTGAAATCACCATTCGCGTACATGGAATAGAGACAGGGTGATTAGTAGAACAAAGACAAATGCTGTAATCTCCTCTCAATGGAGTGTCAGCCGTGGCCCATGAGAAGATAGCGGGCCCGGGCTGATAGCGAAGGGGACTGTCGGGCTGGTAAGTGCCCGTGTAGCTGGGAACGCTGTGGAATCCCGGGACAAAGGAGCAGGACTGGGGGAAGATGAGACGGGACGCAGTGGCATGAATATCCACTGCCAAGGCCATACTGCATTATGCATGCATAGAAACGGAACAAAGAGAAATCATATAGTGTACTGTATATGCAGCATACAGTACACAAGCTTCTCACACCATCACATTCAAATTCAATTCTCTGAAGTCCAATCCAATATAAATCCCACTCATCCACCCCCACCACCACATTTTATGATTTTACTGTGTATTAACCCCAACAAGAAAGCGCTGTTTCTGCTGCACCAAAGACACTATTCAGTTTACAGTGAATTATTCTCCTATTCAATGAGAAAACTCGGAAAACAGTGAGTACATTTACATGCACACTAATATTACACTATTATTCAGAATATGACAATATTGTGAATTTGATATGGGCCATGTTAACAGCATATTCTGTTTGGATATTCTGATTAGGCCTTATTCCAAATGGAGAATTTTCTGATAAAGACATGTGGGATATGTCGATATTCAGGTTTTAGGAGCATTCTTTGGACATGTATACAGCACACTCAGAATATGCGTCTCAATTGATGTTTTTACATCAGTTCGCGAAACACGGCCTCTTGCCTGTTTACGTTCAGCTCTGTGCGTACACAAACCAACCAGCCGACAGTTTGTAGAGATCAAATGAAAAACCCACATTTCTGGTCGGAAGGAGAAACACACCTACTTTTAAACATTATAAAAGACTTGAATATCAACAGGTTTTTAGATTTGCACAAATATCATAATGTTTTCACAAAGGTGGTTGAAGGAATGAAAGAGGGAGGCTGTGTTTGTCCGCCACCAGTTTACGTTAATCAAAGTATTCACGGCTGCATGTAAATGGGTATATTAGTGGAATATTAATTTTCATTAGCCATGTAAACAGCTTAGTAGGAATATTGTTTTTTTCAGATTAAGGGAAAAGAACAGAATATTTTTTGCAGGTAAACATAGTCAGTGAGAAAATGCTAATTATCTACTGACTATGCACCATCTGAGTAAGTAAATAAATAAATAACCAGATGTTATTGTTTTAAATGGTATTTATGTCTGATTTCCCCCCTTATTATTTTGGTTAATTAATTAATATTTTCATGTTTTCTTTAACAATCCTAATACACGCTAAGGTTGCTAAGGCAGCTAAGGCCGATGATTATTTTTAAGATTAATCGATTAATTGTTAAGCCATTGAAATTTTGGAATGTTTAGACATAATAAGCCCTAACCAACACGGCTCACTATCAATCGCTACCATGGTGTTGGCCAACGGACAACTCCCAGACCGGGAGTTCAAATGCAAAAATCTGCATGGTAAAATTCAAAATTAATATTGGTGGCTTCCTCATATAACATTTAAATCCCATCCAGATCACACAGCATACTTGAGTAGGTTTAATCACTGTAATGTTAAATCAGTAGGTTTAAATACACATAAGATACATGCAAACATGCAGAAACACAGGTCTCCGTTGAAGTTTAAAGATATCAGTTGCACATGTTTAGTGAATCATTTATCAAAAAGACATGTTGATGGGTTCGCAGTCAGATATATGTGTGCATGTAAACGTGTGTGCGAGGTCTGAATGGTTCTGCACAGGACTGTCGGTTTGCGTAGCCCCCTGTTGGCCCGACCCTCAGAGCCCACATAAAACCCCTCACCCTTCATCCCTACAAACACTGTTGCACTCGCAGTTCAGCGCTGTAAATCACACACACGCATGTCTGGATAATGTTCACACTGCCACCACTCACACGGGCTTTTCCGTAGCCCCATGCAGCACTGGGAATTTCGAGGACTCCCCCCCTCAACACACACACACACCACTCCGCCGCCTTTATGCTTTCTCCTTCTATTTCTCCCCCTAACAATCAAAGGCCATATGGCAAACATATTCCTACGGTTCATTGGCTTTTATGGCTGTTGTTTAAAGAACGGGCCGTGGCTTGGTTCAGGGGTGTTCCGGGGGGGCCAGTTTGAAGGGCGAAATAATATAGTCTGCCCTCAGTCCATTAGAGAGCCTTTATTTCTATTAGTCCAGTCACTGGGCGCTCTGGGACCATTGAAACAACCCTGGTTAATTAGGAAAGAAAAACACAAGCACATAACGTGTTTTAAAGGAAAGTAGATTGCCGATTTCTTCTGCACCTCTGCACTTGCTCCCTGGGCATCGGCCTTTTATGCGTCATTTGATCACTTCGCCGGAGCTAATTGTGCGTCACTGGGAGATTCAGCAGTCACGTTAAATAGATGGCCAAACAAAAAACTGATTACATTCTGCTCAAAGTGTCTTAATCATACATGAAAGTGACTTTGGGGCTCCTCTGTAGTGCTTGCAAAAAGTTAATTCGCTCTGCATCAAAACTTAATGGTCCACAATATTTGGCAAAGAGTGCCCGACACAGCAAAGTGCCACCAGAGCTGAAGCACACCGGAGGTGTTAACATGAGGATATTTTGCAGCGATGTTTTCCTTTACTGGCAGGGAGCAATAATTCAGCAACATTTGGAAGCCGCTTAATCCTTTCCACTGATCCAGAACAGAACCGCTGGTGACAACCGTCAGACTAACGTGTCAACTTTCTTAAAAACGAGCTGCCACGACATTAGAGGAGAACTAAACACAATAATAAGGAACTCAATCTTCAAGGCGTTTCATGCCTATTTGGCTCATTCTGCAAGGTGGAGGTTAGAGTTTTCCCTCTCCCCCTCCCTCACGTCCGTATAGTGGCTTTTTAAAGCAAGCTGTAAGTCACTTGGACAGCGTCCTGCACCCGCTGTTGACCTGCATCTGGACAGCATCTGGGGTCACCGGAGTCACCCTGACAAGTGCTAAACCATCTGGAAACTTCCTCCTTCACTTTGAGGGGTCACTATGAGGAGGGGTGATGAAGAGGACGGCTACGATGGAGGAATGAAAGATGGGGTGATTTGAGAGGGAAGAAATAAGACTGTAGAGTAGGAGAGGAAGTGATTAGCTGAGAAGACGTATGTTTTAGAGAACTACTGTTGATGCACCGTTTCGACCGTAGCAACTTTACCCCGGAACTAGGAACCTTTTGAGGAACTCATTGCGTTTCGACCCCAGGGACCAGGGTCTAAATCAGGTTCCGGGTACCCCCAAAAAGGCCCTGGTCGGGGGGTAGTACTTTCTGAAAAGTACAGGAACTTTTGGGGTGGGCTTTAAGTTTCATTTTCCTCCACTGCATTTCATCCATTACATCCGATGTGCATCAATAAATACTATGCAGCAGTAAATGCTGTCGCAGTGAGACAGAACCTAATGTTTATTTTAGGGCTGTAAATTGAATAAAATAGTTAATTGTGATTAATCACAAATTAATGTGAATTTATCTGTTAAAAAATGTACCTTAAAGGGAGATTTGTCAAGTATTTAATACTCTTATCAATATGGGAGTGGGCAAATATGATGCTTTATGCAAATGTATGAATAGGGTTATTATTGGAAATCAATTAACAACACAAAACAACGAAAAATATTGTCCAGAAACCCTCACAGGTGGGTTAGAAACTGTAGCCCAACAGGCAACAGTGTGCTGACTTGACCATGATTTGCCCCAAAACTGCATGTGATTATCATAAAGTGGGCATGTCTGTAAAGGGGAGACTCGTGGGTACCCATAGAACCCATTTACATTCACATATCTTGAGGTCAGATGTCAAGGTACCCCTTTGAAAATGGCCAAGCCAGTTTTCCTGGCCAAAATTTAGCATAAGTTTGGAGCATTATTTAGCCACTTTCACAAAAAGCCAATAACAATGGGCTGAAGGAACATTTTAGTTCCTGGAAAGTAGTCCCGAAACTAAAATTACCAGGAACTTCTTGGTGGAAACCCGACTATACAGCTTATTCAGCGGTATGGGAGATTACTCTCACACACCACTCATCATTAACCACTTTAAAAAATGAGAGGCCCTCTATTGAGAAATCCTCTACTGTTGTGATCTATTAAATACTTTTGGGAAATGGAAACGATTCCATGTTAATAGTTACTATTCCCTAGAGGTAACCATTCCCAAAAACATCCTCCTCTTCCTCTTGAATTCCTCCTATTTTGTTTTTCTCCCAGCTAACATGGGCCAGTTGAAAGGGCCTTTCTGTATTCAGATATGCAAACAGCTTCTGGTGAGAGGGTGAGGAGTCAAGAGAAACATTCCTCACCAAATAGAAAACAAGTGTCCTTGAGAGAACATGATACTTGCTTTGCTAGCGAGTGTAGCGCTCAGCGTAAAAAAGAAAGGAAAAAAAGGAAGGGATAAACATCGTCCGGACAAAAGAAGGAGAGCAGTGAAGAGGGAGCTCAGAGCTTTGGACTACTTGAAACACTTTGAAAGAGTCCTCTGTGGAGCCCTGGGGTGGACTCAGCACTCAGGATGAAGGATCCTGCTACAGGAAGTAAACAAGGCCCTGTGAAAACACAGGGAAATGTTTAAGAAGAGGATGGATTGAGGGATAAACGGGGATGTTGCCAAGGCAAAAAAAAGGAAGGAGGGTGTTAATCAAGTGATGAGGATGTTTGGCAGTAATGCAAGGGAGGATGGCATGGTGAAGGACAGGCAGGGATCTGAGTGATAATTGATAGCAGATTACAGAATCGTTAGTCTCAGGTGAAAGCTGCAGGACACACCAGGATGTTGTATCCAGAGCTAATTGCACCATGGGAGGTGCAGTTACTGAGGGCTATTGTTCCATGGCTGCTGCAGCTCCCAGCCTTGTAATTAAAGAAATCATTAGGACCCAGGCAGACAAAAAGATGGCAACAGACAGCAAAATATTATGTCATTGCTCAAAGTCAGTGACGGAAATTACATATAGAAATGGACAGCAGATAAAAGGAGGATTTGAAATACATTAGACTTCTCTAACCTTGGATTTAATGTTATGCCAGTGAAAGAAGAACATCCCTCTTAATGACAGGGCTCAACAATAAGGCTTGTCTGCTTGCCTGGGGCAAGTTAAAAAAACACGTCGGGCTAGTAAATCTAGCACCAAAAACAAAAAAGGAGCTGACGATGGAAGTAGCTAAGGAGTGAGCCTTTTTATATATATTGTACTGTTGTTGTTGTTTTTAAATGTGCTATATAAAAACTAAACTTGAAACTTGAGCCATCTCACTTCCTTCTCATCTCTGTTGAGAGATTCACATATGCACAGTACTGAACACGCACAACTCACCAGACAAAGTTTATGAGCTGAAGTGCAAGCGAGCATTTCAATTACCCTGGAAACAGGAGTTTAGTTGTGTGGCGTTAGAGAGGATGAAGGTGAAACTCCACTTCAACTGTATTGTGCAGTAGGGTTGGGTGATTGGACGAATTTATCAGCTATCGGCGATTGCCATGGTACATCGCCGGTTGTTTGTTTTTTTGGCAGATTTTTTGGCCGATGTTGGTCATTTCGTCTCCAAAGAACGAGAGACGCTCAGCGGGCAGAGAGAGAGACAGCCGGGGAAACAACGTACAGAGTTGGCATATTTAAGGGTTCATTTCAACCAAACCACAGTTGGTGATTGTTATAAAGACAAACCCTGACGGTTTTGGTGAGTTTTATATCGTTTCTGTTGAGTTTGAATCAAGTGTGTTTTACGATGCTCCGCCACTACAACAGCTGATCGCTCAGCTGAAACTACGGCAGTGGGGGAGGGGGAGTGTGTGCTATGCCGTTATTTTCACTTTACAAACGTAGTAGTTTTAAGCCCAACCATTTATTTGTTTCCTAAACCTAATTATTTATCTTTTGATGCCGAAAATAACGTGACGCCAAGGGGTGTGACAAAGCGGCAGCAGGTGACGAGTTGGGATGAGAAGTGACGGATTGACGGGTCGCCACCACGGCGTTGTCCGGACTGGGAGTTATCCGTGTTTTCGTCTTACAACTTTAACCCTTTGACAGTGTGTTTTCAGTTCATGAAAGTTAATTATAACATTTTGGTCACCTAGAAATGTCTTATTCAGCGTTTGGTTGTACTTAGCTCAACCCTCCAGTGTCACTTATGGTTCCAAAAAAAACAAGATGACGACGCCAAAATGCTGAACTCGAGGCTTCAAAACGACCACAAACCAATGGGTGACGTCATGGTGACTACGTCCACTTCTTATATACAGTCCGTGTAAAAGATGCTTTCTCTTTAAAGTAACATGTAGAAGAAAGGAGTGAGATTTTTCTACCAAGACAACTTTCATTGATGAGCCCTCTACACAATCACAGAGAATCATTACTGACAGGATCAGGGGTTGTTGATGCCGCTCATGTTCTTCCGTTGTGTGCGATCAATAGCAGCTCTTGGTTCATTCACTATTGAGCTAATGGTAAATGCAATGGGACCCTGGGAAGTGCTTCTCATTAACAGAAACTAGCTTTTAATGAAGTCCTGTCTCATTTAGACTGATGAGAAGAATTGATCCCTCTGCCGCCCATTGACTGCCTACTGTTTGACCTTTGGACCAGAGTTACAGTGGTTAAACTGTAAGCCAGCCAGAGCGGTTTTATTATGAGGTCAGGCGCTCTGCATCTGTCACCGTCGGCCCACACATGTAGCAGGAGGAGGAGATGGGAAATATGGAGGGATGATAATGAGAAGTTGAGGTCAGCAATAAGGCTAATGGGTGATGATGAGGGTGGAAGTGATGTGACGATGTTGCTGATGTTGCACTCTTTGCCCTCTTTTTACCCCGGGGCACTGTCTCCCAGCTGATCCCAAAGGCTCCGTCTATACCCTCCTAGACGCTGTCCCATCCTCCCTGGTGACCCGCCATAGCCTGCAGGCACTGGTGACAAATGACTGACAGAGAAAGCACCTTGTTGTCCGTGTTCAGGGACCAAGTAAAGGTGCTCCGTGGTCATTATAGAGGACCAGGGGCACCGCAGGGGAAGCCCCCAAATGATCTCACCTCTGTGCCCTCAGCTCACCTCTTTATATGCTAATGACGCTACGAAGCTGTCTGATGTGCTAATTTGCAACAGCTTGGCCAATCAGTGGGGAGCGCTGCGGTTGCCATGGCGCCGCCCAGCAGGAGCCGCTCTGGTACCAGGGTGAGTTCTAAAGGCGGCAGGTGGACAGCAGGGCCGTTTGGTTCCTGTCCTGTCACCTCACCTCCTTCGTCGTCTTCTGTCCGCGGGCACCAGCTGTGTCCCACTTCCACGTGTCACGACCCCAAAGATAACCACCACGGAGAGGTCACTCTGCCTCGTTTAGATCTGCTTTAGTGTAAAAACACCATTGTCTGATGTCAAATAAGGACAAATTTGTGGTACAATGTAGAGCTGAAATCTTCTCAGAACAGCACAGCAGGCCTGAAACGACTTATTAAGTAGCCGATTGAGATTAAACTTAATTAAAAACTGCATTAAACTCATCCATTTAACATTATACAGGAAAAAGCTATCGAGACAAGCACATTTTGTATGCATGTGGGGGAAGATATATTTCTGTGACTGCAAGATTATGGGGTAATTTGGGGATAAGTGCTTTAGAAAATGAAATGGAAATATGTAATACACTCAATAGATTTAATATGTATATAAATATTTAAAAAGTTGATTGGTTGCTTGTGAATTAGATTAGATCATGGTACAGATTAATACATGATTTTGTAGATATTTTATTTTGATATTATTATTATTTTACATATAGGAGTCAGTTGTTTTGTTGACCAAAATGTGACAATGTTCATGTAAAAAAATCAATAATATAATCACTAGTGTGAGTATGGATTTTTGTTTTGGACTTTTTGGGTATATGTAATATACATATATTTTATTTTTATTTCTTTCATTCATTTTCACTGAATAAATTTAATGAGAAGTGTACAAAATGTTTAATGTAAAAAGTGTACCTGTCTTGGTTTGTCAATATTTCAAAAGTGATGACTAATCAATGTTTTTTTGTATTTTTATTATGTGTATTTGAGTTGTATAAGTCGAAAATAACTGAAATAAACTAAATTATTTTAATATGGTCAGAATTTGGTGATGGCTAGAATATTTTTTATATATCATATTTTAGTATATTTACTATATTTTATTTGCTCAGCATGTAAAATAGGGCTGCCCCCTCTTAGTCGACTAATCTGTTGTTTTGTTCTTCGTTGACTAAGATTTCTTTAGTTGATTAGTCGTTTTTTATGCTGAATGACTTATTTCAAATAAACTTATGAGCACATCTCTGGTAAACACCAGATTTAAAGTGGTGCTTCTGAGTGATTCTTTGTGGAGAAACTTACAGATCTGTCAATTAAATCAACTAATCGATTAGTCGACTAAGAATTTCTTTGGTCGAGGACGGTCCTAATTTAAGACATTAATAACGTGGTAATATCCTCTGCTTTTAAACAGCTCATACACTCACAGCTGTACTGGAGTGACGACGAGTCAAATGCAAATTACAGTTCATTTCTTTTAGAGAGATCCAGTAAATCACTTGGGGACATTTGGATGCTAATGCGAATGAGCAGATTGAAAGAGGTTATCCCCCCCCACTCTGAAAGGCCGCAAGTGCCCTAATCCACAACAATCACCTCAAAATGAACCAACTTTCCACTGGAGACAGTGGCTCGACAATGAGACTCGGCTTCCTTTCAAAGTACCGTCAAATCAGTCATTCTGTCATTCTGTCATTAACGAGCTGTTGTAAAAACACATTGTCTTTGCCAGTGGGAATGAGGAGTAGCAGGGGTGAGGGGGAAGAGGAATTCCCATTCACAGGAAACTTTCACTGTAAAGAACCGTCCTCCTCCTCCTCCTTCTCCTCCTCCTCCTCGGGTCCATACCAAAGCCTGGGCTCCAATTAGGCCATCCAACTCAGCAAGAAGGGAAATAATTGGGCTGTTTGCCTATTAAAGGATGAGACATTGGACCTGCTGGTGACTCCAATGAAGCTTTTGGGTTCTTTTCAGGAAAGAAGAAATAGCAGAAGGGCCAGAGAGACAATAGGTATCATCTCTCACCAAGGCCTACACAGCCCTTTGCCCACTAAACTGCCAGTAAAAAAAGGATAATGGCAGAATGATTAGGCCTAATGGACTAATTCTTCAACTAACACCATTTGCTAACAATTTCTCACTCTTTTTTTTCCACCGTGCTCCTTAAAGGAAAGAGGCAAAGTGCTTTCATATGCAGTAAATCAGACGTTGTGAGCCACATTAGCTATATGACTTTGTTCAGCGGCTCACAATACACTTTTGTTTCTAAAAAAATATTGCCACTTCACCAGCAATTACTCCTGAAAGTGAGTGTTGATTGCCATTAAAGTAAAAGCCACATAAATTTAAAAAAAAAAAGAAGTCTGGTTGATAGATGATGGATTGTGTGTGCTCGTCACCTGTGCCTCAACCCAAAGACAGACCAACGTTAAGGGACCTTGCTTAGACTCTTACGCTAGTTGAATGGGTTTAGAGCCCAATCAATCTTCACCATGGCTTGTAAAAAAACTGCGTCTGTCAAAACACTGAAAACTTGGCATGGCTGTAGAACAGCGTGAACAATTTGCACTTATCAGAAATGAAAGGGCGTAGCTGTAGACGCCGTGGAATGTCAGCGCGCTGTGGTTGATGGGGGCAGGAAAAACTAAATGAGGATCATTAACTGGAAATAAAACTCCTGCGAGTAGGTACACGCCATACAACGGGGGCATTTCCTCGGGCCCTTTCGTATGGCACGTTGGCTTCAACTCCAGACGGGAAGATAACAGCTTAAAACGTGCTTGGCTGACGGGGCTACGGTGCAACAGCCAAAAAAAGACCCTCAATTATTCAGTCTCACCTTTACCTAAAAGCTACCCCATGTCACTCATGATGTATATTTGCCAAATTAGGGCCCAATTAGAAGTAATGGGCCTTGCAGTGTAAAATTTATTGCCATGCGGGTTTGATTAAGCACAGCAAAGGCTGCAGATTGATTGTTATTTCTGAGAGCCTCAAAACCGTTCAGTGTTTCAAAGCATTACGGAGGCGTTTAAGAAGAACTGGCTTCATAGAAAGCATATGAGGAAAATCTAAAAAAGAAAGAAATTAAAGATTGGTGTTAAGGCCTCCTACAAAATTACATTCCCATACAACTAAACTGCATTCTCAATCATATTTGGAAGGAAGCGTATTTTCTCCTGGATTACGGTCTCAGTTTTAAACCGTTTTAAACACACGACTAACATTGTAAATTGCGTGACGAATAAACAAATACGAAGATGAGAAATACTTGCCTGCGAATATTATATGTCTAGGGCTTTTATTGTGAAAGGTAAGAACTGAAGGAGTGGATCTGGTCTGCGCTGCATTTGTCAAGGTTGAAAGGAATAATAAAGTTAGTCGTCCTGGTTCGGACTATGGAGCCTTGTTGTTGTTGTTTCGGGCGCAACTCAACCAGTTCCGCACAACGTGATTGGTATATTCGCGGTGTGAAAGCTCAGAAAAATCGACCAAAATATATTCACGTTCTGTATAAAAGTATTCATGACAAAAACAACAGTTTGAAAATATATATTGACGTGCAAATTAATGGCATGAAAAAAAAAACAAAACAGTATTTTTAATCTTGGCAAAGCACTTCAGGACAAATCTTATTCTTCATCACCTCAAACAGCTCTCTGTTTAAGCATACTTTTGTGCCAGCCTCCTACGGGAACCATCTTTGACTAGCAGCCTGCAATAGCCTAATGAAATTTGTTAACCCACTGCGGTACTGGAGGCGGACAGAGCGGTGTGATCCGCTGTCAGAGTTCAGCTGTGTTTGGTGTCCGCGGTGCACAGGTTAAAGATTGATGTCTGCCCTAATCCCCATCTCCTCCCACACGCACACACTCACTTTCTCTCCCTTTGTCTCCGCGAATCCAAAGCAGAATCAAAGAGAGCATTGAGCGGACCTGGAGTGCCAGCACACCCCATTGCACATGAAAAACCGATAGGTTCCCTTTCGAGCCTCGAGAGGTAAAGCCCTGAACTTTGAGGTCCACATTGTCCCAGTGCACTTTGACACAAGGACAACAATGGAAGCCCTATCTCCAGCTATAACGCCAGCTCAGTAGAAGGGGCAGAAAACCATTCAACCCATCATTAACCCTTCTGGAAACCAGAGAATGGGGTAGTCCCACCGTAACACCCTGCCCCATACACCTCACACACACCGCCCTCCCCAACAGACCAACTCCCCTCCAGCGGTACAGCCCCCCTTTCGTCCCATTGTGCCATGAGTGATGGATTCTGGTGGATGGGAAGAAAATGAGGGCCGTAGAGAGTTTCATGGGCTTGATTGGCAACTTTGGATATGCAAACTGTCAAGAGAGAAGGCAGGAATAACTATGGTACACCTAAATGGGCTGGCCCCAAAAGGAGAGAGGGCAAGGGGGCACAGTGTTGACACATAATCATAATGATAAAGAAAAAGAAGTCCCTGTAGAGAAACCTTGTGTGCAGCTTGGGCCTTTTCTCTAGTGGGTTAACCTGATCTCCTGTGAATGCTGATGGAGGATCATGCAGATATTTTTTGGGGGGCGTAGAGAAGGCTGACGGTGTTTTTTATGGAGGCCTCTTTTGAAGCGCGGGGGCATTATAAATGCTAAATACCAAGCCGGACCCAGATGATCACCATAGCCCGCGGCAATCAATAAGTGAATGGAGACCAGGTGGTGATGGCGCCATTCAGAAAGAAAGGAGGAGGACCAGGGTTTTACCAAGTGGGGCAGGAGTGAATACACAATGGAGGTTTGGAACTGGGAGATCATAAAAGTGATTGGACGCTCTTGCACACATCAGCGGCAAAAGCTTTGATTAAGCACAAGCCGAGATGGAGGAGGATCAATAGATGTGTGTAGGATCTCAAAGCCCTGAGGGTGGACATAAGTACACCAACACTGACTAATGTTAGGGGTATTGCTCTAAGATCTATACCAACACTTTTAAACCCCTTTTTTGCTAATCTTCAATACCAATATTTGGGTTTTAAAGCAATGTATTCTATTGTAATTCAGTATTGAATCCGCCTATCAAATCCCAATCCCTTTGAATCCTTATTAAATCGATTTAGGTCTAGTTTGTAGTTTTTTTCCCCCCTCAATTATAAGAGAACTAAACTTAAAGATTAGCTAGTTTGTTTCACTAGAGAAGACACAACACAAATTAGTTTTAAGTCTTCTTCATACAGTAAATTATGGTCCCATTTAGAGTCAAATAGGCCATAAAGCAGGGGATGCTTTAGGGTCGGGCTACCTTGTGATTGACAGGTTGCTACCACGGTGGTGTTGGCCGCTCTGGGAGTTGTTGTCCGTGTTTTCGTCTCACAACTTTAACCCTTTCACAGTGTGTTTTCAGTTCATGAAAGTTAATTGTAACATTTTGGTCATCTAAAAATGTCTTATTCAGCGTTCGGTTGTACTTAGCTCCACCCTCTCGTGTCACTTCAGGTTGCAAAAAAACAAGATGAAGACGGCCAAAATGCCGAACTTGAGGCTTCAAAATGGCTGTCCACAAACCAACGGGTGACGTCACGGTGACTACGTCCACTTCTTACATTCTATGGTCACATGACCAAGCGGCGGTATTTGACGAGTTGGTAGAGAGAACGATCTTCCATGTAATTTACCAACCTAGAAGAGGATCCAAAATCAAACAACCTTTTTCTCTCAAAGTCCGATAAGTACTTTCCTTTTGCTTTAATTTAATTCCAAGCCAATTCTCATATTCGTACATGTTAATAACCATGATCGTGATCCACCTGTACGCCACATGTTTGTGTTGTTTTAACTACACTGAAAAATATTCCACCTGTTCTTTGAACAAGCTAATGTATTAATGACTCTGCTCTGCTCACCATGTGATCCCAGCTGCTTAGCCATGTCTAATGTGATCCAGGTATGGGTTTAGCCTTCACTTAACTCTAATCCCTGCACACTTGATACTTTCTTATACGCCACTGTAATGCAAACATCATGCAGAGGCTCGCAGCAGAGCTCCTTAATGTGATTGCAAAAAGGAGGGGGAGGCAAACATTAAAAAGATAAGCTTTGCCCGTAAACCGTTACACATTAATATGGATCAGGTGAAATCCCTTTTCTTCTCTCACTCAAGGGAGCTGAAAAGACGAGTGCAAGAGGATTTAACTTCCGTGCCGATCGAGGAACAATATGAAACAATAAACCCAAGTGTTTCTTATTTACCGTTTTGGTTTAATGTGTTTTTAAGTGTGCCAGTGTACTTAAAAGCAGCACTGCCATATGTTGGGGTGCCTTGCTCTAGTTAATCAAATGATAAATCACCAATACAGAACAGCTGCTGTATGCTATGGTCACAACTGCACTCATCTGGATTGATTTAAAGAAAACGGGGCGGACTGTAAGACAGAAATACAGTTGAGAAACACACGCATATGAACTGTATTTACTGTATATGTGACAATTTATTTACATTAAACATCTTTAATCAAGTAATTTAATCAGCTTTACATATTATCATGAAGCAATCTGTAAATGTTAATTGTCTAAATGACTACTTGTACACCAAGTAGAAGCTTTTTATGTGTTCAGTTATAATTGAGCACATTCCCTTGTTTCATTTGCATTTGTAATATCACCCCATATTGATATCCCCTTTGGATTACATGCTTTTTAATGAACTCAACATCGGTGGGAATAATCACAGTCATTTTCATCCACTGAATGTTAATCATATCTTGCTGCTCTGTCTTTAATTAACGCCACGCAGCAAGTCGCTGCATTCGTTAATGTAACTAATGAGCATATTATTCTGAATAATATCAGGATTTTCTCAGCGGTGGCAAAAAAATAATAATTATTATGCTGATTATCTGCTAAAAACTCAGGAATCAATATTGTAAATATGAGTGCTGATTTCTCTTAGTGGCTTTTCTAACGCACGATGAATGGCCGCCACGGCTTTGACCCTCGCGACCCCCGAGTTGTCGCTTGAAATTGAAAATTTGAAAAGCTACCCTGTGGAGCTTTCACTAAAAGCTTTGTTTACATTCAACATTTCTCATCGAGACACACTGTATGTGTCGTTCAAGGTCCAACAAACACCTTGAATTCATTTCCTACATCATTCTACTTTTGAAAACCATTTTTGAATGTTTTGTTGTTGTTTACATCGGCTTTGCGTCTTCTTCTTCTTCTCTTTTGTTGCTCCATTTTACGCCAAACCAAATGTTGGTCTGTAAACAGTTTTGTATTGTTCGCATTGTGTTCAACACTGGCTACTATCAGAATCTCTCTTCTCCCTTAAGGCTTACATGTGGGATTGTGTTTTCATCCAAATATTACATGCTATGAGGTTGAGTAATTAATACAAAAACTATAATGCTGCAGAGGAATGTTTCTTTAAACTTTGCATACCCCAAGGGGAAGTGAAAGTCATTGAGCTGTATGAAACTCACAGCGTTTTTCCTCCTCTATATTAACCTGGTCTCAGGATCGGTTCACTTTGAACCTCGGAGCTGTGGGTGCTGATGAGCCAAAGCTTCCCCGGTGAGAGTTTAATTACAATGTTCTCCGATTTCTAACCTCTCGTGTGTGAGTTATGGGCTGGAATTAAAATAATCTATCATTTAGCTACCTGGAGAGGGCCGTGCTTTGCGCCCATTTGATATCACAGCGTTTTTTTTATTTCATGTCGGCATGTAAGAAGATGCGAGTACTTATTGTAAGAGGCCTAGTTATCCTCAAGCCCATTGCTCCATTTCCTCAGAAGATAATGTTACCGGTATTTGCGAGGATTTATCTTATTTGCATTTCACACCAAACTACTTACTCTCCGATAATGGGAACGTACAGATATAGAGCGCCCATCTCACATGAGGAGATATATTCACAGCAGATCAAAAGAAGCTTTCCGTGCCAGCTACTCGTTCCTCTGAAGCTACACTAAGACGCTCACACAAGCCTTTCCAGACTTCTCAGAGCCCTCTGTGTTTTTTTTTCAAACACAGATTCAGAGACAGCGATCACACGTCAGATGACACCAAGCAAAGACTAAACAGAGAGACAACTTGAAAGCTGAAAGTTGTCGTGACTCCTGCTTTTTCAAAGAGATGTGATATAGTCTTCTCTCAGCACCTCGATTGTACTAAATCCAAAACGCGCTTCAAACAATGTTTTGCAGAGAACGTCTGCATTGATATACAGTATAGGTGTGTTACAGTATGCTCGTCACTGCGTAACGCTGTGTGTAATTTTTGATAATTCTGGAAAATACAAACGGAAATTGCAAACATGCCCTCGGTTCGTGACTTGCAGCACAGCGGTTGTTCACTTCTGTAATCGGCACAGACAGGGAGCGTATAATAAACACTGGTAGGGAATGATAAGGTTTGTCTCACTTTAAAACTGTTAACGCCGCAGTTTTACTGGAGTGGGACACGGCAGGAAGGCAGCACTAAATGTCTCTAAAGCTTTATGATGAGTTTGGGGGAAAAGAGAGAGAGAGTTGGGGATGAAGAAAGTGTGGTGAATTAGACGCAAAAGAAGTCATGACTCGTCAACATATATCTCCACTTCCTCACGCACCACTTTTCCTCCCCCGTTCACTCTTTTCCATTTTTCTATTCATCCATCCAGCGTAGGCACTTTATAGTTTGTTACTACATCTTATTGGAAAAGTTGCTAAATGCAGATTTAATGTGTTCTACATATTTAAACACCATAAGTCTTATTAAAAACTATACTTCTACAATTACTTTTGAAATAATAATAATACAATCCTTAAGATTTACTGGTTGTAACCATAGACTGTATATAAGAAGTGGATGTACTCACAGTTATATGTCACCCATTGGTTTGGGGACTGCAGTTTTGAAGCCTTGAGTTTGGCGCTTTGGCCATCGCCATCTTGGTATTTTTGCAACAAGAAGTGAAACGAGAGGGTGGAGGTAAGTACAACTGAACGCTGAATAACATTTTTAGGTGACCAAAATGTTAAAATTAACTTTCATGAACTGAAAACACACTGTTAAAGGGTTAAAGTTGTAAGAAAAAAACCCAGACAACACCCAGACCGGACAACGCCGTGGTAGCGACCTGCCAATCACAAGGTAGCCCCGCCCTAAAGCATCCCCTGCTTTATGGTCTATCTGACTCTAAATGGGACCATCATTTACTAAATGAACATCATGCTGTATTGAAGAAGACTTGAAACTAGAGATTGAGACCATAAACTCATGTTTACAATGTTTACTGAGGTAATAAATCAAGTGAGAAGTAGACTCATTTTCTCATAGACTTCTATACAATCAGACTTCTTTTTGCAACCAGAGGAGTCGCCCCCTGCTGGCTGTTAGAAATAATGCAAGTTTAAGGCACTTCAGCGTTGGCTTCACTTTTCAGACCTGGAGCTTGTCGCCTGGTTGTAACAGCAAGTTTGCTTTAACAGT
The DNA here is from genome assembly GCF_015220745.1 of Sebastes umbrosus. Lineage (NCBI taxonomy): Eukaryota > Metazoa > Chordata > Actinopteri > Perciformes > Sebastidae > Sebastes > Sebastes umbrosus. Next base: position 21,291,851 of record NC_051288.1, on the reverse strand, counting down.
ACAGTTCCCAAAGTTTTGTGTTTCTGTCAGGCTTAATTGCCACCTGTGTGTGGGTATGCAATATGAACACCAACGGGAAAGGTGGCCATTAACAATGGAATATTTTGTATAAAAAGGCAATTACAGTACACAGATATATTGAATGAGTGCTACTGCACAAATGTCAGCCATAAATAGTATAACAAACTGGTGAAGATCTTGAGGATTATAACTATAAAAAGGTCCACAGCCCGGCTACAGTAGTAGAGCTGCAACTAACAATTATTTTCATTGTCGATTAATCTGTTGATTAGTTGTTTGGTATATAAATTATGTCAGAAAATGGTGAAAAAATATCGATCAGTGTTTCCCAAAGCCTAAGATGACGTCCTCAAATGTTTTATTTTGTCCACAACTCAAAGATATTCAGTTTACTGTCATAGAGGAGTAAAGAAACGAGAAAATATTCACATTTAAGAAGCTGCAATCAGAATTTTAACTTTTTTTTTCTTAAAAAATTACTCAAACCCATTATCAAAATAATTGGAGATTACTTAATAGTTGACAACTAATTAATTAATCGTCGCAGCTCTATACAGTAGCCTTATATTTTCTTATTTCCCATTTAAAACAAGAAAAAAAACAAGAAAAGATTGTAATGAGAATTGAAATTCAGGTGAGCTCAAGTGCCTCCCTGCCAGCAGCCACAGTACTAAAACCACAGGATGCCGTTACTCATTCTGGAGTAAGTGAGCCACATGAAGCCGGTAACCGCTGTAGGTCCCAACGGATTTAGCAAAAAAGGTTCTGAACTGTTTGCTGAAACCACAAATGCTTCAATTTGTGACTTCTGGAAAATCTGAAGTAGGGTGGAAATGATTCTTTTCCAGTTTGTGACCTTGATTATATTTGTGTTTCAAACACTCCAGCGCTCACCATAGATTATATTTGGCAAAGGAATTAGTCTGATTGTCACACACAGCTATAATAGTAAAGGTTTAAATTCAACCTCACGGCTGCAGTGCGTTTAGTAGGGAAGTTTGAATGACAAGTTTTCCTCTTGCCTTCCCTGAGGTTTTCTCACTAAAGATTCACACTCCATCCATCCGTCCATCCATCCATCAACCCATCCACTGAGCCATGAGAGTCTTCTTCGTTATCTGTTGAATGCGTGCTTCATTTGCCTGCTCAGCCCTGCCTTGTTTGAGGGGATTTGAGGGGCGAGATTGCTAATCCCAACTTTGAACATGAATCAGCGTCCAGGGGGAAGGCCTCCTGGATTCTCAGCCTCTTTCTTATGATAATGGTCCAATCAGTATGGCCGGAATGATGAAAATGCCAGCCAGCTTATCTCAGTGGGACAGCTTGGCGGTAGGGGAGGGAGGCCTGTCAGAAAGACAACAAGAACCTGTTTTGAAATAAGGAGGGAGCCGCTCTTATTTCTGCTAGCTAGTTATAGCGGTGTATCTGTGTGTGTGTGTGTGTGTGTGTGTGTGTGTGTGTGTGCGTGTTTGTGGATGTGTGCATATACTGTTGGCTGAGGTAAATCGGATAAAAAAACAGGCTTCGGTATGATTGTGTATATCGGTATTTGCATTTGCATGAATGTACATTAGGCGTCATATTATTATTATATATACACTCACCGGCCACTTTATTAGGCACACCTGTTCAATTGCTTGTTAACACAAATAGCTAATCAGCCAATCACATAGCAGCAACTCAATGCATTTAGGCATCTACACGTGGTGAAGACGACTTGCTAAAGTTCAAACCGAGCATCAGAATGGGGAAGAAAGGGGATTTAAGTGACTTTGAACGTGGCATGGTTGTTGGTGCCAGACGGGCTGGTCTGAGTATTTCAAAAACTGCTGATCTACTGGGATTTTCACGCACAACCATCTCTAGGGTTTACAGAGAATGGTCAGAACAAGAGAAAATATCCAGTGAGCGGCAGTTGTGTGGACGGAAATGCCTTGTTGATGTCAGAGGTCAGAGGAGAATGGGCAGAGTGGTTCGAGATGATAGAAAGGCAACAGTAACTCAAATAACCACTCGTTACAACCAAGGTATGCAGAATACCATCTCTGAACGCACAACACGTCCAACCTTGAAGCAGATGGGCTACAGCGGCAGAAGACCACCCGGTACTAGCAAGGTGTACCTAATAAAGTGGCCGGTGAGTTTATATACCTGCATATATACTGAATATACACACATACACAAACATACTAAGGCTGTCAAAGTTAACGCGATAATAATTAATTAATAATTAAACTAATTTCTTTAACGCATTAACGCAACTTGCGATTTTTAGGTTATAGCTGGCTCAGTTTTAAAGCTAGAGTGAAGATACTGTCATCATATGAAACAAGAAAACCTAAGGAATCCATCGGTACCAACCATGTCGTACTAGCTTGTCGAGAAAAAGGGTAAATAACGCTCCAAACTTACACTAACTTCTGGTGAGGAAAAACTGGAATGGCCATTGTCAAAGAGGTCCCTTGACCTCTGACCTCAGCATACTGACACACCGACAGCTGTTGTTGCCTGTTAGACTTGAGATTGCCATGTTATGATTTGAGTATATTTTTCATGCTAAATGCAGTACCTGTGAGGGTTTCTGGACAATATTTGTCGTTGTTTTGTGTTGTTAATTGATTTCCAATAATAAATATATACATATATTTGCATAAAGCAGCATATTTGCCCACTCCCATGTTCATAAGAGTATTAAATACTTGACAAATCTCCCTTTAAGGTACATTTTGAACAGATAAAAATGTGCGATTAATCGTGATTAACTATGGACAATCATGCGATTAATCATGTTAAATATCTTAATCAATTGACAGCCTTAATCACTGCCCATGCCAATCTTATGGATATGACAACAGGTGTCTTTAGTCATCGTCAGCGGGCGGTGCACGGGTCCAGTAACATTGCAGATACGTTGGTCGAGGTATTACAGTATTTGGCATGAATGAAAAGTGTTAACTATCAGTAAGGTGGAAGTTCTTGGCAGCTGGAGGAGCAGAGGATGGGACTTGATGGGAATTGGCTGTGTGTCCATCAGTGTACATGCGAGCTAGAGTTACAGTGAAGGCATTACGCCAGATTATGGGGCTAAGCAGGGGGCACTGTCTGTCTCTCTGCTGGTACTTGGGAGAGGACTCGGGCTGGACCGGACACACAGCTGTTCCTGGCCGCTCCGCACCAGACACTCAGGCGTCCAATAAAACTGCATGTGTGTGTTTTTGTGTCTGTGTTAATGTTTGTCTTGTTGGGAGCGTCTGTTCCTGTTTTTGGAGCTGCTCACGTCCCAATTATGTGCGCGTAAGCGAGCAAATATGTGCGTACGAACGGCCCTCTCGTCGCTCCACTTTCCCACCGTGCGATGAGGGATAGCCTCCTGTGATGTGGCGACGAGAGCGCGTAACTTATCCAGAAGTCTGCCCAGGGCTGCAGCTCTGTAATGAGAGGCCATTATCACTGGAGAGTACACTGCACCGGAGATAAGAGAAGCCCAGCCTGCAGGCAACCAGCGCTGCTCACCGTCACTACCCAGGAATAGCCGTATGACGCCTGTATCTCCAAATTAAATTCTCATCCCCTTTCCTCTCTCTCACTACCCATTACCTCAAATGTTCCTGGCCAGTCTTTATTTCTCTCTCCGTCCCGTTTATCTCCTTTCCTGTGAGGAATTTTTTTTTGCCCAAACTGCTCCCTTCTTTCTCTCCAATGCCTCAGGATTGGCCGGGTCCAGGTGGGATTGTGCTTGTCAGTGGAGGCGGTGGGAGTGGATAACAAGCGGAGAAGAGGAGCACGCTGATTATGAGCCCACCCGCCCTGACGAAAAAAAAAAAGAAAAAAAAAAAAGCTCACTCCATCAGAGGATAGGAATGGCATGTGCAGTGTGCCAGCGGAGCTCCGAACCCATGAGCTCATTTTCTATAAGTGTGAGTGCGGAGTAGAGATGGGACACCGTATCCGCGGAGGAGCGCATGTGTTGTGTTTGTGACCTTTGGGCCCGCTCGGGTTACATTATGTGTGAAATTTCACTGTGACATCATGTACATAATCATTAGCACAAGGTTGATGTGAAATGCAAATTGTCAGAACAAACTTCCAACTAAGTAGCTTGAATCAGAGTAATTTCATTAAAACCACAACAAGTCTGGGCTCAAATCGTAAAATACTAAATGAAATGAACGACACTAATAGTCCTCTTTCCCTCTATATCATCCATCTTAGTTTGCCTTTGAGTTTTCTTTTCAGCATCTTCTCTGATATTTAAATCCCTCTCCATTTATTACAGGCTGAGAGGGGAGAGGATGTGCCTCTGTCGACTTTCATTTGCCCTGTTAGACACCATTTGCATACACTAACTTCCACACTGCCGACCAATAACAGCAGTGATGCAGAAGAGGATTTAATAGAGAAACTTTACTAAGTGGATATGAAGGAGGCAAGCGGTTTGCATGAAGTCCTTTCCATTCTGTGTGTCCTTATCAGCTCCGCTCACAAAGCCGGGCCTCAACACTGTGAACTGGAGGGAGGACGGATGCACTTATAGAAACGTATGCAGAGAGCGGCGGGGACACTTAAGTTCAGAAGTTAAGGCAAAAGATCCAGTAGGGGAAAGTATTCAGTATTCAGACCTCTCCTTTTTGGGTGTTTCACATTCAGATTATTAGAATTAGCCGTCAGTTCACATCTGTGAGGCTGCCAGGTTGTTGAGCTTTCTGGGAACGAGGTACCAAATGCTTTTAGCTCATCCATTTAAGACAAGCATGTGTGAATACGGTTTATAGTATTACAAAGTAGACTAGAAGCAAGGGACACGGTAGTGAAATTACATAAATAAAGTGACAAATAAAGTGATACAATTAAGGATAAAATAAAGATGAAGACAAAATTCTAAATAAACATCTTCTTTTCTTTCAAAGGTCTTTTTATTAATTGTCAATAATCAATAGAACAGTCACTATACAAGGAAAGTTAATTTAATAAATAAATAAACATCTAACAGTAAAAAGGTCTGTCAATCGATTAAAAATATTTAATTGTGATTAATCGCATGATTGTTCATAGTTAATCGCAATTAATTGCAAATTAATCATACTTTTTTAATCTGTTCAAAATGTACCTTAAAGGGAGATTTGTCAAGTATTTAATGCTCTTATCAACATGGGAGTGGACAAATATGCTGCTTTATTCAAATGTATGTATATGTTTATTATTGAAAATCAATTAACAACACAAGACAATGACAAATATTGTCCAGAAACCCTCACAGGTACTGCATTTAGCATAAAAAATATGTGTTCAAATCATAACATGGCAAACTGCAGCCCAACAGGCAACAACAGCTGTCAGTGTGTCAGTGTGCTGACTTGACTATGACTTGCCCCAAACTGCATGTGATTATCATAAAGTGGACATGTCTGTAAAGGGGAGACTTGTGGGTACCCATAGAACCCATTTACATTCACATATCTTGAGGTCAGAGGTCAAGGGACCCCTTTGAAAATGGCCATGCCAGTTTTTCCTCGCCAAAATGTAGCATAAGTTTGGTTGGTACCAATGGATTCATTAGGTTTTCTAGTTTCATATGATACCAGTATCTTAACTCTAGCTTTAAAACGGAACCCGCTACAACCTAAAAATAGCAAGTTGCATTAATGCGTTAAAGAAATTAGTGCCGTTACAACGAATTTGCATTAACGTGTTATTATCGCGTTAACTTTGACAGCCCTATTCCTCAGAACTCAAATGTGAATACAGCCCAGAATAAGTAGCTTGAAAGGAAAAGAAAAGAGACCTCGAGTTCAGGGCGAGATTCATTGTGATTTCCCTCCACTTTGGTTAACATCTGGCTAATGAATCCTGGTTCACAGGGTCCATCTGACGCTTCAGTCTGTTGGCTCTCATCCGGCCCGAGCCCGGGGTGAACGTGAACTGCTGTCTCACCGCTTCCTGATTAGACTGTACATGAATTAATACCAGCGGCTGACACATCATCAGAGCTGCTCTGGTGAAACAGAGAAGACAGGTGTCCCTCTGGCAGGACTTTCCACATTGTGTGTGTGTGTGTGTGTGTGTGGACATAATAGTGAGAGAAAGGGGTCTACAGTGTTAATCTGTCACACTCTGCCATGCCTGTCCACGTTCAACCAAATGTTCATCAATCACACGTGTCCGCTGAGCACACACACACACACACATTTACAGTGCCAGCGCGTCTGCCCAAAAGTGACTCAGGCCACCCGTCGTCACCGTCCCCTCCTCTGGCATATGTGGCACCTGCCACACACCGCCGCTGACCAGCCAGAGGGACTGAAACCAAATGGCCGTGCAGCAGCGGTTACATCCGCAGTCATCCAAAACACCCGACCCCAACGGCCTTCCAACTGTGGGACACCTGGAGCTCCCCGAGTCCGGAGAGGATAGGCCGCATTAAAACCCTTAAAACACCCCTTTCCCTCCTCCGAACTCCACCCAAAACATGCAACGGTGACACTGTGACAGTCCGTGTTTTGGGAATACAAGAGCTCATCAATCATCGATTAGCTCACATTTTTATTTGTCGTGTCAAACATAAACACTTTGCTCCGTTGCACATCCAAGCTTTTCCCTTTTCTTCCGCTCCCATTAACGGTCGATTCTCCGCGGTGACGCCCACTTTTACCACGCTGCAGATGCTTGCAGGAAGAAGAAAAAAAAAAACACACTTCCTTAGCTTTGAGAGCTGCAAGCAGGTGTGAAAACAAGCCCAATGGTGAGGAAGAGGAGGAGGAGGAGGAGGAGGAGGAGGAAAGAAGGAGGAAGAGGTGAGGTATGCTATGCTCCAGTTAAAGCTGTGGGGTTTAGTCTGTGGCTCCTTCATGTGGCAGAAGCCCATTAATCATTGCTGCTCACTGACAGGACCTCTGCAACACACACAGACACACTTACACCCACGTGCATGAGCACCCACTCCGCCCCCGCTGCCACATACACGGAGGAGCACGCCCTGATTTTACCGCCGATCATCTCTCGCCCACGTCCATCCCATCGAACCATCCATCTTATACATCCATCTCCATCTCCATCCAGCTCTGAGAAGCGCTGGCAACCGCTCACGAGCCATCAAATCTGCTTTCATTTCTTTCTCCACTTGGCAGCCGTTGAGAGAGAGAGCACAATCTCAACATCGCACCAAAGAAAATAAACTGAGGGTGAAATGCTACATAAACTGTGAAATGACGTCAAAACAAAACAGAAACAATGAAGCCGATTTCTCAGTAAACACACAGTTTCACAGAGCTCTGCTGCTCAGAGTGGCTTAAAAGAAACCCGATTATGAACCTGAAAAGACTTTCTAACAGACGACGGAAAACTGGTTTATTGGTAACACATCACGCTGCTCTGGCTTGAGCTGGTTGAGCCCGAGCACAGATCCCATTCCTAACTTTGCATGCAACGATACAGTATACTGTATATTATTAAAAGAGTTCTGAGTGCACACACAATTTAAGGATGAATGGCATTTATAAAAACAAAATTCTTTATAAATGAAACACTTGGCAGCTGAAGAAAGGAACACAAACCGTAGAGATTTTTGAGAACTCCACAACGAAGTGACTTCTATTTAAAACCTTTCATTTAAAACCTTTCCACTTAGCTCTAACGTGACATGAACTAAACCGGTCTGGAAGTTTTGGAAGATTTGTCTGGTTCTGTAGATGTTTTGATTGGAGACAGTGAAATACTTATTATGTCTCTTGTTTTTTTTTTAACATACTGCATTGGAAATATTTTCCCTTTATGAACAGGGTTGGAAATTAAAGCAGCAGTGGGTAGAAATGGAGCAAATATGATTAAAAAAAAGTTATTTTTATAAAACTATGTCACTTTATCCTGACAGTAGTGCATGAGACATGTAATCTGAAAATAATCATGTGCCTCTGTGTCCTCCGGTGTTCCTAATGGCAAATAATGAATGAATGAATGAATGAAAACTGATGATTATTAGACCAGAGATTCACACAAGTTCACACCAGAGGGTCGAATTATTCAGTTTTCTTTCCTGAGAATTAAAAGTAAAACTAAAGTAATCCTATTTAACAAAAATGCTGTTGCAGTGTACTTATTATTTAGTTATTTTTATTCTTTAAAAGTCACCAGAATGCAGGAAAACAAAGTCTCTTAAAGGGAAGACCCCCCTCTTTGGTTTTGAAATCCTCCCTATTTTTGAGGTCTCAAGGTTGGCAAGTATGTAGCAGCCTCTTGCATATTTTACCAACATTTGGTTGGTGGCTGGTGCTAATTTCCAACCCTGTTTATGAAGCCTATACATCATTAAAAAAGGTACTATTATGGCAGTAAAAGAAAGAGTCTGAGTCAACTCTATGAAGGTGTTATAACCCAAAGCCACCACTAGGGGCTATCTACTCCACAGGTTTCTCCACTTGAAAGCAGAAACTCCCCCCAAGCTTCAGTCAGCAACCACTTCTCATGACAAAGGATTAAAGGCTGAGTATATTACAGGACGTGTATTATTCCAGCAGTATGCATTTCACTAATGGATCCATCAAAGTTTTGACTGAATGAAAAGAAAAGAGAAGAAACATTTTGAATCTGAAGCCGAGCGACCGCAGTTTTCCACATTAATCCAGCATGTGCAACCGGGCTGCTTTTCCAGTTCTGTGTGAAAATAAGGAATGTGTGTGTTGGGTTTTTTTCTGTTCAAAGAGACAATGATTACTCTGCAAAATTATCCACTGAGATGAGAAGGCACAATGAACAAATTATACCCTTGAAGTTTTCTGCAACTGCATGCAAATTTGAGAAGAAACAAATATGTAGTGTGTGTGTGTGTGTGTGTGTGTGTGTGTGTGTGTGCGCTTTAACCCGTTCGGCTGGTACAACATCAACATGGTGTGTGAGATGTGCCCCAGTTGTAGCGGTGAATGTAAACAAGTGCGGTTTGAGCGCATGAGAAACAGATGATAAGGATACAGATTTGAAGATGTGTAGTTTTGTTTGTCACAGTGTCAGTGAGGAGCACTGAGAGCATGAAGGATGGATGCACATCTAGAGTGCCACAGAGCTGCCGCAGCCTGGTTAAGGTACAGAGGGGGTGCACCGATATCGATACTGACTCAAATAGCTGGATCGAATGTCAGTGACAATGGGGCCAATCTATTCAATTCAATTCTATGTTTAAATACTAGGGCTGAAAAATTAATCGAATAATAATTGAAATTCAAAATCGCAGGGGCCGCAATATTTGTTAAAGGAACAGTATGTAGGATTTAGTGGCATCTAGTGGTGTGGTTGCAGATTGCAACCAAATGAATACCCATCCGCTCACTCCTCCCTTTCCAAGACTGTGGTAACGTGAGCCTCGCTCAGAGGCCATCCTTACCATAATAACACTACTGTAGGAGCAACGAAAGCCAGACGGCGACTGGCGGTACTACGGTTTTGCACTCTGTGGCTCACGTTACCGCAGTTTCACAAGTGTGTCGGAGAACTATGGTGGCCTTCAGGTAACGTAAAAATTTGCTCGGTTTGTCCATTCTGGGCTACTGTAGAAACATGGTAGACTCCATGAAGAGGATCCACTCCCTATGTAGATATAAACGGAACATTCTAAGGTAACGAAAACACAACGATTCTTATTTTCAGGTGATTATACACTAATGAAAACATAGTTATGAATATAGTATTCCATTTCTGCTAATAGATCCCCCGAAATGTAACACATTGTTCCTTTAAAGGTGAAATGTGTGTCAAAATACCATTTTAAACTAAATATTGTGGTGCTGCAGAGATGTCCTGGCCTACACATTATATTCTACAGACTTACGAAAGCATCTTTGTTTGGTACAGATCCCTGTTCAGCCGTACTATATACATTATATACTGGAATTACATACTGGGGGCGTGACGAATAAACGACACAAAAATGCAAAATGCTTGCCTGCAAATATTCTATGTCTAGGGCTTTTATTGTGAAAGGTAAGAACATAAGGAGTGGGTCTGGTATGTGCTGCCTTTCTCAAGTTGAAAGAATAATCAAGTTTGCTGTCTTGGTTCGGACTCGTGATTGTTCGATACCTCCATTCATAGAGCTAAACTTGGAAAAATCTACTTTGTTCCAAAAAAAACAGATGCTTTTTCGCCGTGTAATATTCATGTTCTGTGTGAAAGTATTCATGACAAAAACAACAGTGTGAAAAAATATATTGACGCGTGAATTAATCGCACAAAACACCGCCAGAAAGAGTTGGAGAAAGAAGAATGGATACGCAAATGCACGGGCAGAGAGAAGTTCAAGGTTCGAGAAAGTTGGATGGAGATAATAAATGTGAGTAGATTAGAGCAGATAGTGAAAACCACATGAAAGTAGAGCTGCATTGACAGTGTGCCTAGATACAAAAATAAACATGCTGAAGGCAGGAGGTGGTGTGATGCCAAAACGAGGAGGGAAATACAGGTTGCAGCCAAGAACGCTGGAAAGATGACATGTTTAAGCAGCACCAATTTAGAAGAACTGACAAGGATAGAGCGCATCCTGTAGGTAATATTTTCCTCTCTGCTTTTCACCTTTGTGTGGCAGAAAATTACATGTAAGGATTAATGAGGTAACTCTTTCCTGAATCCTCCTGCCATCTGCCCCTTCAAAGGGATTTCATCGGGTAGAGGAGCTAGAAAATGCCTCCAAGGGATGTCAGAGCTAATTGTTTCCCATTTAGGCAAATCAAATGAGTTACATCTTGTATGGTTGTTAAAATATGACTGTCGGATACAATATGAAAGGGACTTGATTGAACCCTCAGGGGTCACTGGACCTCAGTTTGGAAATGTCTTGTTCATTCTAAGAATAACCAGATGTTTTGATGCTAATGCGTGTTAAATCCATTCACTGGCTGACTATAGAGAGACATTTTGATATTCATAGATAAACATCTTGGGGGGGAAAAACACATTGGTGGTCAGAAATTACAAGAAAAAATAATGCAATGGTAATGAAGATCTAGTTTAAGACTTTAAATCGGAAGAAAATGCAGAGCCGATATCATCATATGTTACTATGAAAAATAGCAATTCTGACATGATTATTAATGTAATCAGAGACTAAAATAGCTCTGGCTTTGACTCTGTTTTTATAAATATGATTATTACTGTGACAACAGAGCTGGAGAGAGAAAAAAAAAAAAAGCTTGGCTTAAAAGCGATCTCTCTTTTTTGCCAGCGTTATTACATGTGCAAAAGTCACCATCAAACTGGATTAGGGGAATAGGATTGCGATGCTCTCCTTTGATCTGCCAGATTACAGTAAATCTGCCACGGCACAGAATGAAAAGTTAGCGAGAGAGAGAGAGAGGACCGGAGACGGGGGAGGAGGGGATTCTGCAGGGGCCCCGATATCCACGCCGTCTCTCCGCTAAGCCGAATTCTTCCCCCCTCGCCTCGTGCTTCCAGGAGATTTGGCGTGGCTGTGATGTCTAAGTCCGAGGAGACACAATCGGGACAGTTGCTAATATGGCAGCCGAGAAAAAAAAACACAGAGATACCTTTCATTAATGATGTCTCTGTTTCTTCCACCCTTTATTTTTGATCCACTCATCCATATGGAGAGAGATCAAATGTTTCTATGAGATAAAAGCTCAACAAAACAGCACCATTCTCCCTGAAGGCTTTAATCTACGATGTAAGTATTTGATGTAGGAAGGGTGCAACCATTTCTAACAAATCTGATGCATTAGATCTCCAGACTTCGTCAGAGTGCGGTAAGATTAGAGCCGCTGTCTGATCATCTGCGCGGATGAACAAGGCTTGATAATAGCTCCGCTAATTAACTCCAGACTACACTGGAGGAGTCGAGCGCTGGCTCCTGGCTAATCGCAGAACAAATGTCCCCCCACCCCCATGTCTACATCACCGCCACCTCTATACCCTGCTCTCTCCTACTCTCTCTGCCACCTTGACAGCACGCTCACTTAGACATAATGATGTCTTTTGCAGAACAAAACTCCCTCAGCTCAGTTCCTCCCAGGGAGCAGTAACGAGACCTTTAGCACGACGTCGAGAACATTGAGATCCTTCAACGATCTCGATAATGAACCTCTCTCCGGAGTCGGCTAGGAATTAATTGCTGGGCAGCGGGGAAGGACAGGAAGAAGAAGACAGGAGGACAGTCTCGATTTGACTGTTATCAGGCCATTAAATAGGGGTTATCGGTCGCTATAAGCACCATAGATGTGGGTCAGTAGGGGCCTACTACCTTGGGTGTTTTCATATTAGGTACGATTGATTCCTACCGTGCCCAAGTACGATTGCCCCCTCCCCACTCCCACGACGCTCAGCTTTTACATTAGTAAAGTTGTTCCGTACCCGGAGTACACTTGCGTCATCATCCACGTGTATTTGTTTATGTTGAGATCAGCTGTTCTAGTGGCAGAGCATCGTAAATCACTTCATTCAAACAAAATAAAACTCACCAAAACCGTCATCGTTAGTCTCTCCAACAATCACCAACTCTGGTTTGGTAGAAATAAACTCTTATTTTAGAGAGTTTGATGTGAAAATATGTTGGCTTTCACACCTGATGCGAACCGTACCCATGTACACATGAACCGTACTCAAGATCACCTTTTTAAGTGGACTCGAGTACGGATTGACGAACCGCGCCCGAGTACGGTACGGAGCCTTCACACTAATCAAACAAACTGGACTTTGGGGTCAAGTGTACTCGGATCCGGGTCCGGGTCCCTGATGTGAAAGCATCCTTAAAAGCTACATGTTCTAACACACTGTAAAACTGAAAGCAAACAAAAATACTTCTTTAGATTTAGGCAACAAAACCACTTAGTTAGGTTTTACGTATTAAAAGTGAAAGTGAAACTAAACAGTTGTGAACACAAAGACAACTACACGTTGTTGGTTTCACACAGGATGTGAAGCTCGGTCTGTTTTTTGTCCCATCCATCGCCCTCGACCTTGACCCTATATGGACTTTCACGCAGCGTATGACTTCGGCTTCTGCTCCTGTCATAATTACTACGGTCGCTTCCGTCTTCTTTTATACCTTCTTTCTGTGATCTATCATGTGAATAGATGATAAAACCTAATATTGGGTGTAGTAGGCCCCTACTGACCCACATCTATGAGGCTTATAGCGACCGATAATGCCTATTTAATAGCCTGACAACAGTCCAATTGGCTGGACAGCGAGAAAAAGAGGGAAGAGGAATGAGGGAGGGAAATAATCGCGAGGGTGTGAATGAGAGAACATGACATGTGAGAAAGAAGCATTTAAGAAGAGTTTTCATTGCCAAAGACACCGGCCTGGAGAGTCCATTAATAATGGCTCAGAAATCCTGTCATCACAAGGCTCCCGTTATTACACACGAGTCAGATGGTCCAATTACAAACCGCCGCCGCTCCGCTGGCGTCGCTCTGTTCTGCTGCTAACGACTCCGGACAGGCCGGCTATCAATGATACTTTGGACATTAGATTAGTCATCAAGTCAGAGGAAGTCAGGATGATTGCGATGTCCGTCTTAATAAAAGCAGTTCTCCCACATCCTCCTACTGTCTTTCCTTTCTTTCTTTATAGCCGAGCGTTACTTTCTCTTCTTCTCTTACTTGTTGTACGTCTCAATCTGCCCTCACATCTTTTATTGTCTTGAATTCATCATCTTTACTCCTTACTTTTCTCCATCCATTCTTCTTTCTATCCTTCTCTCCCTGTGAGTGTGTGTGTGTGCAGGCTCTGGGCTAAATAGCTGGAAAACATTCAGACATTAATCAGCCTGTCGCCAGACAGCGCTGACATCACAGGCCTAGCAGGATAAACACACAGACAGACATGCGTGTGTGAGCGTGCACACACCCACACACACACTCGCAGGTAATTTCTTCTCTCTTTTTTTCTCTCTGCAGCAGGATAAACAGGTAATCAGTCTGGAGCGGGACACTAATTGGCACACGTACTGTACATGTACACATAACGCACACATGTACAGAGATGCATACACGCACACCTTGGTTGGGCTGATTTGGCTGGTTGGAGGAGGACAGTAAACAGAGGTGACCTCATGTTGGTGACCTAATGTCCGAAAGGAAAATGTGTCCACAGCCAGAGGAGGCAGGGAGGTGTTGGCACCGCTAGTTGGGTCCCTGTCGACATTGTATACCTGCATGGTTAAAGTTTCTCTTTGTCTTTTAACATGCTTAGGGGCCGTGTCCACCAAGGTGATTTTTTTTCCTGAGTCCAGCTTCCTTTTAAACCCCGAGACCTGCGGGATTGCGGATGATCCTGACCGACTATACTGTCTTTTACAGGCTGTAACAGGTTCAGTTTTAGAGCTAGAGTGAAGGTACATATATCATCTGAAACAAGAAAACCTAAGGAATCCACTGGTACCTAAACAGTCTTGGAATCATTGTAAAGCTGAGACTCTTGTGGATCCAATGAGCCCAACTGTATTCATGTGTGATGATGTTAGTCCCCATTGTAGTGAGAGCGTTTTTTTAAACTTGACCTCACTGTATAAAAATGACCTGTGGTGACCTCTAGGATAATCACAGCCTCGTGAAACTTTACAGCCACAAACTACAGACCTAGAGCATTCAGAGGATGGATCCTAGGTAGATTGACAATAAGGGGGTTTCTGATCAGTTTCCAAAACGGAAGTGCAGAAGGAAAAGCTGATTGACTATCTCATAGATTGTTGTTCCAAGAAACCTTCACCCTCTTTCTCTGCGTCTTGGATCATTCAAGGATGGAAATGTATTTGTGATCAACGAGCAATGATCAGTTTTTATTCTACACTTCCTGCACTTGTAAAGATAACTTAATATGCAGGCTTGCATTTCTCTAAACATATTTCCGTAAAATACAGACACTCACATGGAGACACAAACTCAGACACACACTCACACACACACACACACAGATGTTAACACAGAGGGTGTCAGAGGGTTGATGTGGTAAAGGCTGTGTTGAACAAAGGAAGATTTGGTTGCATCCCCCCCCCCTCCTCCTCCTCCTCCTCCCTGCCACAAACGACCTGCCGGGGGATTATTTCATAGCAGTTACGGGACGGAAGATTTAGGGAGCAGACATGCACCTCGCCTCGCACCTCCCAATCCCCAGCAGACTCCCCTTTGAGACGAGGGTCCCGGCTCCGGTGACACAGAGAGCTACAAAGCTACAAAGGTTTCTCTACATCCGCACCCAGTGTTCGACACGCATACAGGCACAAAAAAGACAAACCAGATGCACATACAAATAAGCACCTGGGTGTATATGCTGGATTCACACACACCATTTTCTCAGCAAAAACATGGGAATATTTTTCTTTTCTTCACAATCTTCACAAAGTTTTCTCTCTTTCTTGCTCATAACTGTCCAATTACCTGTAGCATCAATCTCCCCAAATACAGCCACTGAGCTAGCTATTCCCATTATGAGCTATACATCATTACCTCTGGAAGAATGGGAGATCCTATTTGGAGCATGACATCCCTTTATTCTAAAGACGTTCAGGGATCCGGACTGTATGTGCATGTGAGAAAGACACAGTGAAGTCTTAGAAGCGGCCTGACAATGACTTAAATATATGCATACTGTAGTGTGTATTATTCAGAGGCATGCTAAATGAAGATGACATTTAGACATTTGTAATTCTCCGACAGTGCACCAGACTTAAGAACAATGCCCTGCGGGCGGAAACCACAGAAGCCCTTTCAGCGAGGTGATACACATTTTACAGTATAATTGCTAGAAGGTACCCAGTACGCTTTCCCCTTCGTCTCCGTCTGTCTCTGCATGTCACGTCTGTAATCATCTAGTGAGCAGAACAGACATGTCAATTACATGGAGATCGCTTTTGATGTGAGAATATTCACCTGTAGCCAAAAATGTGGGCTTCCCATGAGCGTAAAATTCTCTTCACTGACATTTATGCAAACTAATCTCGATTCTGCATTCACATATAGAAGGTAAGCAGGTAAACAGTCCGTGTGGAGAGAAAGAGATGGAAGACGAAATGAAATCTCGGAACCCATCAGCTATCGTCCGATGATGATTTCGCTTTCTATTGGTTTAATAATAGCTTGTAAACTTCCTACTTGTGAAACAATCCAGTCATACACGTCGTCTCTCAACTACAATTCCAGCGCCGCATCTAATCGGACTGTAAACAATGAGCAGCGCGGGCCAAGAGGAAGTCTCGGCCCAGATATCCGCTGGCTACACCGGAACCCCAGAAATATAACCTCTCGCCCCCAGAGGCTTAACCGTCGTCAGACAGATGAGGTTCCGAGATTGACGTTAAACCGGGTGCACCTGTAAGAGGACAGCTCAGAAAACGGCGCTAACAGCACAAACAACGGCAACAATGTTGACAGAGATAACGGTGTTAACCTGAGGGGTAACCAGAGGGTGAGTGCTACGCTTCCACGACGACGCCGTCAGTCGGGACGGCGTCATCAGCTGTAACTGCTATAAGAGAGCAGTGCAAAGTGGCGGCCATGAGCTAGCCAGTGCGGCACGCTCCCATGCACTAACATCCACTAAAAGCATGCACGGTCAACCCGGCTATGTCAACAAAGCACAGAGAAATTCAAATTACAACACACACAGAGGGAGAGTGACTTCATTCTCTGCTCAGGGAGACATTACTCCTCTATTTCTTTACATAGCAAATAGTTATTTGCTGCTATGTTAATCCTCTGGATATCATATAGAGAACCTTTAACATTTAAAATTAACACAGATAGATCGTCTTTTTTAATATAAAAAATGATGATGATGATAATAATCCTTATCTGTATTTCAAGATTTCAGCCTTGGTTGATCTGCACTTGCAGTTACTGGTGGTTTTATAATACAGGGTCCCAGAGTTCTGTTCAAAATGGCACATGTATAGACCACTGAGGACGGCACCAGAAGAAGAGCAACTCTGTTTACACGACACCCAAGCTGGAAACGATACGGATGAGAGCCGTGAGAGTGAACCAAAACAGTAAAGTTTCAGGCCGACAGCCAAAACAACGAGCTTGAAGATGCTGTAAAGAGCTGAGGGGATAATAAATCTGTGTGGGTTCATCACTACGGGAACGTGCATGTGACCAAAAAGGAAAACAGAGCTGCAGTTGACACTTGTGCTGTGAGAGAGAGAGAGATAAAATAGGACATATATGTAGCGTGCTGGCAGCCTGTGGGTTTGGGGTCTTAATCCGAGGCAGGCAGAGCAGCCAGGTCCTCATAAGGGCTCTTTTCATGGGACTGAGGGGCCTGGTGCTTTCTGAGGCCTGGGGTGCAGGGACAAGTCCCCGCTCCCCTCCCTCCTTCCTCCTTCCCCCTATCCAGACCCTAGTCATCCTCCTTCCACCCCTTTGTGGGTCTTTTCCACTTTGATTTCATGTTTGCCCATCTCATGGCTCTGAGACGGGGCGAGCAGAGACATTCCACAAAAGACCCCATGAGACGCTGCCCCCTCCGCTTCCTGCACACCACATATACATAATCACACACATCCTCACATACACACACAGACACACACAGTCCATATTTATGTATAGGTAAATGTGTGTATTGACATGAACGTACACCACCAAACATGCACACACCCCCTCACCTAAACCTCTTGTTTCCACTCCCACCCAAAGAAAGAAAAGCTTGTGCCAATTTACCACAAACAAAGGCTTCATTCTGGTTCACTTTCTGTTTTAGGGGATTTTCCGTGAGGCTCAGAGCGGTTACAATCTCATGAACGTATTTGTTGACCTGCTCATATCGTTGCTTGTCTTCAGGCGGAGCACAAATCTGTGGTATTACGAGAAACCAAACAAACTTTCTGTCACATTCCAGGGAAACTGAAACCAACACAGAGTTTGACATATCTCGGAGTCAAAACAAATTGTCACAGTCCTGTGGTTCTGACAGGTGGTATCTATTTGGGTTGAAGTGATGGGAGTAAATAACAAATATTTTCTCCTGAATAGTTTGTTGCAACCTTTATTTATTTCATTTATGTTTTTATTTTATTTAACTGTATTTGTTATATGTATTTATTTTTATATTCTGTTTTATTTAATCTTTTGTAAACGTGCCTTATACACACAGTATGTACTGTGTATCTATCCTGTGGAGGTGAATTAATGTGGAGGCGGGACCACAGGGATATAAGTACAGGTGTTGAGAATCTGGTGTGTGAATTTATTTTATTTATTTGTATTTCTTTATTAGTATTATTTTTTTTTTATTATTTAATTTTAAATGTTTTATATTTTTTCTATTAATTTTATTTTATTTTTATTTATTTATTTATATTTATTAATTACTATTATTTATTTAAGTTTTATTTTATTTATTTTTAAACTTTCATATTTATTTATTTTATTATTTATGTATTTATTCATATTATGTTTTCTATTTTTAATTTAATTATATATATTTTTTCTATTTATTTATTTAATCTTTATTTATTTATTCATATTTATTCCTATTATTCTTTTTATATATATAATTTTATGTAAAAATGTATAATATTTTTTCTATTTAATATTTATAATATAATATAATATATAATAATATTTATTTATTTATATATATTTACTTATTACTATAATGTATTTATTTTTTATTTTATTTAATGTAATTTAAAATGTAATGTAATATTTTTCTATTTATTTATTTATTTCATTCTATTATTATTTATTCAAATATTATTATTTCTCCTCCCTTGTTTTTGTATACTTTGTTTTTCAATTTACAATCAGTATCTGTTATCTATATCTATTATATGTACATAATTCTGTGGTTGTTATGGTTAAACAATTTATTGGAAACAACAAAAAGCATGATTCTGAAAAAAAGAAGAAACCCAACAAACCCAACCCCATCACATCTCCCAGGCTGATGACGTTCCCAGCCGACTAAACCATACGGGGGTCCCCTCAGCTGTTCCTCTCCCCCACAGGCTGTGAGCCCGTCCCTGGCTGAGGGGTCCCGGGGTGTTCCCCTGAGGAGCCCCAGAGCTCTGGGTGTTAGTGTTGCCACTGGGGCTTTATAGACTCCCTACTGAGAGCATCTCCTTAGAACAGACAATGGGAGGCATTTATCCCCTGGGTGACCGTGCTGACCCCCTAAACTCACTCCCCTAAATCCGCCGGGCATGGACTGGCGGCTCCTTTCAGGGAGCCTTTCACAAGGCCTCACAAAGCGCCCTGGCCCACGGGCAAGCCTCCTCAGTAATGCATCACTTATACAAGATTGGCGTGGATGTTCGTTAGCAAGTTTGTGTCCTTCTTGATCCAAAATGTGAAAGAAAATGAATAAGAGCATTTTCAAGATTCTGTTCGTAGCCACTGTGAAAAAGCAAGACAGCAGCAGAAGAAGATCTGCAGTCAGAAACGTACGATGCACTGACGCACACAAGAGAATCAAACTGCTCCCATCAAAGGAGGAAAAACATTTTCTATTTCCAGCCTCATCTTTGCTGCCTTTTCTCGTCCTCCGTGCTCTTCCCATCCCCTAACCTTGTTCTCTCTTTTCAAACACATCTCCCTCCTTTCAGCCTCACTTCCTCTCCCAGTTTGTATTGTTGTCGTTTCTTCCCCCCATTCCTCCTCTCTCTTTCACTCAGCACTTTTAATTCCACCCGCTATTTTCTCCTCTTGCCTCGATGTAGAGGCGCCATTTCAATTGGGGGGCGGGTGGGGGGAGGCGAAGGGGTGTTTGTATGCGTGTGTGTGACTGTTTGTTCATGCGAGTGTGTATGTGTGTGAATTAGGGGAGGGGCTAGAAAGAGAGAGGAAGAAAGAGAGGTTAATATATGTGTGTATATTTGTGAGAGACGGCGTGAGCGAGAGCAGTTGTGTGTCTGTGCACGCATGTCTTTGTGCGTGTGATGGAGACGGAGTAAATGGGTTTACCCTCCACTTTAGTTTATGCGTGTATCCTTCTGGGGGACCCCCGCTGCAAGGAAGAGGCTTCCTTTCATTCTTTTGCATTCCAATGCATCCTATACACTCTGTAAGACCCCGTTAAATGCGGAGAAAATAGGCCGAGTGGTATGAGTGAGTGATCGACGTCTCTGTTCTTCGGCTTTAGCATTCTTTTCTCTAGGCTCCTGTTTATTGGCATTTTTTCAGCCTTGAGAAACAGAAAATCAGTATATTAGAGAATGCAGCGTGGAGAGAAAACCCCCACATCTCATGGTTTGTTACGGGCCTCCAAACCCAACGGCGAGACACCAAATTTTAGGAATGTTATTTTTGTATATTTGATTTTCACTCTGTTGAAGGAGAATTCCGACGTATTAAATCTTGGGTCATATTTTCACATTGGACATCGTTTCTATGGGTTGATAGAAACCAAAAATGAACGCGCCCAGAATGTCAGTAACAGTCCCTCATTGTTCGGGCTGGGTATCGGTACTTAATACCTTTAGGGCATGACCGACATAACCCAGTACCACGTAGTACAGACACTTCTTCAGTCAAACAATATATGCATTCAATCCTTTCTGTGACCAGATCTAGAAAAAAACGTTGGATTTGCTCGCAGCAAATCATTGCAAGCGTTCTTTGATTTAACGTGTGATTGCCGTGCCCCTACCGCAGCAGCTACAACCCACACAGCCGGGATTGCCTGCCTGCACACGGGAGCCAACGGCTAGCAGCCAGGTAACGTTGTTAACAGCGCAACGTATCCTCATACAACGGTTCGTATATCTTACAAAAAGCTATTCCTCATTTTTATTAATTGCCACTATCAGATTTAGGCAGTTCTACATTTATAAACAGGAACCAGAGTTGCTATTTTTCAGATAGCACTCTGAGTTTAAAATCAGTAAAAGGTAAAATGCTAAATTCATTCAGACAGTTGTTAAATGTCTACCAAATCATGACCTGACAGTAGATTCAACATGAACACAAGTACTGTAAATGTAAATGTTCATGCAAAACATGTCATTTTAAAGGAATGTGATTTAATCTACTATAGTTAGAGTTGTATTAACCATGGCTCTAAGCAGCAGAATACGTTGACGAGCCGACTGTCATTTCCAGTCAATGAAAAGTTACACAACACGGAACAATTCGCTTTTCCCGTAAAAGTAAACAGGCGGGAGATCAGATCTGTTTTGAATGAGAGCAGCAAAGTCCCTCATGTTTCCTTTGAACGCAAGTTTTTTTTTTCTTTTCTGCTCTGGTCTCAGAAAGGTTGTTGAGACATAACATGTGGTTAGGTCAGACAAACCGCAGAACACGCTACTCTAAACAACACACCACCATGAGAACAAGCCGCCATCGTCCACACCGTGGTGGCCACATGAGCACTCGTAAACAGAACAACGTGATCAAAAATGCTGACTTGTTAACAAACTTTCAAGGAGTAAATAACCAGACATTCCTGCCAAATGTTTAGTATCAGTATATTTCTATGTATATAGTATATTTGTGTTCACAAATCCCTTGAAGAAAGCTATGAATAAGGTTCAGCTTGTAGTATTATACATATTCTCAGAGAGGAAAATGTTGGTGGCTGCTAGAGGAAAAACAAAGACTGAGGAACAAAGTTAGCACTCCTTTTTAAAAACTGATAACAGACAAAGTCAAGGAGAGCTGCTTTTCATACTTTATCGAAACTTCAACAACATTTAACCTTAAAGGTTATTGTCATTTAGCTGCTTACTTTGAGGTTAGCCTTTATAACAAACAGAGCTAAAGATTGGTCCAGATTGTCAAAGGCCGTATCAGAGTTCAGGTCCACAACTGTGTGTGCTTTGCCCTGACCTAGGAGTGTCTGTTTATTGTTTGTCCATATGCCGGTGTGTGTGTCAGCAGTGCCCTAACCCGACCTGGGGGTAATAGGTACGCGAGGGTCAAGTATGCCCGGAGTGCAGAGTATGCGGAGCAGGTTGTCGCGTGAAGTCTCGGTGGGTGCGGCGGCTGGATAGAAGGCAGGTGGAGAGTCAAAGGGTTAAACTAGAACAGGTTGGTAAGAGTGCAGGCATGCATGTGCCACAGTTGGTACTGGATTGCAAGTGTGTGAAGTCGAAGGGGGTCGGTCAGCTCTGACTGTGTGTGGCTGTGCATTACTGCACGGCATAAGGTCAGGGTTAAAAAGACACGGTTGTTTTAACCCTGTGAAATTAAGCGTTCGCCCTTAAGGTCTAATCCAGATTTTTCCAAAAACGCAAGCATATGTCACACTGCAGGAACCTTTGATATGGTCGTAGTTGAATAAGATTTCTTTAGTTGATTAGTTTTTATGCTTTTTGTCATGCTGAATGACTTATTTCCAAGAAACTTATGAGCACTTCTTCGGTAAACACAAGATTTAAAGTGGTGCTTTTGTGTGAAACTCAACTCAATCAAGTAATCGATTAGATAATAAACTGTATGCCTCACTGTGTGGAAGTGACTGGAATCATTGTTTTATGTGAGGCATCATCAGGCTTGACTTAAACATTGCTTTCCCAACTTTATAAAACAAAATGTAACAAATAAATTAGGGCTGCCAATCGATTAAAATATTTAATTGTGATAAATCGCAAGATAATCAAACATTTTTTATCTGTTCAAAATGTACCTTAAAGGGAGATTTGTCAAGTATTTAATACTCTTATAAACATTGGAGTGGACAAATATGCTTGTTTTATGCAAATGTATGTATATATTTATTATTTGAAATCAATTAACAACACAAAACAATGAAAAATATTGTCCAGAAACCCTCACAGGTACTGCATTTAGCATTAAAAATATGCTCAAATCATAACATGGCAAACTGCAGCCCAACAGGCAACAACAGCTGTCAGTGTGTCAGTGTGCTGACTTGACTATGACTTGCCCCCAAACTGCATGTGATTATCATAAAGTGGGCATGTCTGTAAAGGGGAGACTTGTGGGTACCCATAGAACCCATTTTCATTCACATATCTAGAGGTCAGAGGTCAAGGGACCCCTTTGAAAATGGCCAGGACAGCTTTTCCTCGCCAAAATTTAGTGTAAGTTTGGTTATTTAACCTCCTTCGGGACAAGCTAGTATGACATGGTTTGTACCAATGGATTCCTTAGGTTTTCTAGTTTCATATGATACCAGTATCTTCCCCTATTTCCCCCTACAACCTAACGCAAGAAATTAGTGGCATTAAAATGAATTTGCATTAACAGGTTATTATCGTGTTAACTCTGACAGCCCTAAAAAGAGCTATTTGAGTCAGTATTGGCTCGTCAGCCCGATACCGTTATCGGTGCGTCCCTAGTGGAGAATTAGGCAGAAAAACAAACCTTATGGGAAGAGGGAATAGTTCAGCTAATGCAGCACGAGGGCCTGCTGAGCTCACAACGAAACGAAATATCCTCATCATGTGAATGAGAAGTGACAGTCATTTTCCCCCTCTGCGGGGCCAGCGAGCGTTGATGCAGCAGGCCTCACACAATGGCCCTCGCTGTAGCACATATATCATCAAGTCCCCTTTAACAGCGGCCTGCCCAGTGGAGTCCCACGGAGCCCCTGAGTGGAATTTCTGCATTTACAATCATTTTCCACATTTCCCTCAAACGCACCACACCTCTCTCCCAGAATCCCCAAGACACCCGAGATATTCTTACAAAACCTCGTTCTATTACCCTTCATGTCGTCAACGTTTCACACTAACCAGGAGCACCGGGAGTGGGCTTCAAATTAGTTATGAATCGTTAGCTTTCTCAGCAAAAACCTCTTTAGATGTGAGCCAGCCACAGAGAGAACAGTGGGAGTAGGTGGAGGCTGCATTCCTTCGTTTTGGTCTCAGAGTCGGCCTATAAATCTTTGGTAAATTAATCTCAGCCAGGCACAGGGCCATCCCTCTGTCCTTTAAGATGCACATTAGTGCCTGGCTGGCTGGATGCTTTCACAACTGCCAAGGTGAATAGGCTATAAAGCTAACTGGCACTTATCAATACCAACTGGGTTATTCTCGCAAAATCCTGGTTTCCAAGATTTCAAACATGAAAAATGTAAAAAGACATAAGCAAATTTTCTTTTTTTAAACATAAAAACAAAGTTTTAAAGGGATAGTTCAGGTATTTTGAAGTGGAGTTGTATGAGGTACTTATCCATATTAGGTGTATTACTTACAGTAGATGACGGTCGGCACGCCCCCAGCATCGAGAAGCAGACAGGAGCACCGACACCGGAGCAAAGCAATACAGTGCTGTGTACGGGAACAGAAAAATTTATTTTAGCCTCCTAAAAGAAAGGCTCAACTAAAAAAAATATATATTTAGAATATTTTCCGATGGCTAATTGAACTGAAAGTGAAACTAATCTATACTGTTTTGTTTGCTGGCTTTGGAGAGAGCATACATAAAGTTTCATTTTCAGTTCAGCTCCCCGTTGAAAAGGAAAAGGAAAGGGCTGTCTGACGGCAAGATAAAGCTAGAGTGAAAATACTGGTATCATATGAAACTAGAAAAACCTAAGGAATCCATTGGTACCAACCATGTCATACTAGGTTATCGCGAAGGAGGTTAAATAACGCTCCAAACTTACGCTAAATTTTGGCGGGGAAAAACTGCCATGGTCATTTTCAAAGGGGTCCCTTGACCTCTGACCTCAAGATATGTGAATGAAAAGGGGTTCTATGGGTACCAACGAGTCTCCCCTTTACAGACATGCCCACTTTATGATAATCACATGCAGTTTGGGGCAAGTCATAGTCAAGTCAGCACACTGACACAATGACAGCTGTTGTTGGCTGTTGGGCTGCAGTTTGCCATGTTATGATTTGAGCATATTTATTATGCTAAATGCAGTACCTGTGAGGGTTTCTGGACAATATTTGTCATTGTTTTGTGTTGTTAATTGATTTCCAATAATAAATATAGACATACATTTTCAGGAAGCAAGCCCAAATCTTAATCTCTGATGATATATAATGGTCATTTTATGATTTAATACAGTAAATATATTACATATTGGTCCAAATGAGGTTGATGGTTTCGGTGGTGAGAAGTGGTAAACTATTTGCACTAGCAATAGTTACTTAAAATCACTTTCAGGCATCATATAGCTACTAAAGATATTGAATATTCTGTGTGTAAATTGATTTCGGCTCAGACTCCCTGAAGTCGAGTCTTTTCTATCTTTCCCCCTCGGGAAGATGAGAATGTAGGTGAAGGAGGCGGGGAGTTCTCTTTCCTCCCCTTGTAAAATCACATTTTCCCCTCCTACTTGAAAGGATTTCTCAGATTTCTGGAAGCAATGGCACACAAGCACGCACACACAGAGAATTATACAGTCACTCACACACAAACACACACACACACACACACACACCATGAAGGTTAGGTACTTTTTTTAGACATACTAATAACAGACTAACACTCTCCACTCTGATCTTCAAAGCAAGTGAAGAGGAGAGGAGAATGAGGCCATTGAGGAGCCCACTGAGGGAGCTTTTTGGCACATTTGAACCCACTTAGCCTGTAAAAGAACACTTTAATATTTACAAATTGCAGTAACACGGCATGCAGCACGAAAGCCAAAGCCAATTCACTCCTGCAAACATAAAGTCTGAGTGAGGGGAGTTAATTTACAGGCGGAGAATGCGATAAATAAAAAACAGCTTTTTACGGTGTCATTTTAGAGGCTCGTAAAGAAGGAAAAGTTTCCTTTCTTCGCCTTCAAGTGTGAACTTAACAGAATTATAACCTTTGAAACTGAATTGGATGCTTTATTGCTTTATCTTTAAGTGGTTTGTTGACTAATTTTCAACCTGAAAAAAAAGTCCCGACAGTAAAGATGACTGCTTTGCTTTGCTGCTGTCAGATCAGTCTGTTTTATTTTATTTCTCTTTACAAGAAGAGCTGAAAACTGACTGAATTATTTCTGCTGCCATGTTTATTATTATATATGCAGTAAGGAGTTCCAAGTGGTCACAAAACTTCATTGCCAGTTTATCCAGCTATGTGAAGTGGCAGTACTCATTTAGCCTACACCGAGCCCTGGATTATGTTTACAACTGGCATTATAAAGCTGTCTTCAATGACACGCTCATATTTCATATTCTGTAGCAGATGATATAAATGCAACTGGAGCATCTCAAGAATTTTTAGCAAGGCCGTATTTCCTTCAGGAAACAATGTCCTGACTGGGCTCAGCTGCCACTCAGGGGCTCCTGGGGTTTCCAGTTGGGCCAGAAGGGGCTAAATCTGTTTTAGGATACAACAGTCTTCATAAGGAGGATATAGATTATATAATCTTTGACCCTGTTTTAGATGATAAAATCTATAAAAAACTTTTGAAATAGCTGTAATGACAGAGAGAAAATGGCAGCAGAATCGGAGAAACTTCTGGACGGAGACTTAATCCATAAAAGTCATCGTAAAAAATGTTCTCAAACATGCAGAGTCATCCTGTATTATTGTACTGTGCTTTGGTTAATGGTGGTTGAGGTTGTTTTGCAGGATGTGTTGCTGTTGTTTCTTCAGGATTTGTCCATGTTTTTGTGTCTAACTGATTATTAGGGACAACAATTTCTGACACTGGTCCAGTATTGAGGGAGAACGCTGTAGACTCCAGCTGCTCACGGGCTGCAATATGGTGTTAATGGGGCAAGCTGGCACCATCATTTACGTCCACTAAAAGTGCTTGTTTTTGCCATGACAGGCTCTGATTGTTATTGTAAGTGTCTGACGTTATGGAAAGAGTCTCGCTCAAGGAGAAGTCTGAAATCTGACGTGTTGCCAGAAGACAGCGGTGGAATAGTGGAATACATCCATGGTGGAAACACTGCGAGTGCCAGCCGGGCAGAGTTTGTTGTGTTGGAGCAAAGAAAGCGTATCTTATTGTTATCTAAAAGATTTTCAATGTCATGGCTGAATACTTCGATGATTTCGACGATGTGGATGAGGTGTTTGAACTAAGTGGACGCCCGGATGTATTTGAGCCAGAGTTAGAGCTGTCGCGTTGAATGAATTTCCCCTGGGGCAACAATGATTGGCTCAACAGCGTGATATGCGATATTATTGCCTTTTATTTTTTTGCAAATTACTAATTACATGATGCAAATACGCGGCACAAAACACGTAAACATAGCGGTTGTGGCGGTTGCTTGCCATCCCCTGCGGTTGGCTTGTCAATAGTACGGTTAATGCGAAAGCCCTAGCCAGAGTATACAGATATTCAGATTTCACAACGAGACTTCTCCTTGAGTGAGACTTGGACAAAACAAACAGACTGGATCAAGAGAAAGGTAAGAAAAAGGTTTTATTTCTCTGTAGGGTCCTTTCCATAATGTTATCAGACACTTATAATAACAATCTGAGCCTGTCAGTGACAAAAACAAGCACTTTTAGTGAACGTAACGTTACGTTGACGCTGCTCACTTGCCCTCGCAGCTCGTTTCGTGGCTGCCAGTTACAGCGTTATCCCTGAATACTGGACCAATTGCAAAAATTGTTTTCCCCATTACTCACTTGGACACAAAAACATGGGAAAATAGGCTTTAATAAAACCGCACATTAACGTTGCTAATGTGGAAATAAGATTTGAGAGAAATCTCTCACCACACCTCGTAATTAGCCGTCTTCTCACTTAATACCCATTGTTCGGATCAAACAATGCGGTTGATGCAAACAGACACACACACACACACACACACACACAGGCTATAAGTCGTCATTAAGCAAACTAATGAGTCGTGTCATTCTGGCACTCACCCTGATATTTGGATCTAATGAGCTGAGTGTCCACTGAAACTGCCATCTTGTCTGTTTCTAGATCCCTCCCTCATCACAACAGGACCAAAAATCACAAACACATCCTCTCTCTCTCTCTCTCTCTGTGTCTCTCTGTCTCAGAGGCAAAACAACCCTCGCATTAACCACAGCTCCATTTCCCCTGCCACATTCATCGAGGAAACAAGTGGGTTTAATGGAGATCTAGTTTGCTGATTACAGATTACTGCGGTAAACAACATCCATTGCCTCCGAAGGAAAAAATGCTGCGAGTCATAAAAGGTGATAAAAGGCAAACAATAACAACCGGTGCCTAAAAAAAAACGCAAACAAGGGAAGCTTATTGCACCCTGGAGTGAGCTGCGCTTAATGTAATAAACCGCTTCAGTCATTTTAGGCAACTTTCCCAAACTCCTAACAGATTACACTGCCGGTAATGACTTTCAGCTTATTTTTAAAGCAGATAAAAGGTAAAATTGTTGAACTAAATGTGACATACGACGAGGGCTAGCCGGGAGCATGAAGCCATACTGTGTTGTAGCTGTAGGCGGGGCCCACAGCTTGTAAGCAGGAAAACCACAGACAGAGCCTGAAAAGAACTCCTAGAGTACCAGCATCAATTACTGCACATTACCCAGACCCTCTTTCTCTTCCTGTGTGTGTCTCCTCGCACTCATACGAGCCGGGCACACCACGGCACTTCAGGCTACCCAGGAGAGAGAGTGTGTACGAAAAGTGTGAGGGGAGAAAATGTGCAAACTCCTGCATACACATGCTCATTTGTGTGTGTGTGTGTGTGTGTGTGTGTGTGTGTCGCCGGGTAATATATCATCTCAGCTTGAATAGACCCCCAAGCCAGAAGTTAATGAAGTGAAATGAGACTTATTAGCCAAAAACCTTTAAAGTCACTGACAGGCGAACGTGGGGGAAATAAAGACAGCCTGAAATTATTAATGACAACAGAGACGTACGTGGCGCACAAAGGGAGTGTGAACAGTGCACAAAATGTACACTGTTTATACCTGAGGGGAGATAAAGATTTTTAAACTTGAGCGCTATTTTCTAGGGCTGGGGCGATGCACCTATCTCCCGATTTGATACTATCACTATACTTGGGTGCCAATTTGATATGTATTGCGACTTGATATTATGATTTATTGCAATTTCAGGGACGTATAATGTTTTACACTTCTGGTGAATATAATCCAATCAATCTTATTTCCATATATGTATTTTGTATATACAGTTCCCTTTGTGAACACCTTATTTTGAAAACCGGACGTAGTCACACGTGTATACTTCCGCTAACTTCTCCAAGTCCGTCTCTAGCTCTCCCGTCAGCTCCATTCTCTTTACAGTTGTCTCTACAGTTGTAGCATCGACCGATTTGACCACGGAGATGAGACCGTTTTCTACTTTTCCTTTTCGGTTCGCTGCGACCGGCTGTGGTTTGTTTTGGTTGACGGATACAGAACGCATATGACAACAATAAAAGCGGTAACTTCCTTCTACCTCCTCCTAGACTCAAATTAAGTAAATATATTGATTCTGTCATTTAAAAAAACAATCGATTTTTCTTCCCTCCCTTCCCTCAAAGTTCAAGCCAGGACAAACATTGATTATGCTGCTGGGTGTTTTTCTGTGCAGAGACTTTGCCCCCTCTTTGCCCTGCGGTGGATTAACACAAGAGTTGACACTATCATATGATCCACGTGGTGCGCATTTCTCAATGGCTTTATTTCTAAGGCGAGCGTGCGGCCCGGGTCGGCTAAGCCAGGTAATGTTCAGACTAATTGGACAGGAATGACCAGTTATCTGGCTGATTACTGCCACTCCTCATCAGGTAATGGCGGCTCAATGGGGGACCGGCTGTGTCTGACGGGCAGCACATGATTGAGAGTACAGCCGTTGGAGGGGTAAGAGGTGGGGAGGGTTGCAGTGCCTGCTGGCAGGGGCTCTTCTGGGGTCAGCCAGCGAACAGGGGCGCACTTCTCATCACTGTCAGAGGTTTGGAGGCCTCACATTTGGAGTGTGGAGGCCACAGTGGGCAAAGAGTAAAGAAGCAAAGACATGAAACTCTGGTGTTTTTTGCCATCAGCCGCTTTTGGAAAACGTGTCTTATATTTTTAATATTTTATTGTTTAACACAGGCCATTTTGGTAGAATACGACACTAGAATAGAAATAAATTTGTTTTACTTTTGTACGGCACTTTTTAGACGGACGTTTTACTGGCGTCTGGTAGTCGCTTTCAGTCCAAAATGGTGGAAGTGTAGCTTTGTTGCTGGGCACTGATGTTGTAATGGATCAAACAATTCACTTTCACTTCTTGGCAATATACGTTCTTTGCCGTGGGCAACTGCGGGGTCTGGGAAGTGAAGCCAATGCTGAAGCGCCTAAACTTGCATTCTTTCTAACAGCCAGCAGGGGGCGACTCCTCTGGTTGCAAAAAGAAGTCTGATTGTATAGAAGTCTATGAGAAAATGAGCCTACTTCTCACTTGATTTATTACCTCAGTAAACATTGTAAACATGAGTTTATGGTCTCAATCGCTAGTTTCAAGTCCACAAACCAGTGGAAGACGTCACGGTGACTACGTCCAGGTCTTATATACAGTCTATGGTAGCCCTCTTGACCAAGCAGCCAGCACGCCAGACGTCTGACAGCCTCTCCACAGAAATGATTGAAGGGATGTTTGTGTGCACTTGTCAGAGACATGTTGACCGTGCAGGTTCATAAGCAGCGCGATGTTTCTTCCACTGTCTCTCCTCTTTGAGCAGTAAAGCTAAAGGCGGCAACAGATGAAGATAAATTAAAAGATCGGGTTTCGCCCCCACTACCCCACGAACCCCAGGGCTGACCTCTGTGCGCCAAAGATGCTTTGAAGCCTGATACATCTGGCTGCTTTGACTGAGGGCTCACAGAGAGACAGAGGTGTTCAGGTTGGACTGAGTAACCCCCTCGCTGTTCTCTGCCCTTTCTTTACCCATGTCTTAGCCCTCTATTGACCCCACTGGTGTTTGCTTTAGGGGTCATCAAGACGAGCCACTTGTTTCGCCTAAAGGCCAGAGACCTAAGGACCCCAGGGTACCAGGTTTCTCTCTGAGTCAGCCAATCATGGTCATGGTTTGGATCATGAAGTCAGGGCTTGCTGGATGGGAAATTAGACTTGACAGCCTCATGCATCTGATCAGACGGGACACTGATGTGATGGTTGAACCGGTTCTAAACAGAAACAAACAAGTGTTGATTCACCATGTGGTGTATCAGTTAGGGTTATCTTTTTATATAGAGACAATTTACAGTATAAACAAAGAGGTAGGTCGGCCTTAAAGGGCGGGTCCATTACTTTTTAAAATTTATTGGCATGGTGGTTTGGATGCTCCCAGTTTGGAGACAGGAGTACCAGCACGGGAGTTAACCAATAGACTGCAGTGAACGGCACATTAGTTCAGATCCAAAAGTCACACAATAACACAAACAAACTAACCGATCGAGGCAGCGGTAGACCAGCAACTCTTGTTTTCAGTTAGGTCAAATTACTGTTTTTGTGACGGGAGTCTGGTGGCTTTGAAGACAGAAGAATTACAGCTTCAGTTCCCTGTCGGAAAGGGTTGTCTAATGGCAGCTGTGAAAATATTCAAAATATAGCGTACACTTAATTGGTATCGACTTTTTTTGGGGGCTAAAATACGTTTTTATGCTGCTCCCGTCGACAGCCCTTTCCGACAGTAACTGAAGCTGTTATATCGTTCACTTCAAAGCCACCAGACGCCATTCACAAAAACAGTAATTTTACCTCACAGAAGGTATACACAGCTGGATATATATATATAAGTTATCCACAAACTATGTTAGGTTCTTTCGAATTCTGCTTCCTGCCTCTTATTAGATTATTTATATTGAATATCATGGACGGTGAGATAAGCCTCTTCATATTTCACACAATATTTCTCTCAGCCTTTCACTCCACACAAAATCAGATCATTTGTTTGATGTCCTACTTTACCTAATATAGTTATGACACTATTTGGCCTGTAAACATGATTCAATCCAATCCCAAAAAAAAATCAAAGAAAGAGGATGACTAGGCTTTCACTGCAATTTTTCCCAGCTCCATCTCTTCACATTCACAGCTCCGTCAGACAATAACCAAGCCCTAGCTTTTGCGCACCAACTTCCCATTATAATAAATGATTCAGCTGCACTCACAAATAACTCACTTAGCGGCAGGAATTGGGCTGAGAGCTGACCTAGATTTATGTCGACCCTTCCTTCTCCATTTGCCCGTTTCTTCAGGAAGTAGAATGGAGAATGTGAACAAGGTGGAATGTGATGCTAGCTCAGCCAAAGAGCCGGGCGTGAGGTGAGAAGTGAAGAGTTGCCGGGAGGAAGCTATTGTCTGGACGGGAGCGGATGGGGGAGTGTGGGAAATTTGGTTTGTGTGTTGGTCAGACTCAAAAGTTGGCTTTTGACCATATCTTATCATGGACTTCTAAAGGAGAATGCTGGGACAGTAAACAGTGGTCAAAAACTGGTATAAATACATCCATCAGTTATTTTCTGTGGTTGTTTGGTTGCAAGGAAAACACAGTGGAGGTTGTCAGTCAGTCATAAGGTTAACTCTAGGGCTGTCAATTAATTAAACTATTTAATCACGATTAATCGCAAGATTGTCCATAGTTAATCGTGATTAATTGCAAATGAATCGCACATTTTTTATCAGTTCAAAATGTACCTTAAAAGGAGATTTGTCAAGTATTTAATACTTTTATCAATTGGGAGTGGGCAAATATGCTTGCTTTAAGCAAATGTATGTATAAATGTATTATTGGAGATCAATTAACAACACAAAACAATGACTAATATTGTCCAGAAACCCTCACAGGTACTGCATTTAGCATAAAAATGATGCTCAAATCATAACATGGCAAACTGCAGCCCAACAGGCAACAACAGCTGTCAGTGTGTCAGTGTGCTGACTTGATTTGTGTTAATGCATTATTATCACGTTACCATTGACAGCCTTAGTTAACACATGGGTAAACGCATGACAATTTAAGGTAGGGTATGCTTGAAACAAACTGGTTTGTACAACGTGTTGTCCGACCACATCTGGAGGTGAAGTGTTTATAGCTCTTCTGAATGACAGTACTCAAAGACGGGCCAAAAACCCTGATGATGATCATTCAAAATGATGATTACAATGCAAACTCTTAAACATATAATTTTTAGGAGACATGGCTGCATTTGTGCACACAACACAGATGGAAGTACTTGTGTTCAGAATGAAAAAAGACAGAAAAAGAGAGCTTCAAATCCGGACTACTTTCTCACCTTCTCACATCTGGCTAATCACTGCATGAAGTTGGCCTGACTGTCAGTTTGAGAAAGTTACAAAAGTTATTATTGTTTTGGTTCCCACTGCTCTGTTTGATTCAGACAATTATAATTGGTCAGAATTCATGAAATGTTGCCAAGTTACGAGCAAACATGCCTCTATCAGCCAACTCCAGCACAATTGCAAGGTCAGCAACTCTGCTCCCAAACCAAAGCAGATAACACAAGTTGGGTTCATACAATCAAAGCTTCCTCTGCTGCTCACCACTCTCTGCCGCCTTATCACAGCAGGCAGAGAGGAGCAGTAGGAGGAAGCTTTTAATGTCCGGCTACGGGTTGTGTGGGTTCACTTTTATGGCTCTGCTGTCTCCGTCTCTCTTCGGCTCACTATTGACTACTGTAGCCTGCAGGCGGGAGGGCGCATAGTGTGGATGTCTGGGTGGGAGTGGCAGGGCTGGGCCGGGGGTGATTTGGGGAGAGTGTGTGAAATAGCATCCATGCATGAAGCAGATAAAATAGGAAGTATGTGATGATTCGGATAATAAAAAGGTTGTTTCCATTCAGCTTCGCTTGTTTAATTTAGTGACCAATTATTCAAATGAGTCAGATCCCTTTACTGGTGCTGAAACGACGAGTTGATTAATTTTAATTTTAATGGATTAATCATTAAAGTAATTTATAAAGCAAATCTCTGTTTTATATAATTGTATACTAAATTAGGGCTGGGCGATAATTCAATATTATAATTTTCTTTCAATGGAATCGTATCGTGGTGAAATCACATATCGTGATATCGTGATACACATTACGTCATCTAAATTGATAATAACAAGCTCATACTAACTCAAATCTCTCAGAAAATAGGAACATTTTGAAGGAATATCATTTGGAGATTGCAGTTTAACACTTTACTATTATATTTCTTATTTTTTTCTTCATAATTTCACTTGAAACTGTTATGTTCATTTTGCAGTAAATATTATATAATCATTAAATGAGAAAATACACATTACTTTTCATTTGTCAAGTATTTAATTCACACAGGAGTATAAAAACATATAGGCTTTACCATGTGGTTATTTCATATAGACTATATCAAATGAAATGACCTACTGTATATCGTGACAGAAGATTTTGGTCATATCGCCTAGCCCTATACTAAATATCTTTGGGTTTTGGACCATTAATTGGCTCGATTAGAGCTTCAATAATTAATCAATTTAAAATTCTCTGATTCCAGCTTCTTAAATGTGAAATTTTCTGGTTTCTTTACTCCTCTTTGACAGTAAACTGAATATCTTTGAGTTAAGGAAAAAACAAGACATTTGAGGATGTCATCTTGGGCAATATTCGTCATTTTTCACAATTTCTGACATTTTATAGACCAAATAACTAATTGTTTAATCGAGAAAATAATCAGAAGATTAATCAGCAATGAAAGTAATTGTTATTTTCAGCCCTAGAATCGATTAATAAAAAAAAAGACTATCAAATTGATAAAATAATTGTTAGTTGCAACCCTACACTGTATGTAAGGATAATAACAAATCAAAATATCAGATTCTAAGACTCGACACTCTTTAGAAACCAAACATAATCATGATTTTAGACATGTGTTTGTGTGTGTGTGAGGTAAAGGAAAAGGGGGATGGGGTTGGTGTCTGCGAGTGCTTAAATGTCAAATTGCTCTTGCAGACATGGGACCAGAGAACAGTGTCTGTGTGTAAGCCTGTGTGAGCAGAGAAAAAGGGGGCGATGCTTGGCTCTCTGCAGACCTCTGGGACCAGGGAGGCTGGAGATAAGCCACCGAGCATCAGCACCCCTCATTCTGCCTCTGCCTGCTCATGTCAAACCACCGGGGTCCCCTGTACTGATAACCCCGAGCAGGAAAAGAGCCTTTTATGTAGCCTGTCTGAGCCATTTACCACACCACACACAGAAACGCACATATACATGTAGGAAATGCATCCCATGCAGCCTATTCAACCACCTTTCCCTGCAAAACACAGGCTCAGTGCATCAATCCTCAAAGCCAGACAGCACCGATAGAGGGAGAGAGTAGCTAGGTGGTGTGAAATAGCAGCTAAAGAGGCCTGAGGCTGCGGGTCAGAGTTCTCCCGAGGTCATTCACAGTGAAATTGACTAGAGAAAGGGAGGGAGAGGGAATGAGAATGAACGAGAGAGACAGGGAGACAACCTCCGGAGCCACTGATACAGCCCCCGGGTCTCTTTGATCCATCACTGCGAGCTTCCTGAAGTAAACACAGGCTAATTGTCTGGATCAGGTTGAGATGCTTATCAGCGTCCGCCCGTCTGTTCCCTCCAACGCTCCGATACGTTTCTTCAGCGATACACAGAGGAAGGCCCGAGCTTGTCAGTCCCAATCAGATTCCTGGAGGTACTAATGGATACACACCAACATTTAACCGCTTCAATCCACCATCCGCCGCCCAATGCATCGCTAAGTCCAGGCCAGGTTTGACCCCTCCACGCATATCTCTTGACCTTTTAATCCAGCAAGCGCCTCACAATTAATGCAAACCTGATAAAGAACAAGTTACAGAGGCTTTTTAAAAACCCATTTAATTGTGCTCTAAACTTATCTTTTAATTGCATGGCTACTTTGCTTATAAAAAAAGAAGTTGGCTTTGTTCCTGAAGTTTTGATTTCAGTTGCGAGTAAACCTTTATCTATTATTGTGTTGTTATTTGTGTTTTGTCAATGGTGTCACATTCGTTTAAAGTTGTATTATCGTTTTTTTTGTTACTATGCATACTCCCATACCCCTACCATAACCCTCTGAGACCCACTTAGACCCATTTTTGTCTTGTTTAGGGGGGACAGAGGGTCTTTAGGGGGAGATAGCAGGTCAACAGTAGATGTCACATAGAAGTGGTGTACATCATCTGAAAGCTGGGAACCCGAAGAATGAATGAATGA
Source organism: Sebastes umbrosus (assembly GCF_015220745.1). Classification (NCBI taxonomy): domain Eukaryota; kingdom Metazoa; phylum Chordata; class Actinopteri; order Perciformes; family Sebastidae; genus Sebastes; species Sebastes umbrosus. The sequence continues at coordinate 21,255,855 of NC_051288.1, read as the reverse complement.
ATTAAAATAAATTGTGAGAGTATATAAAGGATGAAATATATGATGGCCATTCCCAAGCTCTATTATGTATCATAAGTAGTTGCGGCAATTTTTGTGCGATACCATTTGTTACACAGATTTGGTGCTAAATCTAACCATTTTTTCCACTCAAGAATTGATAAAAATGATCAATAGTCCCTCCAAAATACCACATTAAGACACCAAGACCTTGAGGAACACCATGGAAAAAGCCATGCTGTGATTTGGAATCAAAAACTTTTGACATTTGGAGATTTCTGCAATAATTGCATTTTTTGGATTGGATGGTGGCACGTCTGTTCTGGAAACTTATCAGAAACCCTCTTCTTGTCATCTACCTAGGAAAGCCATCCATCCTCTGAATGCTCTAGGTCTCTAGTTTGTAGCTGTAAAGTTCCATGAGGCTGTGATTATCCTAGAGGTCACCACAGGTCATTTTATACAGTGAGGTCAAGTTTAAAAAAATGGTCTCAATACAATGAAATGGCTACTATGGGGACTAACATCATCAGACATGAATACAGTTGGGCTCATTGGATCCACAAGAGTCTCAGCTTTACAGTGATATACAATTTATGTTTGTTTAGGGACCCCAGTATGCAGAAATATTCAGACACATAATTTTAGAATAGATGAAAATAACCTAACTTTGGAGCGTTATTTACTATTCTTCCTGACAAGCTTGCATGACATGATTGGTACCAATGGATTCCTTACTATTAGTACTACTAGTAATACCTTCACTCTAGCTCTAAAACTGAATCTACTACAGCCTCTGAAAGACAGTAAAGTCTGTTGGGATTGATCTCAGAGAATACAGCTTTTTGCAATTTTGCAATATTGAATAGAGAATCAGAAGAAGGGCAAGAAGATAAAGAAACAGACAGAATATTAAGAGGAGGAGGAAATGTATTTTCAGAGCTTTGAAGTTGAACTTTTGGTCGACAGGAGGTGGTGACTGGGAGGCAGGGATGACAATATCCTCCTTTTTGAACTCCCTAGCATAAATATTGGCGCTGATGTTGTAATGGGGGTTTTCCTCGTGAACCCTCCTCCTCCCTCCGACACAGACCTTCCAGAAAAGAAAAAGCCCTTCATGTGGATTCTGCTTCCCCTCCTCTGCTCCCGGAGCCCACAGAGATCACACACCGGGGGTCTCCGGGGGGAGATAGCTCATCCAGTGATGACGCTACTCATTGCAAGCCTGATTGGGTTTAGCGATGCCTTGGGGGGCTGAGGCCAGATAGTAAAGATATATCAATATACCACGGCTACTGGGGCTACAGGAAACACATCATTGCCTTGATCTTGGGAGAACTGGTTTCATGCAGATGGTTGTTGCAACATATTTATGGTGGCAGCTGAATAGAGATACATATCTTTTGTTTTGTACGTATTTTGTAGGGGTGGGGAAAAAATTGATTTACCTATGTATTCCGATTTTTTCTTTTTTACGATTTTAAATAGATTTTTCAATGCCTGAATCGATATAATGGCTTCATTTGAGTCTATGCAGAGGTAGAAGGAAGTTACCATTGTATTGTTGCAAATAAACTATAGATGATGTCAAATCAGTGACGTCATATCCGTTTCAAGACCACAAGAAAGCCAAAGCGAGGAAGAAGAAAACGAAGCAGGTTCCGCCGTCTGCAGGGATACGACCTGCACCCTCACATGTTAAATCCAAAGTGGTAAACACTACACATACAGTAAAGTATGGAAACACTTTGGGTTTCACACATTGACAGGAAAAGCAGAGCTAGACATCACGACTAAAGCTGCATGTTAACTCCGTCATGGACAGGAAACGTTATCGTATTGAGGTAACGTGCGGTGGAGCCGGCCGTCACTCTCATCTCTGTGGTCAAATCGGCCGACGCGACAACTGTAGAGCACCCAGATACTGACATTTATGTTAAATGCATTCAAACGGCCCCGATGGAGCTGACCATGGATGTATAAAGAGAACGAAGAGAACGGGAGAGCTAGCAACGGACTTGGAGAAGTTAGAGGAAGTAGACACGTGTGACTACGTCCGGTTTTCAAAATAAGGTGTTAACAAAGGGAACTGTATATTCAAAATACATATATGGAAATAAAATTGATTGGATTATATTCACCACAAGCATAAAAAAGTCTTTGATTTTTTTGGTTGCCGGAAAAAATTTAACAAATAATACCTGACAATAACTGATAAATTTGACTTCAGGACATCTCTGACTAGATACATGCTGAAAATCTGACATTTTTATTGTATCAATTTAGATATTTTCCAAAATAAAATTAACTTTTTTATGGTCTAGTGTTATAAAAACTTAACAGAAATTGCAATAAATCCTAATATCGAATCGCAATACTTAAAAAATCGCAATACATATCGAATCGGCTCCCAAGTAAATGATAAATGGATTTGCATTTATACAGCGCTTTTCTAGTCTTCCGACCACTCAAAGCGCTTAACACTACATGTCAGCATTGACACATTCACACACACATATTCATACACTGATGGCAGAGGCTGCCATACAAGGTGCCAACCTGCCCATCAGGATCTAATCTAAATACTCATTCACACACCGATGGCACAACCTTTGGGAGCAATTTGGGGTTAACTGTCTTGCTCAAGGACACTTCAACATGTGACCAGAGGAGCCGGCCTTCCGATTGGTGGACGACCTGCTCTACGTCTTAGCCACAGCCGCCCTGGCGTAGTGTCGTGATAGTATCGAATCGGGGAGATAGGTGTATCGTCCAAGCCCCAGTCTTTTAAGCCTTTTCCTCTTCTCTTTATATTGCTTTTAATAACCTCCAGCATCTGTCTGAATGGCAGTAACATTCAATTTCAAATGCAGCACAGCCCTGGAAAATGCAATCCAATGGAAAAAGCCAATGTAATTTACACAACTGAGGGTGGGATTTGTTTGTGTTTTGATGTGGTGTGTCCAAATCGGATTGATCTAAAATCAAATCAAGCTGTATTTATAAAAGCTTGTTTTATAGATATATATTTTACAATCACATAAAATCGAATTTACAACTTCATCATACGCTCAGCAGCCTTTAACAGAGCCAGTAAAATTAGTATTTTTTTTATTATTTTCTCTTTCAAAACTCCGGTCTCCACTCTGAGTGGTAGGAGGAGCGCATACAGTGGCGTGAGGAAAACATGTCTGGCTGTCGGATACATGTGTGTTTATGTGTCCAACATGTTTATATGTGCATTTAAAGTGTGTGCATTTGTCCCTACAATCATTTGTATGCACATGTGTGTGTGGAGCAGAGATACAGCCCCGCATCGTGGACCGGTCCTCTATCAAGTAGCGGCATCGCTCTCACCTCGGGCGCAGGACTCCACTCTGTCACTCAGGGTGACACATGGAGAGGCAGCCCCCTGCCCGTGGCGTACAGAAGGGATCACCGCCCTGTCACTGTCTGTCACTCCGGCTTTGTCCCCCGTCATGCCCCCACGCTGGCAGGTTGAGGCGGAGGAGGGGGAGCCCGTCATGAACGGTGACAGACTGACAGGTGACAGGTGAAGCCAGCCAGACAGCGAGTGCCACAGACACTCGAACCTTCGTATATAACCCAGTGTGGTTCAATATGTGTGTGTGTGTGGATGTGTGCCTGCATACAAACACATACAGCTGCTTTGTTAAACACCACTGGGATGGGATTACAAGGTCCTTTTGGGGTTGAAATGACGCCCGTTGAGATTTGTAACTTCTTGCGGTATCAATCTGAATGTCAGAAATAGTACAGAGTAGATATTGTAATAGTTTTGAATGCAACAAGGCCACAGCTCTGCCCAGTCTTCTCCCTCCTATAGCAGCCCATAATGATCTTCACCTCAGTCCGAACTGCACAGTTTCTCCCCAGGCTGAATATCTGTCTCCTGTGACTGCACTTTGCCTCCAGCACTTCCTCCAACAAACCAACTTTTTCGCATACACTCACACACACACACACACACACACACACACACACACACACACACGTTCTAACTGAGTCATTTGACTGCTCATAGGACATTTAGTTATTTCTTTACTTTCCTTGATTATCACTGTTTTTAACACTTTTCTTTTTTTGTTTTGTTTTTATGAACTTAAAACAGGGGAGGACTGGGCCATTACAGTAATCAATAATCAATCAATCTAAAAAGAGAGCTACAGGTACAGTTCAAAATACATATAAAATAGTTTAGATGGTTATAACTATCCCATTTTTCCCAGTATTTATTAGGGCTGGGACGATTCATCTATCTCCCGATTCAATATGTATTGCAATTTTTGTTAACTTTTTTAACACTAGACCATGGGAAAAAGTTAAAATCATACACTTCTAGGGATTTTTACTTTGGAAAATATCAAAATGAATACGGTAAGAATGTTTGATTTTCAGCATGTATGTAGTCAGAGATGTCCTGAAGTCAAATATATCAGTCATTGGCAGGAATTATATATTAAATTTCATCCAGCAACCCAGAAATACAAAGAATAAAGACATATCCCTCATAAATTAGTGGTATTTTCTTTTTAATTCATAAAGGACACATAATGTTTTATAATTCTGGTGAATATAATCCAATCAATCTTATTTCCATATGTATATTTTGTATATACAGGTCCCTTTGTTTTAACACCTTATTTTGAAAACCAGACGTAGTCACACGTGCATACTTCCTCTAACTTCTCCAAGTCCGTCTCTAGCTCTCCCGTCAGCTCCGTTCTCTTTATACATCCATGGTCAGCTCCATCGGGGCCGTTTGAATGCATTCAACATAAATGTCAGTATATGGGTGCTCTGCAGTTGTAGCGTCGGCTTTGATTTGACCACGGAGATGAGAGTGGCGGCTGGCTTGACCGCACGTTACCGCAATACTCTAACGTTTCCTGTCCATGACAGAGTTAGCATGCAGCTTTAGCCGTGATGTCTAGCTCTGCTTTTCCTGATAATGTGTGAAACCCAAACTGTTTCCATACTTTACTGTATGTGTAGTGTTTACCACGCTGGATTCAACATGTGAGTGTGCAGGTCGTATCCACGTGGACCGCCTGCCGTTTTCTACTCTTTCGTCTTTTGTTTTGGTGACAGAACAGGAACGGATATGACGTCACGTTACTCAGACTACAACAATAAAAGCGGTAACTTCCTCCTACCTCCGCGTAGACTCAAATGAAGTAAATATCAGATCAAGTTACACAGAGAAGCACATTCAAACTTCGCTAATGAAATATGCATACACTGATACTGATGCCTCCACTGTATATAAAAACATCGGCACACACACTCTCAAAGAGTTCAGCATGCAAGCATATTCACAAATACATATACACACACACACACACACACAGCAGCACATCATCTTTTGATCGCAGTCTACCCTGCTGGAGTTAAAACATACCCACTGCAGTGATGCTGCTGATGCTGTCAGATCTAAGCAGGGACTGAAAGTGTGTGTGTACCTTTGATGCTGCAATAAGCTTTGGCTTATCTTAAATTTTTCATGCTAGAAAAGGCAAACAAACACTACAAGGGGCAGAGCTAAATAATCTAGGTTGATTTGGGGTATATATTAGCACAGCTATAGACACATCTTTTGTTCTCTTTTAAAGTCAGTTTGAGCTGAATAATTGCTGAGAAAATACAACGAGACATCAAGTTATTTAGGTGTAACCGAATTACAGCCAACATATGTGCGCGGCCCAATACGGGATTAGATTTACAGCTCTCTTTGTCACTCGATGGACTTTTAATGGCCATTATTGCTGCTGGTTGAGGGCCTTAAATCGAGCATTAGACCTTCGCCGTGGCTTGAATCTAACCAGAGGTTGCACCCAAATCATTCCATTTGACCCGAATCTCCCATTCCATTACCCAGCATTCCCTGTGGGGACAGTAGTGGTCCCTCAACACTTGAACTCTGACCCCAGGCCTCCGTCAGGAGAGGAGCCAATAACGGCGAGGGAGGTTTTATAGCTGAATTGTCTCGCTTCGTGTCTCAGAGGGGACATGCAGTCATAATGATTCCCTATGAGGTTCTGCTCTGAAATGTGATTTAGTTCTTATTACCTGCAGTCGTATTGTGTGAGGCAGGGGGACGTCATTCTGCATCATCTCTATGAAAAAGACAATAAAGAAATGTCTTTAGAATATTCAAACTTTACATTAGAAATGGACTTGGATAACACATTTTTTCCTGACACCTCCTGTGGGGTTTCAAAGGGAGTTCATACCCTGATAGTGGGGTGTACAGCATCACAGATCCAGGTCAAGCGAGGTCAGTGTGTCACAGACCAGTCTAATAATGTATAATTTAGTGTGTCATCACTCAGGATGCTCCTGTCTCTGCTCTGTCCGAGGAATATGATTTACTGGGGCTTTCATGAGTCTGACCATGGTCTTGGTTTAGTAGTTTTTTTTTTTTATGAAAATAATTATTTTGTGTCTGTATTGTATCTGTAATCAAAAGCTATACAAATATATTCACTTAATTACTTATCATTAGAGACAATTATTTTGATTATTGATTAATTGTTCATGCAAAAATGGCTGAAAATGCTGTTTTCAAATATCTCAAATATGGAGATTTCCTACTTTTCTCTGTTTTATATCATATTAAGCTGAATATCTTTGAGTTTTGGACTGAAAATAAGACATTTAAAGACATCGCCTTGGATTTTGAGAAACTGGGATGGACATTTTTCATTATTTTCTGACATTTTACAGACCAAATGATTAATCGATAATGGAAATAATCGTTAGTTGCAGCCCAACTGGTTTGCAGAAACGCACAATGCCAACATTTGTTCCTGGCGACTGGGCTGCCCTGGCAGTGTCAGCACCACGGTACCGGGGCAACAAGTCTACATTTACTATTTTGGTGCCTGTCTGCCTGAAGTGTGGATCTCAATGTGAATTGTATTAACAGAAACTTCTCCGGGGCTGGAGGAGGAGAGCCAAGAGATGTCTCATGCAGTGGTGGCTCAGATTGACAGGCCGAATACCTCCGATGATTCCACAGTTTGGGACCCTCCTGCCTCATGCTCATAGTCTGACATAAATATCTGGCAACCGGAGGTAATCCTCTCCAAAGTCTAGTTTCCTCAAAATTAGTTCAGGAATGGGGGAATGGAAAATGCAAAAAAATGACTGACAGAAGCACATTCAGACACACAATGGTGGAAAGCACATAACACACTTCAAATGTATGAACACACACTCACTGATACACACACTCACATCCCGCCTTTTTATGAAGAATGAGTGGTTTTAGTGCAATAGCTGGCTAAAGAGGGAATAAAGGCCAGGTACAAAGGAGGAGGAAGTTTAAAAGAAAAGAGAGAGGAGGGAGAAGAGGGATGTTTTCACCGTTCACCGAGTCCATGGCAGGCCTTGTGGGATTGGCAAAGATTGGTGAGGATATGAGAGGAGCTGCACTTGAAAGCCCAGCCAGGAGTTTAAGATGTTCAGAGGGAGTTATTGGTCGCCCACTCTTCCTCTTCCCTCCCCTCCTCTACTTCCCGGAGTCTTTTCAAGCTCCGGGCCTACAGACTCTTTCTTCTTTCTCTCATCCCTTAGAGCCCTAACATGCATGACAGGTACAAGAGAAAAGAGAGACTGCAGACATATAAAGAGAGGAAGAGGAAGGGAGGAATACAGGTGAAGGACTCCAGACAAAGGAGGGAGTGAGTAGGAGTGAAGGTGATAGGTAGAAGGAAAATAGGATAAAGCATCTTATTTGATGGCATTTCTAGCTCGGATGTTTCAGTTCACAGAGCTGTCTCGTACAAAAAAAGGGATACATAAGAAGCTTCATTTAATGGTACTCTGCGTTGCCAAAAAGTATGAGGACACCTGAATAAAGTATTCCCAAACCATGGGCATCGACACGCTGCAATAACCGCCTCCACTCTTCTGGGAAGTGCTTTCCACAAGATTGTGGAGCTTGGATGCAGGGATTTGAGAAGCATATTCTGAATGCGCTGTATACATGTGCAAAGATTGCTCCTAAAATCTCAATATCGGCATATCCCACATGTCTTAATCGGAAAATACTCCGTTCAGAATAAGGTCTAATTCAGAATATCCAAACCGAATATGCTGTTTACATGACCCGGATCAAATTCAGAATATTGACATAAGATAACATGATAAGGTCTGGCTCGCAGTCGGTGTTCCAGTTCATCCCACAGGTGTTGGATGGGGTTGAGCTCAGGGCTCTGTGCAGGCCAGTCACAGTTCTTCCAGAACCTAATGTCCTTATGGACCTAACCATGTGCACAGGAGCATTGTCATAATGAAACAGGGAAGGGCTTTCCCCAAACTGTTGCCACAAAGTTGGACACTATTTTATACAATATCATTCTTTGCTGTATGTCTCATATCTTCAACTAAGGGTCCTAGCCATAGACTGTATATAAGAAGTGGACGCAGTCACCGTGACGTCACCCATTGGTTTGGAGACTGCCGTTTTGAAGCCTCGAGTTCAGCATTTTGGCTGTCACTGTATTAGTTCTTGGCCCGCTCGCCATGTTGTTGTTTTGCAAACAGAAGTGACACAAGAGGGTGGAGCTACAAGTACAATCGAACACTGAATAAGACATTCTTAGGCGACAAAAAGGTTACAGTTGGAAGACGAAAACACAGACAACTCTCAGACCGGACAATGTCATGGTAGCAACCTGCTAATCACAAGGTAGCCCCGTCCTAAAGCATCCCCTGCTTTATGGTCTATTTGACTCCAAATGGGACCATAATTTACTAAATGAACATCATGCTGTACTGAAGAAGACTTGAAACTAGCGACTGAGACCATAAACTCATGTTTACAATGTTTACTGAGGTAATAAATCAAGTGAGAAGTAGGGTCATTATCTCATAGACTTCTTTTTGCAACCAGAGGAGTCGCCCCCTGCTGGCTGTTAGAAAGAATGCAGGTTTAAGGCACTTCAACATTGGCTTCACTTCTCAGACCCGGAGATTGCCCACTGGTCCTAGCACAAAGGTTTGTGGATTTCCACATACTTTTGGCCATATAGTGTACCTTTTTTTGGATGCAACTAAGCAGAAGAGGGAAAACACGTCTCTTGCTACATTACTTTTATAACAAACTGAAGGCCCGTACTTTGAGAAAGAAACTGCATATAAAATGTATATAGTGTCCCTCAAAGCATATCGTGCCAGACTAATGCGAAGTAGCTGTGTATTAATCGAATTCTTGGAAGATAAGGTTCAATATTCTGAAAGGAGTTGTTAAATTGAAAATATGAAACCATATATCACGTAGAGCAAGTATGTGGTGAAGCACAGGTGAAAAGTATTCTTTTTCTTTCCAGGCTTACGATTCTTTCATCCTTAAAGGCATCCTCCCGTGACCCCATTCAAATTTATTAGCCCCTTTGAAAAGGGTTTATCTCAAAGAGTGATGTAATATTCATCTCCGCCAGTGCCGATCCCGGTATCAATGAAGTTCAGGTGTGCGGTGGAAGGGAAGACACAGGAGTGCTGTTTTAAGTTTGTAAGGATGAGTTACCGCTGCCATTTTTTGCGCCGTATAACGATGATTTGCATGACAGGCCTGTAATGGTCGATGAGGTCACTGGAAGGGGGTTTAAAGCAACGGTGCTTATGGGTAAAGATAATAAATTTTGCTCTGACAAGATGAGAGTAGAAATGACAGATGGTAAGAGGGTTTTTTTCCCCTCCTCAATACCATGTGTGTCTTCTATCAGAACCCTGCTTCTTTCAAAAGGGTGACCGAAGAAAGTAAAGAGGTTCAACTGTGGCTCGGAGAGGAAAAGGGAAGGAAAAGTTTAGCTCTCTCTCTCTCACAGGGCTCTTTCATAACCATTAACTGTGTGGTGACACCAGCGGATATTCAGATTGATTTACCATCGTCTGGGGATCACTCGGCCTGCGCAGAAGTCTCCCATACCAAAGATTCATTTGTGTCCTTAATGAAAGGCTTCCTGCCCCAACGTTCCTTTAAACCAAAATCCACCTATTTTATATTTCGCTTTGATTGCTGTAATGGCCTTATTTATGAGGTCACTGTCGAAACGCGTTGGTGATTCTAAAGCCACAGAATGGGCAGGGAATTAAATCTAAAATCTCCAGATCCGAACCTCATTTTTCAAAAAAAATGCAGCATTGCCCCCAAAATCAATGAGTTAAAGGGATAGGTCTGGTGTTTTGAAGTGGGGTTGTATGAGGTATTCATCCATAGTCAGTGTATTACCTACAGTAGATGATTGGAGAAGCAGACAGGAGTTACCGCACGGAAGCAAAGCAATGTACTGCTCTGGACGGGGGAGCAGCAAAAAGTATTTTAGCAACTAAAAGAAAGGCCCACCTAAAAAAAACAATATATATCAGTTTAAGAGTACGCTGTATTTAAAATATTTTCACTGGTTTACCTTGCCGTCAGACAGCCCTCTCCGTTGGGGAACTGAAGCCGTTGTATCCATCAATGCTCTCACCAAAGCCACCAGACTCCATTGAAAAAAACTTTAATTTTACGTCGCAGCACACGGGGGCTGGTAGTCTATCGCCTCCTCGATTGTTTAGTTTGTTTCTGCTATTATTATTAAAACATCTGTTGAAAGTAATAGTAGTAGTAATTATCTTCACCATAATTAGCCTGTACTACTGTAATTTCACAAGAAATATTTAATACATATTTATTGTTAGAATAGAGTCGTACACCTCTAAAAAACAGAATACATTTTTAAAAAATGCTAAAGTAAAGCTTAAATACAGAAAATTACTATTGTTATTACAAAAAATACAGTTAAGCTAAAACTTATTTTTTACATATAAAACAAAAAAAGAAACAAAATCCCAAGTTTACATTAACTGTCAGAAGTTTAGCAAAAACAAAAATCTCTAATTTTACAAGAAATATTTTTATAATTCCATGAAATCTTTTACTTTTAACATATATGAATTGTTAGAATAGTCATAAACCTCTAAATAACTAAATAATTATCTTTAAAAAAGATAAAGAAAAGCTTAAGTACAAATAATTACTGTTGTTATAACGGCTTCAGTTCCATGTCGAAACTGTGACGGCGAGGTAAACCGGTGAAAATATTCTAAATATAGCGTACGCTTAAACTGATATCGATTTTTTTTTTTTTTATTTGAGCTTTTCTTGTAGGTGTTTAAAATACGTTTTGCTGCCGACCCCGTCCACAGCAGTACATTGCTTTGGTTCCGTGTGGTCTGCTTCTCCAAACAGGGGGCGTGCCGAACGCCATCTACTGTAGATAATACACTGACTATAGATAAGTACCTCATACAACCCCACTTCAAAACACCAGACCTATCCCTTTAAGAAATGCCAGACTGTGAGATAAAGGACAAATTGTCTGGAAAGTCTTGGCTTTCAACTTCTGTGTAATATAGAAGAATACTTAAGAAAACAGATGAGAAGGCAAGACTCTAAAATAAAAAAATAAATACATAATGCTAAGTAGTACCACTTATACCATCAGGACCATGTGTTAAGCAATTACTGTCCCTTAATACCATTATTGATGCTGACATATTCGCCCTGTGGAGGAGCCTGAGAGGTAACATCAAAGAAGTCATCAGCACTGACCCTGACCAGGCCCGGAGTGGAGAGAGAATCAAAGCTGCAGAGTCGCTGTGTGTCAGAAGTAAGTCCACAACACCGGCCTGATTAACATGTCACAGGAAGATGGGGAGGAAGGGCTCTATGTTCAGCCTGCAAAAGGTGATTAGACCACAAAGTCCCCACTCTCCCAGAGCTGAGGAGTATAAGTCTCGGTCCGACAAACGGGTCATTTAGCTCTCCTCGCGAAATGAATGTCGACACAGTGTGACAGTGAAGCATGAGGTTATGGTTTCTAATCATAGCTGGAGAGGAAGCTGACGGACTCAGGCTGAGTGGTTGAGAGAGAATGGGGGTCGTTTTACAGAGAATCAGTGGGTTCCCCCAGTCTCCGTTCACCTTTGACCCCCGCGGGGACGGTGACCTGTATTTCCCCACGGTGATTAATTTCCTCTTTCCCCCCAAAACACTCCCACGACCACCGTATGTACACAAAAAAACACATGCCTGTTGCTATGGAGACAGCTGTGGATCTAGATGGGATGGGGAGGATGGATTTTGGACCTGGACTGGGATCCAGAGGAGGCCTCTGAGGATGTGTCATTAACCCTCTGGGCACAGAGTGAGGCCGATACTTAACGCTATGAGTCGAGCCAATCGAGGGAATCGACATCTTTATGGATCGGGGTCGGGGATAATCACTCACATTTTGGCCAACAGAGAATGGCCTTGAGGTGCAACTAAACGTAGCACTGTGTGCACTAAGGCGTGAAAGGAAACAGTCAAGGAGGTGAAGGCCGCATTAAAAAGAGATCTTTTGTCAGCGGAGCTTGTCAACGCTGATCATGGATGGGATTAAACTGAAACATTTAAGCATGACCCACAGAGGGACTATCAGAGCTGTAGACAAGAGACTTGAGACTCTGGCTTATATCAGATTTAAGTAAAAAAAAAAAGAGGATTTAGATTTAACTTGACTTGGACTTCCCCTAAAAACAACGGCTGCCCTCTCAGTTGATTAATTGACCGTTTTCGACTTAGTCGACTTAGATTTCTTTAGTCGATTAGTCATTTTTTTATGATTTTTACATGCTGAATGACTTATTTCTGAGAAACTTATGAGCACATCTCTGGTAAACACCAGATTTAAAGTGGTGCTTTTGTGTGATTCTTTGTGTAGAAACTCAGTTTCACAGATCTGTCGATTAAATCAAGTAATGACTACAAACGGCTACAAACACCGGTCTCCTTGGCCAATTGCCAGTTTTTTGACCCACCAATCCACCCCGACCTCCTCCCTAAGGTTCGCGATTACATGGATTAAATACAAATTGATTTAATGTGATTTATACAAATTACAGTGCATTACTTTTCGTAGGTATAGTTACAAATGGTGTATGAGAACAGCCTGCCGTTAGTCAACTCAGTATTTCTTTCGTTGAGGACAGCCCTACCAAAAACCTACAGTGTAAACGCCCAGATTAGGGTTCTTGAATAGATTAAACATCCTTTAACTGTCACTTTCATGAGTTGGTGATGGTCCATTCTTTCTGAAAGCTCCTTGTGAGGCCAAACTCCAAACAATGAGTCATCCATTAGTGGAGCCTCCATTCCAGCTACAATCAGGACCAGAGAATCCCAAGGCCATGCGGTGGGAGTCGCGTTGAGGAAGGGCTGCCTGGTCTAAGCCCCCAGAGTTACAAGAAACGGCCAAATGAATCCCCTCACCCTCATTCTAGACATGCATTATCCTCCACTGTCATAAACTTGGCTGTGGTGAAGATTTACAGCTGCCTCGCGCTCTCTCTCGCATGGCTTTCCTTCCTAATTGTCTGCACGGCCAAGACCTTGACCAGCGCTTTTCTCATTTGAAGAGTCCGAGATGTACGGATTGATTGCCAACACCGGCTAATAATAACACAAACTCTTCACCCCTGGTTTACTGAGGGGAAGACAAGACTGTACTCCTGATGGCGGATTTGCAGGAAAGCCAAAGTAATTAAATGATTTTCCACCGAATTAAGATCTTTGTCGAAGAGCATATGCCAAACTGGAGTTAAGCAACCTGGGATTAAAATGGAATTTGCTGCCAATCGGCTGCCAAAGTTACACAAAGAAATTCCTTAAGTGGAGACAGTCACGAGGATTCTTTTACATGCACATTATTAACTGATAATCTGTTTTCAATCTTAGGAACAGATATGAAATACCAAAAAGCTTTGCAGAATGAGCTCTTAGAGTATATAATGTATGCTCAGGCTAAACAATATGCCCTCCGTTGAAAGATTTCAGAATCATTTCAGTGTTGTTTTGATGTTTTCTCCATTGATGGTAATATTGTTGCTGCTGCTTCTCCAGCACATAGATCACATCACGGAAAAGCCCAGCTTCTGCGCCAATTCAGTTAGTAGGAAGCAGCAGCGGATATGAGCCAAGGTTATGAACCGGAGGACATCAGCCCTTCTGATAACGTCCTGCTGTTACGCGTCCTCGGCCAAGTCCTGCCCAACCACCAAGGCTGCGATGCAGCACAATGACCTACGCTAACATTGTCATGCTTGAAACACTATGTCCATAACAAGAGCATTCATAAGCAAAGAATGGAGGGGAGAAGAAAAGCAATCAAAGAAAAAGCTTGGGACCTTATTTTTTCATAAAGACGGTCACGTTTTGCAAAGAGTCATTAGGTAGAAAGACTGCAGACAATGCCGTAGCTTCTTGGAATAGATTTTATTTCCTCCTTTTTTTATTCTGAATGGTTCACTGAAATTTCATTTTGGCTCGGAAATAATGGAAAGTGGGTGAGAGCCGGAATTGTGGAGGGAGAGGAGGGAGATTGGCTTCTCGAGTGGCAGGTGATTTACAGGATAATGATATTAAAAGGGCGGGTCCATTATTTTTTTTTTAGGTTTTTATATCATTCTGTAGATTCCCAGTGGTGTTCCCTGTAAATTCAAATCCTAACATTCACATTTTGGTCGAGGCTTGTATGTTTTAGTGCTTTAGTTCTAAAAACGTTTTCATAGACATAGGTTTCTGCAAGATGACGCTGCTACATGTACAGTATATACAGTATATACAGTATATACATCGTATTGTCAGTACATATAGTACCTCAGATGGCGGTCAGCACGCTCCCAGTTTGGAGTGGACGCCACGTTAGTTCGGATCCAAAAGTCACACAATAACACAAACAAACTATCTGATCGATGCAACGGTTGACCAGCAACTCTCATGTTGTGCGAGGTAAAATTAAATTTTTTGTCAATGAAGTCTGGTGGCTCTGAAGAGCGTAGGGTTGGGCGATATATGAAAATTTTCCTACCGGCCATCGTCAGCCCAACAACCGGCGATTGCCGATATATTAATATTAATTACAAAAATAGTCTATAATGGATTATATTTAAGAAGCAACCTTCTCAAACCGTGTTCACAAAACCGGTCAATTCCTTTATTCAACCCAAACTAGCGCTGCAATGATTAGTCGACTTATCAATTAGTCGATCAACAGAAAAATAATCGCCAACTGTTGTAATTGTTCATGCAAAATGGCAGAAAATGCTGTTTTCAGCATCTCAAATATGAAGACTTCCTTCGTTTTATATCATATTAAAAGGAATATCTTTGGGTTTTGGATAAAACAAGACATTTAAAGACATCACCTTGGACTTTGAGAAACTGGGATGAATATTTTTCATGGACATTTTATAGACCAAATGATTAATCGATTAATCTAGAATATATTATCGTCACATGAATTGATAATGAAAATAATTTTAGTTGCAGCCCTAACCCAAACTTTCAGACATACGTGAGCTCAGGTGTCGTAGCTTGGGGCAAAAAAAAAAAAAAAAGACGCCCATTTTTTAACAATGAGACGGCGGCATGCTCTCAATGGCTGATTTGATGCCATTAAGTAATGTTTCCCAGTAAAGAAAAAGCGTTCCCCTCAGGCACGGCGTTCTGCTGCAATTTGGCTGATTAGATGAACTGGGCTGGTATTTACGGCGGGATTGTGTTTGATCTGTTGGCTTCAATACATGAGAGGGGGGTGGTGGGGGTGGGGGTGGAGGTGAAGGGACTGGAGGGGAGGAGTGGACAGAGGGCGGATGAAGGGACTGGTGTCCATGTCTGCAAGAAAAAATACATGAAACACAACCCCTTTATGAGCGAGAGAACAAAGTAGGAGAAGCTGGAGATAAAAAGAGGAAGCAGGGGAGACGGTGAGAGAATGAAAAAAGTCAAGAGACAAAGTGAGAGGGTGACGGAGCGGGAGAGGGAAGAGGGTGAGGAGAGGCTTCGTTCTCATTACAAGTCAGTGAGGCACAGGACAGCTGTGGCTCCTGTTACTGCCGTAGCATGTGTCTGATTGCACGTTATTACAGAGACGCCACACCCCCCCATCATCATCATTCACTGCTTCTCCAAGTCTGTTTACCTTTCACTATTTTCATAGTCCTTGTCCCTCCTTGACCCTGCTTTAACTTCCCCCCTCTGTTTAATCTTTTTTTTTCCCTCTCCTCTGTCTCACCTCAATTTATTCCTTTTCCACTTTTCTCCTTCTCATTTTCTATTCTGTTATAACAGGCCAGCATCCAGGATATCGATATGATGTTATGATTCATTACTCATCTTTGCTTTTTTTTCCATCTCCCCAGTGCTTTCCTGCGGATGGGACATATTTCCGTACCTCCTGCTCCGTCAGACCGCTACCTCTGGTGGTCTCGTCAGTCCTGCGCGACCACCTCCCTTGCTTAAAGCCGTTCCAAGTAAAACCACAACCTTTTTATCACGGACCCGTACTGCGCTTTGCACCCCTAACCCCTCTAGACAACGCTTTTTATTCTTCCACCTTTACAGCAGCAAAGACCTTTGCATAAAACAGCACGCTGTTAAAAAGCCAGACATTTGATAAACAACATGCTTCTACTGTAATATGGCCCCCTTAGCCATTTATGATGTATAAATAAGTTGCACAACAGCATTAATTAAACAGCAGCAACATCCTATCTCTGCTGCTGGCTAATAGTTTAAGGGAAGGAGGCTGTTAAAACAGAGCCACCAACGGAGAAAGACACAAAGGGAGCCCACACAGGCTGCAGATTGTCTCTCTGTCTGCCCCAAGGACAGTGAAGCCCATCACTAAGCAGGAGTGTTTACATGCATTCCAGACTGGGATGCATCCATTTCACTGCTGGAGCAACAACTATGTAAAAACCCAAAAACCCCAACGTGGGGAATGAACACGTGACTGAGCAGGCCGCCTTACTACAAAGCCAAGTACAATACAGGGTGGAATCATGGATCACCTCAAACGCTCACTACAATAATCCATATGCCATGTACCTAGATTCAAATTTCAGTCCATTTTCTGTTCCACATGGTCCTCCATCATCTACACTCTCTTCCTTGAGCCAGCAGTCCTGAACCACCAGTGTTTTTACTTGAAAAATATATTCTCTTGGCTAAATAACGGAGCTAACAGCTAACATTAACGGAAGTTACATTGAGTTATATTATGAGGTGTCCAGGCTCTATTCAGTAAAAATCAGTATTGGACAAAGGTGAATCCTAACGTTATGATGTGTATAAATGTAATCTTATAAAATGTATTTTTGGCGCGTAACTTGAATAAATACAGATGTCGGATGGAGATGTTTTCATAGCACTATAAAACGGACAATAGAGAGGGGAATTATGACTTGTTTAACTTCCTAACGCTAGCTCTAAGCAGCTTATAATACATCATTAAAACTACTGATGCCAAGATTTTTTTTAAACAAAGCAAATATTTTAGTAAAAATTAGGGCTGTCAATCGATAACAATATTTAAATGCAATTAATCGCATGATTGTCCGTAGTTAATCATGGTTAATCGCAAATTAATTAAATTAATAAAAGGATAACATTTAGAATTGCTGAGTTTTTTTTTGTTTAATTGTCCAATTGTCCACATTTTCCGTTGCAGACAAGTAAGTTTGCTATTGAGCAAGTAAAACATCTCAGCTACTTGTCTGAAAGGCACAAGAATCTAAACTAAAGTCACCCGTTAGTAGTCTGATAAGTAGACTGAAACGCTATTTAGTTTCACTTCAAATCACTGGTAACTACAGGGATTAGTATCTGAAATGTAATTACTGAATTTCAAATTGTAATCAAATACACATTGTATCCACCAATACCACAACCACCTCTCTTTCTCCCTCGTTCTCTCCCTCACACACACATACACACAAACAATCCCACATGAACACAAGCATACACACACACGCCAATGAAACCAAATCTGCAGCGCAGCTCATCTGGTTTGCAGGTTTGTCAGATTGTTAAGAGACATAACATTTATTTCTTCTCCACATCTGAAGCTTGGTTAGCGGCGAGAGCCAGCTCATCTCCAAAATAGCCTCCAACAGGGCCGGGGTTAGTAGAGAAAGGATACCGGCCCCGGCCGCAGCTAATCATCATGTGATGAATCATTTGAGCCGAAGCCCTTAGCTGTGGCTAAAGCATCACAGATTGCAGCTCTTGTCTCTTCGGGCCCCTGAATCTTCTTGATTTATACGGACTGGGAGTTCAGGCTGTGCTTTCTGATCTACTGTTCTACGGTCTTTCCAGATCCATATGTGCAACTGGAGGTGGAGATGAGATGGGCGAAAGAAGATAAAAATATGAGACTCTTCAGAAGCAAAAATAGAGGACCACAAAACGAGAAATGTGACAAAGAGCTTTTAAGTGGTCACGGCATCATCAGCCCAAATCTGTCTTTCAGCAAGCCTTTGAAGGAGGTACACAAACAGTAAGAGTAGATCATGAATTAAACAGGAAGTGGGACGTTTCACTAGGCAGGTTTTTTTCATTTGTCATCTTAATTCTTTTCTTGCCATCCAGCCTAATTTTCTGGCTTTGAGTTAACTCAGATGTTGTGATGTTGTGTACAGATTTAGAGTTGTTCCAATACCGATATCAATATCGTAAATGTGTCCGATACGGCCCAAAATTTGGGTTTGGGTATCGGTGAGTACGCCAGTCTGTGCACCTATCTGATACCATAATTTATTAACCCAGAAACAAATCAACTTTTTTATCTGGAAATCAATTCTTCTTCGCCGATCCAAGACAGCGTTCACTATGCTGTTGCCCTGGCTGTATTATGGCTGCAACTAACAACTACTGTTTTAAAGCAGCGAAGAAGAACTGATTGCAGGTAGTTTGTCATGAGACGATGGAAAACAACAACAGTGCGCTGCTAGTGGAGAGTGTAACGGTAGTCAGAGCGAGGGAAATGTCAATTGTCGATATGTACAGTAATTTAAGTAATAGGTAAAATAAGAAGTAAATTAGCACACATGCTGTCCACTGAGGAGACAGCTAAGAGAATACAGTGTTGTTATTTATTCATCGCTTCATTTATTTATGTTCTTTGTTACTGAAAAAAAATGTATAAGAAAAGAAAGTTGTATTGCATTCATTATCTTTATGAGTATGTTCTTGTTTTACAAAGAGTTTATCCTGAGCCAGGCCATACAACAAAGATAGTAATCATATCACATCTATACATAGTAGTAAACAGCTGTCAAATAATAACTATATACAGTATATATATTTTTTATGACGGTGGTATCGGATCGGTACTCGGTATTGGCTGATACCGCAAGTTCAGGTATTGGATCAGTATCGGGAAGGACAAAATGGTATCTGAACATTTTTATACAGATTCATACAGACTAATCTAATCTGATCTAATTCAAGCAGCTATTACTGTATGTAGAGTCGTGATACACAGTTTTTGACAGTAAAATACTGAGGTAAGCATCTCCCCATCTTCTCCCCATCAGACGCTAGCCTTTACCAGACGACGGCAGAAAACAAACAGAATTCGTGCAATTAGCGATTTACTGTTCTCTGTTAATGATTCGGGGACGCTGCGACACATGTACACCCAGCCATTAATTCATAAATGAGGTAATGTAGTGAGACAAGGTAAATAGCAGCTGGAGACGTGCTTGCGCAAAGCCAATGTCATAAGAAGCTCTGGCAACAAAACCGGCCTCTGCTGCCGTACCTCCAGTCCGCGCCAGCTGCGAGACGGTAGCGCTGACAGAACTGAAACCTACGAACCACTAAGTGGTAAGGTGATGCTGGGCCGTGAGCTGAAATGGAAACTGTATGCAGGGTAAACATTTACACAGGCTTGATGAGACCTCGAGCATCCGGCAAACCGCCTGAGCCATATATTCCAATCACATGCTCCACGCCTGCGTGCTCCCCCATGCTGTGTGCTGACACCCACTTTGGCTCGGCGTGCACCCATTTATTTAACTGCAAATGGAGCAAAACACTTCAATTGTAGCTTTGGCCACACTTTGGCTGAGACAGGCCCCGCAGTAAAACAAAAAAATCTTGACTCTGCTGATGGGCTGAAGAGAAAAATGAAATGGGCAAGAGTTGGAGGGGTGGATGAAAACTCTCCAAATTCTACAAATAAGCACCTGTGTATATGAGAGAAGGTTAAATTAAATGTTTAATTGCATGAAGGAGGGAAGCTGGAGGCTACCTGGCAGCCACTGACAGACAGATGTTGTGATGGCAGGTGAGAGACTGACTAAAACAGAATTTGCAGCAACGCATAGGCCTATTTATTTCCCACCCTTAAGCTTTTTAAAAGATTAATTAGATAGATTTGCCTCTCGTAATCTAGGTCAGATTTTTATTTAGTTTATTTTAGTTTGTTAGTTAACTCTTTGTGGGTAGGAAAGTGAGAATAAGGAAACTAGCCATTCTGAGTGTGAGGCCTTCTGAAGAGTGTGTTCTCGTCTCTCAAACCGGAATTGAAAGATTGTTTATGCTCTCGTTAATAAATATGTAATTTCTAGAGATTTGTCAAGTATTTAATACTCTTATCAACATGGGAGTGGGCAAATGTGCTTGCTTTATGCAAATGTATGTATATATTTATTATTGGAAATCAATTAACAACACAAAACAATTACAAATCCTCACAGGTACTGCATTTAGCATAACAAAATATGCTCCAATTATAACATGGCAAACTCAAGCCCAACAGGCAACAACAGCTGCCAGTGTGTCAAAACTGCATGTGATTATCATAAAGTGGGCATGTATGTAAAGGGGAGACTCGTGGGTACCCATAGAACCCATTTTCATTCACATATCTTGAGGTCAGAGGTCGAGGGACCCCTTTGAAATTGGCCATGACAGTTTTTCCGCGCCAAAATTTAGCGTGAGCCCGCTACAACATCCGAAAGATCAATATCGCAAGTTTGAGTTATTAGCGTTTTAACTTTGACAGCCCTCGTAATTACCAAAAGGAAGCAACTTGATGCGATGGTTGCGTCTTATGTTTTTGTTTTTCAACAATGTGTGCTATGCCCTTCATGCGGATTCAGCATCCTTTTCTGAGCTCCCAAACACGGAGACCAAACCACATTAGTAGATTTAATCAAGGACACAGAAAATTGGGCAGCCACTTAAAATCTTCCCTCCCCGAAGTAAGACAGCTAAACACATAATCTTTGTGTTTAAAAAAAGAAACGAACTCAGTGCCATCAAACTGAATATTACTGTGGACAGATTAGCCAGCTCTTAAAGTCTCACACAGTCGTGCAAAGTCTTAGAAACTCAAAATATTACATCATTTATTTTAGCCTTGAAATCTCTATCTCTGTGATGAAAATGCAACTTATCTTCAAGTCTCAAGTGGGTTCGAAAGGCTTTTTTTTTTTCGGGCCTCAGTTGCTCATGAAAAGAGACATTAAACCATATCTCGATACTTCTATTGGCTGAAAAAAGGCTCCTGTTGAAAATACACTATACATCCGTGGAGGGAGAGCATGGGCGATGCCTTTTATACTGCACAATGAGCTCTCTCAGTATTACTCACTATATCTGATGATTGAATACTGGCTCGGGCTTTTGTTGGCAGAAAAGACACTTAAGAGCACGTAAATGAAAGCATGTTGAAAAAAAAAAAAAAGCTGGAGTCTGGAGGAGCTAATCTATCATAGTAGCAGAATCTTATAAGGAACTCATCACTGAGGTGTTGTAGCAGAGCAACGTGAGGTCTCACCATAACGGTCATGCAAAGCTCGAGTATCAGGGGGAATGAGTCAAGTGGATTTGTGCTGGAGCGTGCACGTATATATATTTAAGGGCCGTCAATCGATTAAAATATTTAAGGGTGATTAATCGCACATTTTTTTATCTATTCAAGATGTACCTTAAAGGGAGATTTGTCAAGTATTTAATACTCTTAGCAACATGGGGGTGGACAAATATGCTTGCTTTATGCAAACGTATTACTGGAATATTTTGTGCATGTAAACGTACTCAATGTTAACATGCTGAGTTATATTCCACAATAAACCAATTGTTTAAAAAGTACCTTCGGATTGTGCAATCCTTTTTTAGCAAAAAGATCAAATATTCTCCCTGGACTTTTCTATCTGACCTCTAACATTTATGCGTTTGCCGTTAGAGCTTAGTAAGTCTTGGTGGACGGGGGCCAGATTTACAGCACAGGTCTGTGATGAGGAGGCTGAGGTATAAAGCAGGTATTAAACCTGGGCATCAGCACAAAAACAGGGAGTTGGAGGGCAATCTGATACGAGGCTTCCTCTAATCAGCCAGAGGCTGCACACTCCCTCAGGCAAACAGGATGCAAGAAAGTCTTAGAAAATCACTCCCTGTACACTCAGAAAAAAAGAAGCGAGAAAGAGTAAGAGAGACAGGAAAGTGGGTGGGGGTTTGGTTAGACAGCCAGGGGCATCTAAATAAACACAAACCAGATGCAGAACATGCAGAACACGTGTGTGAACATGAAACAGGAGTGTGTGGATAAGTGCTTTTAGTAATATGTTTACTGCACATGGAGATGACAGGTCTGATGATATGAGCTGGGTGTGTGCGTGAGTGTTGTACTTTTATGTTTGGGACCAATTTGACTTTGAGACACTTAGAGTGAGGACATTTCGTTTGGTCTTTATTTGAGAGTTAGTTTCATGGTTAAGGTTACAGTTACATTTAGGCTCAGGTTAGAGTGATTCAAACTCTTCTCCTGTATGGTCCCTCTGTGGCCGAATGAGATTGATTCATTCAGCAGAATCCCTCTCCGTCTTCAAAAAGACCAACCTCTTCCAAGAGTACTTACTCATCTAATATGCTCTTTATTACTCTCTCTGAATCCTTCTCTAGCTCTTTTTCCAAAAGAAAATGTCCTTTGCTTAACACTTATATGTTACTTCATGCACCTGAAAGCCTCGTGGCACATGCGTCAGGTCAGAACCATAGATTGTTTCAAAGAAGTAGATGCAGTAACCGTGATGTCACTCATTGGTTTGTGGAGTACAGTTTTGAAGCCTCGAGTTTGGCATTTTGGTTGTTGTGTCGCCACCTTGGTTCCTTGGAGCCAGAAGTGATCATATTTGGACGAGAGGGTGGAGCTGGGGAGGAAGATGCATCCGTAATTCCCTTTAACTATGATATTAATTGAGATGCTGCCTAGTGAAAAAAAATGATTAAAACAAAATGTACTTACCGAAAAAAAAAAAAACCAGCTGACTCGGTAGTGTCTTTTAGTACAACCGAACACTGAACAACGCCGTGGTAGCGACCTGTCAATCACAAGGTAGCCCCGCCCTAAAGCATCCCCTGCTTTATGGTTTATTTGACTCTAAATGGGACCATCATTTACTAAATTAACATCATGCTGTATTGAAGAAGACTTGAAACTAGCGATTGAGACCATAAACTTATGGCTATTAGAAAGAATGCAGGTTTAACGCACTTTCGCTTTGGCTTAATTTTTCAGATCTGGAGGTTGCCCACTGGTTGGAACGTGCAACAGTGTGTTACTGGAACTGGAATTCATAGGCTTCTCCTTGATCTACTGTGGCTTGGATTGTACCTCATTTGTCCGTCGCTTCCAGCAGAGAACAAAACTAAACTGAAACGAAAACCAAAGCACCGAAGCATAAAAGGGTATAATGTGAAACCAAGTGTTTGGGATCACAATGAGAGAGCATGAGTGAAAGTATTTCACAAATATTTTCCAAGTCTTTTGTATTTTTAAAGAGACTTTTATTCTCACTATTTTCACCCAGAGCAAGTTGTTTAGTTGGTTGACCAAATGGTGCATGTTTTAGCCCCATTTTCAGCAGGTTTCATTTTTTTTTTGCTTTCATTCTGGACTTGCATTCATATTTTTGAAACTTGATTGAGTAATGTAATCAATCACAGTGAACATCAGGTGCAGACCTTTTAGATTAGAACATTGTTAACAGCTAACGTTAAGTCAATGTAAAGGTGAAACCTCTCTAAGTCTCTGTCAGTATATCTCTACTTCCTCTACAGCTCCTCAACCTTCACAGACTGTAAAGCTTTCCATAGTTTTCTGAGTTTTTCTAAATCTCAAGTCCCCCGAGGCTGTTTGAGTGGCACGAGGCCTCGTGTGGCACAAAGGAGCAAGTCGGTTTATTCTAATGTGATGTTTAAGCCTAATCCCGTCTGCCCTTTGATATGTGACAGAAAAAAATGTTTGCTGAGAGATCTGCTGCAGAAATAGAGGCCACGAGGGCGACTGCTCCTCACTGCTGCTGCTTCACTCCTTGTTGTGGTTCCTGACACCGGACCAGAGAAGATCTGAGCCCGGCTGACGGGGCAAAAGACACAGACAGATGGGCTTAGGCCAATGATGTCTCTCATTTCTGTCTTGTCTTTTCTTGAGCTCTATCTGTTTCCTCGGAAGGCTCCGGCTGACAACTAATAATGATGTCACTGGTAAAGTAATAGCTACCGAGCAGTTAAAGACAAATCTCCCGATGAGTGCTGTGACGACTGAGCTGCCATTACAGGGGTACCGCTTTGAACCGAGGGTGTGGTGTGTATGTTTTGAGGCACAT
Organism: Sebastes umbrosus; assembly: GCF_015220745.1. NCBI lineage: Eukaryota > Metazoa > Chordata > Actinopteri > Perciformes > Sebastidae > Sebastes > Sebastes umbrosus. The sequence continues at coordinate 21,231,345 of NC_051288.1, read as the reverse complement.
GTTTTCTACCAAGCAAACAGCCGGCCCCACCCTTCATCCCTTCAGAGAGGCACCATGGTAATGCCTCTAAAAAGTGTTTGAAATAGTTGGAAGGATGACACACGCAAGGAAAAGAATGGCAGAGCCAAAGTAGCATGAAATAAACTGGCCTCGAGGAGAGACAGAGACCAGAGAGCAATTTGTTCCCCCTTCTGCGAATTACAGAGCGGAGCCAGCCACTGTCTCTAAATGGGAACCAGCTCGGTTCTGCCCAGACACCACTATTTGGGCACAGTAAGTGATTTGAGGAGAGAGATACACCAGCCAAAACCCCACGTCTCCTCTGGGCTATGAAGCCCGCCTGAAAATTCTTGGGTGTTCCTTTTAAAACAATCTTCGAAAGGACTTTATATAAGTGTACAGTGGAAACATCTAATATGGTGTCAGACCTCTTAGGCGTCTGCTTTGTTTTATCAGTATCGTATTTGTATAAGCAGCCACGTGTCATCCACGGGCAGTTTTGTCAGAGCTACAGTATAAGTGTGCACACACACACACGCAAAAGCTCCTCAAGTTTCCTTTAATTCTTTTCTCACTAATGTGTTGATTAAAAACGGACTGAGAAGCTTTCTCCCGGCCCTCGCTGATTTGCATAAAATTGTACAGATAAACAGTTCCCGTCTCTGGATGATTACACGTCTACAAGACTTTCAACAACAACCCCATAGCTGAGGGAAAATTCATTCCACTGCAACAAACTCCATGCAGAAATATCACTGCTGAGTTAAATCCCTTCATTAGCTGAGCCCACTCATTTCTCCAGACATGAGCCAACACACTGGACCTCGGGATAAGAATACAAAAAATGTTCTTATCCTAAACCTCTCTTACCTTTTTCTGTGAGGTTTGCTCGTACGTTACATACTCATCAGATTCACCAAACACTCTTGGCTGCACAAAACTTGTTGTAAATTGCTCATTTCAACTTGATGAAGGCCACATGAATCAAGTTAAACTGTTAGATGATATAACAGAGGATGTTCCTCTGGACGGTGACTTGCATTAAGACCCCGAGGCAGTTACTGGACTTAGAGAACTTTCCTAACAAATAACAAACTGCATAAATTGCCAAGCCAACATTTGACAATAAAATTATGAAATCTAGTACTGCAACAAGATTTCTTAAAGGGTGGCTTTGACATTTTTCAATCTGGACCCTATTTCCCCATGTCTTAGTGACTGATGTCAACAATTTCTGAAATTGGTCCAGTATTGAGGGAGATGGCAGCCGCTTAACGGGCTGCAATATGGTGCCATTGGGGCAAGTTGGCACCGACATTTACGTCCACTAAAAGTGCTTGTTTTTGCCATGACAGGCTCTGATTGTTATTATAAGTGTCTGACAACATTATGGAAAGAGTCTCGCTCACGGAGAAGTCTCTTTCTGAAATCTGGTGAGGTAACGGAGGAATAGTGGAATACATCCACGGTGGAAACTCAAGTGTTTGTTGTTTTGGAATACAGAAAACGTAGCTTAATGTTATCTAAAAGATTTTCAATGCCATGGCTGAATATTTAGATGATTTCGACGATGTGGATGTCTTTGAATTCGATTTGCCGCCCGTATTTATTTGAGACAAAGTATTCGGATATTTCACAAAGAGACTTGTCCTTGGGATTTGGACACAATAACAAACAGACGGGATCAAGTGAAAGGTAAGAAAAACATTTTATTTCTCTGTAGGGTTCTTTCCATAATGTTGTCAGACACTTATAATAAACATCTGATCCTGTCAGTGTCAAAAACAAGCACTTTTAGTGAACGTAACGTTACAATGATGATGCTCACTTGCCCTTGCAGCTCGTTTTGCTTTCTACCTCCATTCTGGACCAATTAAAAAAAAAATTGTCCCCATTAGTCGCAAAAATAGGTTGAAAAACACCAAAGTTACCCTTTAAATCACCCATGAGAACAAATCTGTCTGAGTGGTTCTTACTGTTCTAAGACTGTATTTGAAAAACACTAGTTTATGGTGCCTGTGATGGTACTGGGTAAATTGAAAAATATATAATAAAATCTTCAGAACTCCATATAGTATGGCCCTCAGGCCTTCTTCCACTTTTATAATGTAAACCTGATTCCGCTGTTTTGACCCCAAAAACCATTAATATCATTTCAAAGTCGCAAAGTTAATTTTGTTATTAACTCCCTATTCCCCTGGGATGGACTTTCAGTCTGTCTCGAAGCCATTTCCATGAAATTTTAATTCATGCCGGGATGGCAAATGTGATGACGTCCTGCATCTTGTCTTTGAGGTTAAAAACCTCATTGGATAAAAGGAACATTAATGTTGTTCCCCCATGAGGTTATTATATGTTCTACGCTGTTTTCTACAGTATCATTTCCCCACACGCATGACGAAACGTGTTTGCTGTGGCTATTGGCGCATGGATGTTAGATGAGTCATTGGCTGGACAGACCAACTCAACTCCAGTTCTGCTGAGTGAGCATATCATTCTGCACATGTATTACAGCATACAATTACAAATAAAGCACACGTGCATACATGTAAGGAAGTTTTGGCTAGTCAGACACACACCAGCCCACGACGGGTGCTGATGTCTACACCATCATGACAGAAAAAGTTTAGTCACTGATGTCAACAAGCACAAGCCGCAGCATCAAATCAAAGTTATTAAAATGGTATAATCTTTCAACTGTATGGGTGTTTTTCTGCATGTGGATGTGAGAGGCATGGCCGGCGTTTCTACTCCCAATCGCAGCCAGCTGGTTCGGTTTCCCACTCACATCTTGTGCCCCCGTGGCCACTTAGCTCATCTTGTCCTCTGGAAGGAGATACTTATTCAAATGGATTAATCACCAGAGGGGTCCACTTTGAAGCGGCGCACAGAGACGAAATGAAGGGGTACAGTAGAAAGACTTGGTTGGAGGAGAGAGTGGATGTGAGGGGATAAGATGCTACGCTGTCGCCAAGGCAGCAGGGAGGACTTCAATAGCAAGCTGTTGGCACGACTACGTGGCTTAAGATTCCTGGCATCGCCTGCATGTCTTCAGGGGGCCGTCTTTGCGTGCCCACCATATTAAGGTGGGCCAAGACCCCTCAGAATTCAGCCCATATGCTCCCCCTCTCCCTACCCAGCAGCACCCTGTGCCTCAGCCAAAGCACACAATCTGTCCCGATTACCGGCCTCCCTCCTCATCTTTGATACTGGCCTCAGCTAAAATATGCATGTGTCTGGTCGTCTCCGCTCTGTAATAACTCAGCTGCTCCAGAAACCGCACGGACCCCACCTGTCTTTACCTCTGCCCTCCTTGATCTTTGATAAATTACGCCAGCAGCTTTGAGGCAGCTCTGATGTCACATCAACAAAGTCACCTTGTGGCGCCGCATTTTTAAAAATCAGATTTACAAGAAAGATCCTCATGGAGCTTTCACAAACTATCTTTCCACTCCCTTGCTTTTCAAATCAGCTTCCCGTGTTGGCTGGTGTTGCATCCATCAGTCAGCAGGGGTGTGACATCACCACGCGTGGCCGTGCTGCTCCATGCCAGGCCAAAGCCAGGGCTGTTTTCATGGATCAGATAGCTGCAGTTTTCATGGTGCCTACTAGCTATATTGGACATTCTCTTGGCTTGTTGTGGTGATGAGTGCAGCTGCAGACGACCCAGTCCACAGCGTGCTTCTGATGGCTGTTTATTCAGTCAGAGTGCCCCACTAATGGCCGGCCACATGTAACCAGGACGAGCCAGACTCGCCACATGTCTCTGAACATACTGATACATCATATTCACCCGAATGCTCACTCACATACAAACTAGCAGACACATTTGGGCTGCAAGTAATGATTGTTTCATCATCAGTTAATCTGTCTATGATATCTTCAGTCGATCTTTGAGTCTATAAAATCCATCACAATTACCTAGAGACCATGTTGCCATTTTAAAATTTCTTGCTTTGTCCAACCAACTAGGGATGTCAACGAGAACGGATACTTTGGTACCAAGTCAATGACAAAATTCTGAAAATCTGACGGTACTCGTTATTCTATGGTCAGGTACCTGCGGTACTGTAGAACTGTAGTACTGTAGGTACTGCCATTAGTCTCGAGCACTAATGGCATTACAACTTCCCAGGGACAATAAAAAATGTGTTTGGGGATAATGTACAGCTAGCCGGTCATTATTGTGAAAGAATCCCTGTCAGGGGGCGCGCAGGGGTCTCTCATCGCCCTGAAGAGGATTCTTTCACAACAATGACCCCCTAGCTATACATTATCCCGCTTATTACATGGCTACTTACTGAAGAAAACAATATTTTGACACAAAAACGGTCCGCCAGAGTCCAACATCTGAACTGAGCCCATAGCAACGGTCTGTTATACATAGCAACGGTCTGTTATACAGTGTTATACAGACCGCAAAACGCCCGTGATTGACCAATCAGAATCGAGTATTCAACACAGTCGTACAATAAAAAATAGATAATAGAGAGGGCATTATGACCTGTTTAACTTCCTAATAAAAGCCAGTATGGAAACGGTAATAAAGGAGTGGATGCTGAAGGACACAGGATTTCTTGTTTCTTTTGAAAACAAGACTAAAGCAGCAAAACGCCACAATAGAGAAGCTGGAACAAGCAAATATTTGTCATTTTTGCTTGATAAATGTCTTAAAAATGGTCAAAACAACTAACTGTTTTCACATTCGACAACCACACACATTCAAACAAACATTTGCCCTGGCATTCAGGCACCAAAGTACACACAAGCACACACACAAACACACACACAAGTATATAAAAAAATAAAGAATTGTCCTTACTTCCTCATATAAATGGGTTTATTGATTACATTTCAAAGCGATACAGAAGAAAACTCACCACCAACGAAACTCTGCTGACATGTTTACTCATAATTAAATTCTGTTACAGTTCAAACAGCCAAAGTAATACAAAAGAAAAGTATGACAAATATACCTTGTCCAACAAAGCCAGTTCTCTGTTCCTGGGATTGTTGTTTACCTCTGCAGAACATAGCAACGCAGGACGTGTTTGTCTTGCTTTGGAGATGATGATGGCGGCATAATAGACTCCAAGGACAACAAACAGCCTCACAAAAGCGAGTTGAAAAGGGCTAATGAGTAACTGCAGGTCAAACACTGAAGAAATATGGGCCCGGTCCTGGCTGCAGCCTTGTGCTGTGCCATGTTGAAATACTTGCTTTGCTTTAACATGCTTTCATTAGACCCCGAGTGGTCATTAATCACAGCACCCCTGTTGGACAAGCCTCAGTGAAACAGAGCGAGAATGGTGGTTTATAACAAGAAGAAATCCACGTGCATCACAGAAGAGGCAGGCACACAATGCGTGCAGACTCAGATAAACGATATGCGCACAGTAAAATGATGCACTTATAGAATAGAATAGGAGTAGAACGGTAATCCCATTCAAATCAAAGTAGCAGGATGGTCAGAGCAGCAGCCATTTATGTGTGTATCAATACCATCGCAACCATTGTAGAGGGTTAATTTCTGTAAAAACTAAACCAACTTACAGCAAGTCACGGACTCACTGAGGTGAGGTTTTGCAGTAACGACTAAAACGAGCAGCGGAGTAGTAACGTTACGAAGCACAGAGAGCCAGAGTAAATGAGTAAAATTTAACTATTTAATGCTTCATCCACACACTCGTCACAGCGTAGGAAAGCACATTGCTGTCATCAAGTGAGTGACAACTTTGTTCAGCTCATTTTCTGTAACCAGTCTATCTAGCTGGCTAGCGGATAGCTGTCTAGTTAGGCTAGCTTGTAGTGATGTGTGGATCCACCCGATCCGTTATCAGAGCCAATCCGCACAGCCCGACCCAAAAAAATATGCATCAATCAGCCACCCAAAACCGACCAGCAAACTGCCAACTTCATATATTAACCTAGTTATTTTATTCTCTTTTTACAATTGATTAAGGTGTAACCCCTGAGGGTTTTTTGCACCTCTTCATCACATTTGTTGATGTTTATGTAATATCAATCCTTTTTTTATATGTGTAAACAAATAAAATCTAAAATCTCTAATGGACTGAGGTCTGAGACAAGGACAGTGACATGAGGACATCTAACAGATACGTGAAATGATCACGACGTCTTGACAGCGCATTACATGGTGGTGGCACGGATCCTGTGTTAAAATTACGTGCCCGACCTGCAGGTTATAGATAATGAGCCAAACAGCCGGCTGGCGGGCAGCGGCAGCGCTGGGTCTAACGGTCCCTCCGCCTCACTCCCCACCGCTCCGGAGAAGGACAAGCTATCGGCGAGCTGCAACCACACTTTACAGCCCCACTGACGTGTGTTCTGTTGTCAACAACAGCAAAAAACACCATTTTCTTTTATACAAGTCAAATGACGACAGAAAACAGCTAAATGTTAGTTCTACTCCTATTCTTTTTCCATGGTTGCACTATAGTATCTTTGCAGATGCTTCACAGTGCAAAGCCTCGTCAGTGATGAAATGAAAAAATGTATGTCAGAGGAAAGATCTTCCTATCTGTGACAGACATCTAACCGCCATATTTGATGGGTATGATTCAGGTTTCATTCTCCTGGGGAAGTTCCTCCAACTCCTCCAACAAAATTCAAACAACGCTACAAAATCTACCCGTCCAATGAGACTTAATCAGTCGTGACGCAAAAGTTGAGACAACATCTTTGAAATGGCAAGACTTTACAGAGCCTGACGGTGATTTCGAAAGATGACTTCTCCATACGTTCAAGCTTTTTTTTTTTTGTGAAGAATATAAAATGAGCATCACCAAAAGAAGTCTGCGCTCATGCTGACACACCACGCTATTTCAATTTCAAACAGAGTTGTTCAGTCTGACGTCAGCGGCGGCCAAACTTTTTATGTGCCAAACCTGATAAAGTCGTTTTTTTTTTTTTTTTAATACTACACCCTCGTCCAACGCATTATTTAATGTTAAATTGTCAATTAAACTTTTATGCTCCAACGGTAGAGAAAGCCACAAATCTTCAGCTCCATCTTTTATTCATCTGGCCTAGTTTGTGAGATACATAAAGACTTGCGGTGTACAGCATGGCTGAGCCGTCCATTCATCACTGCGGCCATATTTTTTAACAGTCTGCGGTAATATCTTAATGTCCACTGATTGGATGACCTCTTTTAAGGTGAGGTGATACATCTGGGTCACCTTTACTGGATGTGTGTGTTTTGTGTGTGCGCGTAGGGAGCGATGGAACAGAACCAGTTAAAGACTCCAGAGACAAACGGTGGGAGAGGATCCAAAAACAATCCCACTGTGGGTTTTAGGAGTCACACCACATCAATTCAGAGCCGAATCTGCTTCAAAGCTGATACCTCACAGCTCATTTACCTCCACGGTCATTTTTCATTCAAGGAATCCATGACAGGCAGCGAGGAAACATGCACGATACAAACTCACAGATGGACACCGTTTGGCATTAAAGGAATCTAAATGTACTCTGTTCATGTTACATTTTCCAAACATTTAATAGCTGCCAGCTGTCAAATACCACTTTATAATCTGAAATGATTCTATTCGGATTCAACCGACCATAACACTGATAATGAAAAATGTGTACATGACCATGTAAGAGACTTGGGGGCTTTCTACTGTATGGAAAGATTTTCAGTCTGCTAAACCTCCTGAAAATGAAAACACATTTGCAACTTTGGAGGGAAGAATCGTTAAAAAAAAGAGAGAGAGAGAGAGAGAGAGAAAGAGAAGTTTGTTCATACTTGTTGGCACAGTAGGCCGCAGGAAACAGAAACAGAGGAGTTCACATTCCCCTTTTGGAATCTACCCGAAAGCCCATATCCATCCTTTATACTGTACAGTCATTAAAATCAGGCTGGGAAATAAAATCCAGAAGCATTTTTGGAGAGGAATTTCAGAGCAGATGAACAAATGTTCCATTTTACTCTCTCTTTTTTCCAGGAAAATAAAATCTTTATCACACTTTAAAACAGAAAGACAGTGGGGAGTGTGGTTAATACTTCAGGGAGCTTCTGTCACCTTTCAACCTGCGTAAGATGACTAGAAAAACCTGCCTACATATAGAATGTATGTTAAGATACATAGGTTTCCTCCATCAGGACCTTTCAGATAATATTGTTTCACACCAAGCATGGATTTTTGTCCCAAAAAAACAAACAGATTTTGTGGGTTCTTATGAATTCGGGCAGGGGAAAAAATATTTGGACGGACCTCAATTTCAGAGGATTTCTGCCTGCGGAAATATATGGTTGACCAATGAAATCTTTTGTTCCAGCTGATCGCCGTCATTCTTCATAATAATTAGCCATGTACTTCTGTTTGTTGCACGGAGAGTTTGTATTTTCGGGGCCTTGGAACAATGGCCGTTTGTTTTCGGACAAATGGGCTTTTTTCTGGGGCTAGGAATGCATCGAAATTTTGGGCCGATACCAATACAGATGTTTAAAATAAAAATGTGGCCGATAGCCAATGCTGATACCGATGTTTTTTGTTGTTGTTGTTGTTATTTATTCCTTTTTTGTGCCAGGGAAACAAAGACATCTTCATTATAAAAGAAACAACTGAGCTGTTTCAAAGTCATATAGCAT